>NW_027362771.1:398128676-398624810 GCF_046119375.1 Phyllobates terribilis
AGTCTGGATTTTCTGAAAAAATATGATTCTTGGAACAGTGTATAAATTATTACATAGTCGAGCTTAAAGGTGCTCCAATTATATTCATGTATTTTTCTGTTTGACTTGCAAGACTCTTAAGGCTTAGACAATTCTGAATATTTTAATAAAAAACAATCTAAAAATAATTTAATTAATACACCCATGTCCCCAGGCTTCGCAGACATCTGTGCTAAGTCTGTGGTGCTACAGACTTTTTCCTAGTGATCAAAAGCATGCACAGTGGGGACTTTCTAATGAGTTCAGTCAATCAGTCTTATGCATTTTCATGTAGATGCTTGTATTAAAATAACCAGGGTTTAAAAGTGCAATCGTAGGGAATCACATTTGTGCCCTTCCTGCACTTTAACTCTTCAAATGGTTTGTAATCCATGAATGAATTTACAACTTAATATTTCCAAGTGTCAAGTTATATTTTGATGTCCTGTCTTCTAAAATGCATTGAAATATTTCAACAAAATTGTAATTAGCTTTTTTAAAAACAAAAACTGCATTTGTGTATTAAAGGGAATTTCCACCAATTGACAGTCATAGCCTAGACAAAGGTCTGAGGATAAGAGGCAGAACGCTAATGGTGTGACCACTGGGACCCCCCAGAGATCCTGATCATGGGGCTAAAGGTGGACATTCTTCACCTGTGCTCCTTTCATTGTTAATTCTGGAAATACCCTAGACTGTAGGCATGGAAAAAAGAATTTTCAGAATATTTAACAGATGTCCTCTATATATTCACAAAGCCATAAGCAAGCTGTGGTCCATAAATTAGCCCCTTAAATATATCTATGATAAATTAGAGCGCTTGTCCAATTTGGACATTTCCTCAGCACAGTTCCAGTCCATTGATAACAGGCCAAATATAGGGGGCTGTGACACTTTGGGGAAATTAGGCGTCACACAGTACTCAGCAATATCAGTAGTCAAACGCTAGCCAACAAGAATGAGAGCTGCTCTTTGAAGTGCCGCTTGTCCTTGGCTAACAGAAGGGGATCTCAACTGGTGGACCCTTTATTTAACCCCACATGGGATCATAGTGACTCGCCCCCTGGGCCGTGGGGCACTCGGAACCGGGCAGCAGGGAGACGATGGGGGTAGTAGTGGCGACCCGGTCCCGTAGCTCAGGGTGGTCAGACCAGTGGCAGTCTTTTAGATGTTTTAAGTGATGTCCGACTACGCCACCCGTGGATTGCGGCTATTAGGAACCGCCGCTGCAAGGCAGACCGCTAGGGCTGATGATGTATGCAGCTGGGATGGTGTGACTCCCCACGGGAAGAGTGCGGCCCCAGGGCAGTGTAGTGGATGGTGGGAGTGATGGTGGTGAGAGTCCCAGTACCGGTAGTGCCGGAGGAGCGAAAAAGCACACAGACAACGTACTGCAGTCCAGGGTCTTTACTCACGGTTAATATCCAAGTCATTTCAGCTGGCAATGACTGCCCGTGCCGTGCTGCGTCCACCAGGTGAGGGGTACGGTCAACTCCCAGGCAGCTCGGAAGTATGGCTCAGGACCCCCTTCAATCCTTCCTCTGGCCTGCCTCACCAGTGACCCACTTTTGTCCAGCTGCCGCGAACTTGTGCGGGTAAACATGGATCCCGTTCCCCGCTGTTCTATATGGTGCCTTCCTAGCAGGTTTAATGAGGTGTCGCACCAATAAATGATCACGACGTCCGGTCTTTGGCTGAGGGTAGTTTCTCCTCCACCAACTTGGGATCCGGCACCCTTAATCTGCCTGACCCTTCACCCTGTATTCTCGTGGGTTCTTAGGGTCCCTTCTTCCTTCTTGTTCCTGAGCCCTTCTGTTTCTTTCTCTTCTTTTCCCTTCTCTGTTCCTCCTTCTTCTCCTTTCTCGTGGAGCTGGGCTGAGAGAGAACCACAGCTCCCCTTCACCTCCTCTCTCTCTCTCTCTCCACTCCACTCTCTTCCTCGGCCTCTCCCTAGGCCCACTCTGGAGTAGAGCTCCTATAGAGCCTTTACTCCCTGCCTTCTCCTCTCTCTGCACAGACTGTCCTACTGTCCTAAGATGGTGCCCACCTTTTATATCTCCCTCTAGCCATGAGCCCAGGTGACCAGCAACCAATGGGCTCCTGCCTACGCTCAGGAACCGTCCCCTATCTGCTCCTACATCACTGGGTATTCCTCCCCCCTCCCCACTCCAGCCAGGGACATGGTCTGTCGTACCTGCATTTCTGTCTAAAGGGAGTACCGTTGAGCTGTCCCTCGGAAATGGGGTGAGTGTGCTGTATGCAGCTAACTGAGCCCTGGTCCATACTCCATCCTCACCCGGGAGTGGAATATCACACCTCTGGCAGAGGTGCAATACCCCTGTAGCGGCCGAGCCCTCGGGGCGCTACAATAGGACCGCTGATGCCAGAACAGGACAACCGTTTTAACTCCTTTATCTGGATCAACATGGCAGGATAATAGATTGCACTTGAGAGATTGGTGTGCTTTTTTAGCTATGTAATATGCAACTTTTGAGAAAAATATGGTTCTACAAGACCAAATATGGTTTTATCTATAATGACACCATCACTGCCTAATGGTAGATAAATATAAATTGCAAAGGACTCGCACGGACAATGGTGTGCTCAGAAGAAAAAATAGTTCCATATAGTGTATAAGATCCTTTGGCACAACTGTAGTCAATGAAGCAAAGAAGATTGTAATATGCCAAAAAAGATTTTTATTTTAAATTGAGAGCGACCCAGAAATGAGATAATCACCAACGTTTCAGCTGTTGCCTTTTTCAAGGTTAACTTTTCCAGTGCTCGGTGCTCATAAATCATGGCGCTTAAGACTTCATGCAATGTGCATGACAGCCACGCGGCAAAACAACCCCAAAACATCTTTGAACCTCCACCATATTTGACTATAGGTACTGTGTTCTTTGTAGGCCTTATTCCATTTTCGGTAAACAGTAGAATGATGTGCTTTACCAAATAGCTTTACCAAAAAAAGTTACAAAATGGTGAAACAAATATGCCTAAAATATATATATCTGAAGGGGTATAAGAACAAAGCTATGGCTCACCCATCATACGACTGACACATGTTGAGCAAATGCTTTATGGAATCCGTGTCCTATCAGGTTGACTTTACTTGGTCCACAGTGACCACCACTAATTACTCCACCCTTTTTCATCCCCTGGGTTTCTCCAATTATCTTATTGATAAAACTATATATACATTTTATTTGTGGTTCCATAGCTTAATATTACATCATACAAACTTTGGTATTTCATATTTATACATCTATTTTTTTGGCTCACCCACCATTGCTTTCATGTGTCTATGTTTTTTGGCATTTTATTACCTCGTATCTTTTTATTTTCTGCTTTTTAACGAGACTTAAATAAAATTCATGTTTTATCAAGTTTCCCTGTATTCTGCACTTTTTTCTCTTGGTTTTTCAGTACATTATATGGTAAAGTGAATGATATCCAAATAGCAAGTCCTCATTTTTAAGGCTAAATGTTCCTGATTTTTTCTGCATCTCCCTGGCAGGAAAAACGCATGCATATTTTACATGCGTTTTTCCTGCCAGGTAGAAGCGTTTGTCCAGTGTTTTTGAATGCATTTTTGCATGCGGGTTATCAAGCGCTTTTCCAAGCGCTTTTAGCATCACTTGGAAAAGTGCTTGACTACTTGGTCACAGTATATAAATCCATGCAACCGGCATGGATTTATATAGTGTGACCAAGTTAATAGTTAAAAAAAGAATAAAAATGGTAAAAAAAAACAAAACATTATACTCACCTTCTGATGGCCCCCGGTCTCCTTCTCTGGTGTGTCTTGGCCAGCTCGCGGTGGTGTAAAAGGACCATCCATGACGTCACTTAGTCATGTGACAGGTCACGCGACCGCCGACGTCAGCGGTCGCGTGACCTGACAGATGACTAAATGACGTCATTGAAGATCCTTTTATACCATCACGAGCCACCGGGGAGCCAGGACGCACCGGAGAGAAGACCGCGGGCCATCAGAAGGTGAGTATAATGTTTATTTTTTATTTTAAATTCTTTTTTTTTACAGGTACTATGGTACCCGGGTCCGGAGGAGAGTCTCCTCTTCTCCAGACCCGGGTACCATCCACACATTGAATTGCTTAATATCCGCATGTGCACATGTAGTCATGCGGATATTATGTGATTCAATGCAAGTCAATGACAGCAATTACGGCGCGTTTCCACAAAAATAATGGACATGCTGCGGATTTTTCCGCAATGATAATCTGCAGCGGAAATTTCCGCAGCATGTGCACAGCACATGCGGATTATCATTGGGGACCATGGGGCACGTATTACCAAGTGTTTTTTAAGCGTTTTCACTGCTGAAATTCCAGGGCAAAAATGCTTGAAAAATGCATAGTGGGCACGCAGCTTAAGTCTTGAAAAAAAAGGGAGGAAAATATGAAAGCACTAAACATAAATTGCTTCCAACGACGTGAGGGAGTTAAACAACCTTTACATTACTACCTGGAGTATACATAATAAGTTATTACAGTGAAATGTGTAATAGCTCTGGACATAACCTCACATAATTCTATATAGTATATGATCAGAAAAGATAAAGGCTTAAACAATTATATATATTAAAAAAAGTTATCTACACAATAAAGTCAATCTAATTGTTGAATTGTACAGAAAAGTCACAGCAATGGTTCATTTTTAACTACTTTGCAGCAGAACATGTCTTCTTCCAACTGTTCTTTATGGAAAAAGCAACAGAATTACTGGCATAAGAGAAATAAATGGCAAGTTTCTGTTCACTTCAATTGGTTGCCTCCAAGGCAGTAATTTGTTCACTGTGCTTTCTTGCAGCTAAAAATTAACAAATTATTTTTTTTTCAAAAAGGCAATAGTCATATAGGCATTAGGAATTCAGTTTTGGGTATGAGCACACATCTTTCTCAAGCAGGTCTGCTCCAAAACCCGTCTGAAAAAACGCTCTGAAAACGCTTAAAAGAATGAATGAACATATGCATTTATATGTAAAATGACTTGCTGTTTAGGCTTTAGATCATCTTTTAACCACTTCAGGTTTCAAAAGACGCCAAGCTGCTAAAATAAGTGAGCTGACCATTCTTCAGGCGTTTTCCGCTCTGAAGATTCTCCATACTTTACAATACAATTCAATGGAAAGGCTGAAAAGACTCCTGGAAGATGCCCCCTGATGTCTTTTTTGAGCATTCTCCCAGTGTTTTCACTTCAGAAACCACTACCAGTTTCTTCATTGTTGAATGGAGGAAAAAAATGACCGGAAAACGTCTACTGCGGCTCATCAATGTTCCATCTGTTGACTGCAGAAGGCATGTGATGCAACAATGTCACATTATCACCGGAAACTGCAGCACTGACGTTGCTGGAATGGCACCACGGCAGGAGATGAGTATACACTGGTTTTATTTTAATTTGGGTCCTGAGCATTTCTATATTGCCTATAGGTGAAATATGGCAAAGTATAGGTCACATTGACTGTAAGCAGTTGTGCCATGTTTGCATATACTTGCTTTACAGCTCATGATAAATCTTGCATACTTTTTGACATACCCATCTAAGTAATGCTGAATGGACGATAAATTCAATTTTGTTATTGCTGTAAAGTGTGGGAGGTAAACAGGTGCAGGAAATATTGTAGATCATCTTGAGTTCCAGAAATATCCTAGAAGACATCTGTGTGCCAGAATATTCTGTCTAATATTAACTAATAATACAAAAAATACATTGTTTGTTTACTCAACAGCTTTTTGTTATTATGCAATAAAGGCATGCGTTACTTTTCTCTGGAGAATGCCCAATGTGTACATGTAAATGGAGAAGATGAGAGAGATTTATTCACTGAAATGTGTCGGGAATCTGATTCACATTGAGACAAAAAAACTAGTGCCTTTATTCCAGATTTATTATGTGTGTTACATACTTTTTGTGACTTAAAGGGAACCTGCCAGCAGTTTTTTAGTGTGTGAACCGATGCCACCGCCTTTCTAAGCACCACTTAAATGTGTCCATCATCCCCTAATTCCCCAGTATACCGCCAAAAATACCTTTTTATTTTCTCCCGCACTCTATGTAAATGCCTTTGATCTGGTCGTCTGTGCCCCCTCTTTGTCCCCAAAAGTCGACCTCCCGACTTTGATTAATGTGGATGACGCATCCAGTTTGTTAAATGAACGATGAGATGCTACATATGTCTGTACAAAGAGAATCAAGTGTAAATACTGCTCATACTGTAAGGTGAAGGGCCCATTCCTACACAGGGGCCCAGCAGTAGATTCAACTGTTCCCCTATGGGATAGTATGAGCCTCTACATGAGTATTAGGTGCACAAGAAATCAAGCAGAGGTGCAACAATTGTGTTTTATTGCAATAGAACAAAAAGAAACAGAGACTTGGCATTGCAAAATGCAGGTGAGAACAGAGCCTTAAACACAAAGCTTTGAGCCCAGTGCACTACTGACAGAAACTACATTCTGCAAAGTAAAACAACATAAAACGTTATTGGGGAAGATTTATCAAGCAAAATGCCCTAAAAAACTATGCTTAGGCCAGATTCACACATCTGTGTCTTGTGATCCACGTACAGTCAGCAATCCACGTTCTGGCCACGGATCTCCTGACCCAAAGTTGACCACCTCGCAGGCATGTATCAGGCTGTCTCGTTCACGTCAGGTGATCCGTGGCCCGTCCATGCATCATAATCCAAGTATGGACCGTGATGCACAAATGTGTGAATTTGGCAATAGAAATGTGTTTAAGTGATAACTAAGTGTACATGTTTCCTATAATAAAGCCTCCAGCAGTGCTTGTTATGTCATACGCCTTGTTCCCTTTTAAAATGTAATCTACCTTAATAGCATTCTGACTATTTGTGGCAGCAAACAATATTACCACTTGATTATGTCTAATTTCAGACATAAAAAAACTGTCCTATCCATCAGCTTTGCATCCACCACTATATAATTTCCGTTGCTGGGACTTGTTCACTCTCTCACATTCTGGGTTACTTATGATAACGAATCTAAATTGGGAAACATCTGTGGACTGGGAGTTCTGTTATGTGTGTAGTTTAATTTGCAATTAATTAAAGCCCCACATAAAGCTATAATTAACTGGTGATGACAAAAAAAAGCACCATGTATCCATGATAACACTATAGTGTAGAATTAGTGTCAGGGTCTGGCGTGATTACATTTATCACCACTGATGTTTGTAGAAAAGATGACGTGCACTCTTACTATTAGGCACAATGCCAGTAATAGTAACAATGTTATGTGTTGTATATAACATATATATATATATATATATATATAATTGATTCTAGTGAGAAATTATCTTGATTTTGGAGCTTGCATGTATTACAGTACATAGTAAGCTGCTTGATGCTGTTCAGACTTAATCATGATGACTGGGTTCCCTGCTGGGTCAGTCTTCAGGCCTTCTCTCTCCTTTGCTGAATGTAAACATAAGCTCAATTCTGATAAACCAATACAAATTAGAATTGAGCTTAGATGAGCATTCAGGAAAAAAATTGTTAACATTTTTTAATCAAATCCATTTATAGACAAGTTAATTTCACATATTACATGCAAAACAATGAATAAAAAGACATTTCCAATTAGACACTGAATTATTTTGCTGTTAGTACAACCAATCCCATTAAGTGGCAAAAAATAACATAAATGTGTCTATCAAGCCTAGCAATTTATCATATCACTCTTTAAAATAATATAAGAGATGTCGGGGGCAGAACACAGCAGCCAGGTACGTTGCTTAGTACTGCACTTTATCTCTTATTTATCTACCATTTATCACTTTATCTCCAATTCACTTGCCAGAGCTGAGTTCGACTGATTCGTGGGGGTTCCAGGTGTCGAATCCCTATCAATCTCAAAGTAATATTTTGAGTAGGTCATCAATTTTTGCTTGGGCAACTACAGTACTTTGCTTCAACTTGTTTCTCTGCCCTCCCTGAGAACATAGCTGCTTTTCCAACTCTCTCCTCTCTGATCTTACATGTACAATCCATCTACCTCCGTGCTTCTATCTATCTCTAAAGGCCTCTTTTTGACCACTGTTTGTGGATGTGACTGGCCCAGTTATTACAGCATTCATCTGAACCCTGCCTAAGGCCACGTTCACATGTTCAGTATTTTACATCAGTATTTGTAAGCCAAAATCAAATGTGGAACAATCAGAAAAAAAGGATAATAGAAACACGTCACCACTTCTGTATTTATCACCCAGCTAGGTGAGCTGCCCCATACCCAACAGCTAATGGCTGTGTGGTTGCTATGATAGCCAGGGGTAAGTTGAAGATATCAGTGCTTATTACAGAGCTCCCTATAAACCCTGTGTTAGGCATCAGTCTGTTGCTGGATTTGAAATGGGTCCAGAGCCTTCTGTGGTCTCCCATTTTGGTCCAGCTGGGGCTGATGCTGCTCAGCATCATCATCAGCCCCAACGCCTAGCTGGTCCACGAGAAGTACAGATTGTCTCCTGGGTACTTGTGCCTAGCAATGTTAAGCATAGGTTGCGGAGGGAGACAGGGCTTTTGGAGTCTAAGTCCAGGATTCGCAACACTGAGCATGCCCGTGACCTGGCGGATCGTGATTGGTGGTTTGGCACCCACCTGACCCGGTGACCTGGCACCGCCTGATTGGTCCACGGGTGGCATCACCAATGGCGCGTTGGTGGGCAGGGCTTAGTCTTTAAAAGGCCCGGTCACAAACATGGCAGCCCGCTCTGATCATTGAGCAGTGATGCTGATGTGTGGACGACTGTGTTCCACGTAGTTTCCATAGGCAGGTTTAGTGGAAATTGGCAGGTAGCTCCGTCTTGCAGTCTGGCTCTGCCAAAGGGGTAGCCTAACACCCCGAGCAGCCTGCAGACGTCCTGTCCACGGCTATCGCCTGTCAGCCACGTGGAGTAATGCCCTGCAGTCCGGTATCACGCCGGCTGGAGACATGTGTACCCGTAGGCGTAGCCACACACTCATCCTAGCGCCGCCACTGTAGTCCCTGTGTTGTAACAGGACTACAGATAGTTTTTCTGCGCCTATCTCTCGTGCTGCTAACGGAGATAGTGCAAATTGCTATACCCGTTCCAGAGTGCAGAAACACGGAAGAGTTTAACATTTAAGTTGCTTGCTTTCCTTTCCACCCGGAAAGTGTTCGGCAGCAGTCCACCAGGCTGCATCGCGGACCCCGGGGTCGGTTGCGTTCCATTATATTAAAGTTGTTGCAACCGCCCTCCTAACACCCTGCCTGTGGCCGGACTTCAAGGAGACTGTGAATTTTACTATATGTAGAAATATGGTGGCATCGCTGTATATAATACAAGCAATCAGATAATCGCAGCTTCAAGTCCTCTAAGGGGACAAACAACCACAATGTAAACAGAAAAAAAAAGTTTAAAAAAATATGAAAAAAATAAAAAAAAGCATAAAAATTTAAAATCACCCCACTTTTCCACCATTAAATATAAAGATAATTAAAAAATAAGAAAAAAATACTTATGTGATATCGCCGCAATCAGAAAAGTCCGATCTATCAAAGTATAAAAATAATTAACCCGATCAGTATACTTAATCAATGCAAAAAATTCAAGATGCCAAAATTAAGTTTTTTTGGTCAATGCAATACCACAAAAAAGGCTGTGACAAACTATCATAATGTTATATCTATCCCAAATTTGTTTCAATAAAAACATTGTCTGACCCTTCAAAAAATAAGCCATCACACAGCTCCATTGACGGAAAAATGAAATCGTTATGGGTCTCGGAAAATGGCGCTGTGGCGCCCTTGTCTATAGCGCCACAAAATGCCTGCATGTGTAATATAATTCATGCATATTGCCAGCAACGGTGAAGGATAAGTTCTCTGCTGTTTTCATTACCTACAGGCTGGCACTTCTGCCAAATCAGGATTTTGTGCACAGTCCCTTTGAGGGGAGGAGGTGCTGAGTTGTAGTTTGTAGTGTGTGAGGGAGAAGCAGCATCATGGAGTTCACTGTGCAAGAGAGAGAAGTCTGCTCTCTGCATGTTTAAGCTGCACAAGGCAGGATCCAGTCCCTAGAGCACAGACACTTCCAGAGTCTGTGCTAAACTGTGAGTCTGCTCGGTCTTCATATAGCGAGCAGTGAAGTGTTTTCCCGGGCAGGGCCGGCTCCAGGTTTTTCTGGGCCCCGGGCGAAAGAGTCTCAGTGGCCCCTTTAACACATACCACGATTCATGATGCAGAGATACGGCGGAGAAATATATATATATAGTACAATGCAAAGATTTCACTTCATGAGTGATATCTATTGTAAATTCCACAATAGCTCAGAAACCGGTGAATCGCTCCACACAGAATAGTGGCCCCCATATAAGGCTCCATACGGAATACTGACCCCCATATAACGCCCCATACGGAATACAGGCCCCCATATAAGGCCCCATACGGAATACTGGCCCCCACATAAGGCCCCATGCGGAATACTGACCCCCATATAAGGCTCCATGCGGAATACTGACCCCCATATAAGGCTCCATGCGGAATACTGGCCCCCATATAAGGCTCCATGCGGAATACTGGCCCCCATATAAGGCCCCATACGGAATACTGGCCCCCATATAATGCTCCATACGGAATACTGGCCCCCATATAAGGCTCCATACAGGATACTGGTCCCCATATAGCGCTCCATACAGGATACTGGTCCCCATATAGCGCTCCATACAGGATACTGGTCCCCTTATAAAACTCCATACAGGATACTGGCCCCCATATAACGCTCCATACAGGATACCGGTCCCCTTATAACGCTCCATACAGGATACTGGCCCCCATATAATGCTGCATGCAGGCTGTTATCCCCCACATAATGCCCCATACAGGCTGTCACCTCCTTTTAATGCTCCATGCAGGCTGTTACCCCCCACATAATGCCCCATACAGGCTGCCTCCCCCTTTTAATGCTCCATGCAGGCTGTTACCCCCCACATAATGCCCCATACAGGCTGCTCCCCCCTTATAATGCTCCATGCAGGCTGTCCCCCCCCACATAATGCCCCATACAGGCCCCCTCCCTTTTAATGCTCCATGCAGGCTGTTACCCCCCACATAATGCCCCATACAGGCTGCCCCCCCTTTATAATGCCCCATGCAGGCTGTTCCCCACCTTATAATGTCCCATGCATGCTGTCACCCCTCCTCTTTATAATGCCCCATGCAGGATGCCCCCCCCTCTCTTTATACTGCCCCATGCCTCCATACATTAAAAAAAAAAAAAAAAATCAAATACTCACCTCCCTTCTCCTCACCTGCTACCTGCTGCCCGCTGCTTGGGTCCGAACTTCAGCGTTGTCGGCGTCTTCCCGCTCAGCGCTCCCTGTGACGGCTCAGGGGAGGGCGCGGTGTAAAGACGTCACCGCGCCCTCTGACCTGAGACGTCACAGGGAGCGCAGAGCAGGAAGACAGCTGATCTGCGGAGGCACGAGGAGAGGTAAGTATCCGGCTGCCGGGGCCCTGAGCAAGCGGCGGAGAAGGGCGGGCGCTGACACCGCTCTCCTCCGCCCACAGCCCGGCGGGGTGCCCGACCGCCAGTGGGCCCCTCTGCCTGCTCAGGGCCCCGGCATTTGCCCGGGTGCGCCGGGTGCTGACGCCGGCCCTGTTCCCGGGAGCTCAGCAACCACATGGAGTCACAGAGACACTGCTAAAATAGAAAGTGAGTGTTCTGCCGGATTCATGTTGCCTGCTCGCTGGAAGGGATCACAGATCCAGTAACTGTTTACTTTGGACCCCTGGGGATCCAAGGAATCGTCTAACAAAGGTAAAATTAGCAGAAGGAAGGCTACACAACCTCACAGCAGAGAAACTGAACCCTCACCATGCAGGGCTGTCCAAACCCCTGTATGTGAACTGTACAGAAGCTGTTGGAGCTGTGTGCTGGATTCCAGTAAAAGGTACAAACTGGCTATCGCCCTGTCTCAATCACCCCTGGGAACCAGCCCTGGTTGGGAAGGGTTAATCATCTGGCACCGCTCATCACCACCAAACTCCCAGGGGCCCTCATCAGTGCTCGGCCATACCAGGCCGAACATCCCAACTGGCGTCACGAACCTTTTTATTATTTTATTAACCCCCCCACAATTGCTAAAGACTGGCGCGCGCCCCCAGTCGGACTATACCAGCACTCTGACTGCCGTGCACCAGTACCGTGACTACAGCGGCCCTGCCGGGGCGGCACAGTGACACGACTCAAAAAAATGATTTTTCAAACTTCTGAATTTTTTTCAACACAAAAATATAAAAACTGTCCATTTTCGGTACTGCCGTAATGATTCATAGGTCACGGCCCCTCTATCAGTATTTTTTCTCAGGAGTGGGTGATAAATGCAGAATTTGTGCACTTATTTCTATTATACCTTTTCTCTGATTGTTCCTCACCTGGTTTTGGCTCCCACTCCTGAGAAAAAATACTGACCGAATACTGACCAAATACTGATAGTGGGGCCGCGGCCTTATGAGGAGAATCATATTGCAAAGTCATCTTTACCACAAAATGTACGGCGTAAAAACAATTCCCAAAAAACAATGTCAGAATTGCGGGGTTTTTTTCACAATTTCACCGCACTTGTAATTTTTTTTCCAGTTTTCCAGTACACTACGTGGTAAAATGAATTGAGTCATTCAAAAGTAAAACTCTGCTCGCAAAAAAACAAGCCGTCATCCTTCTATGTGGACAGAAAAAAAAGTATGGCTCTGGGAAGAAGAGGAGGAAAAATTGAAAATGAGAAAATGGAAATTGCCCGCTTCGTGAAGGGGTTATAGAAGAGATATGGATGTGCTATTTTTCTTCTAAATTTTGTTGATTTAAGTTTGACAGTTTTTAACAGGATTGGCACCCATAGGCTCTCAGACCATCACTATGTAATTGGGTTACAAGTGTGGTAAGCCTGCTGAGATTATATATATATATATGTATATATATATATATATATATATATATATATATATATATATATATACAGTACAGACCAAAAGTTTGGACACACCTTCTCATTTAAAGATTTTTCTGTATTTTCATGACTATGAAAATTGTACATTCACACTGAAGGCACCAAAACTATGAATTAACACATGTGGAATTATATACTTAACAAAAAAGTGTGAGACAACTGAAAATATGTCTTATATTCTAGGTTCTTCAAAGTAGCTGTAGCACCCTGAGGATTCGGCTGCTACAGGGGTATTGCACCTCAACCCAGAGGTGTGATATTCCACTCCCGGGTAAGGATGGAGTGTGGAACTGAGCTCGGTAGGCTGCATGCACTACACACATCCCATTTCCGAGGAACAGGCCGACAGTACTCCCACTTAGAAATGTGCAGGTACGACCGAGTCTGTTCCTGGCTGGAGTGGGAGGGGGGTGGTACATCCCAAGTAGTGTAGGGGCAGATAGGGGGAGCAGCCTGGGTAAAGATAGGAGCTCATTGGGTGCTGGTCACCTGAGCTCACACATAGAGGGTGTATATAAGGTGGGCACCATCAGAGATCAGGGTCAGTCTGCTGTAGAGGAGGAGTGAGTCAGCCTTTTGCAAAGAGTCTGTTGGAGAGCAGAAGAGCAGAGCAGAGAAGCCTGAGCCAGAGTGAGAGAGGAGAAGCAAGAGAGACCCAGAGGGAGAAGCAGAAGAGAGGACTCTAAGAACCCAAATCTAATCCACGGGTGAAGAGCCGGCATCAGGGTACCGGAACCCAAGCTGGTGGGGGCAAAAACACACCCCAGCCAGAGACCGGAGGCCGTGGGCAGCGTCTGCCACGGCCACCCACCACATCCACCACGAAGGCATACCACGTGGAGGGTCAGGGAACCCAAGGCCAAGGGTCACCCAACAGAAGGCCCGAGGGAGCTGGACCTGGGTGGATCACTAGTGGGAACGGCCAGAGAAAGGACAGAAGGAGAGCTCAGGGTCACGCTCCGGACTCGCTTGGGGGTTGGCTGGATCCAGGACCTGGTGGACGCAGCACGGCTCGGGTGGTCACTTGAAGCTGGAGTGACCGGAACATCAGCAGTGAGTAAATACCCTAAACTGCACAACCCGACTCTGTCTTCATTTTACACCTATGCTGCACCACCACAACCCCCATCCTCTGCACCTGACCCCCTGAGGCTATACCCCACCCGTTGGGGGTTATACCATCACAAGCTGCACCTACACCATCAGCCTCAGCGGACCCTGCTGCAGCGGCGGCCATAGTGACCGCAATACAACGGGTGGCGTAGTCGACAATAAAGAACTTATAACATCTGTAGGACTGCCACATACAACTGAGTTTGACACCCTGGGCACGGACCGGGTCACAGCCACTCGGAAGACTACAACCCCCATCTGATCCGGCTCCGGATATTCCCCCTAACGAATATGGCCCAGGGGGCGCGTCAACTTTGGCGTAGTCGGCAGGATTACGTGCCCGCAACACCCGGGTACTGCGTGCCTGAAGAAAAGAACGAGTTTACCTCAGAAAGAAGTCTCCTGCCGGTTCCGGAGGGTCCCCGCCATCGGACTCCATCACAGGTCGATTCCCGCCGGTTGTCCGCCATTAACAGCTTTTTCCCGCCATCTGCAGAGTTTCCCGCCACTGGGAGACGATTCCCGCCATTTCCAAAGGTTTCCCGCCTTGGAAGAGCGGACGCCATTATGGGCGTGCCAGAGGGTGGCAAGAGGCCACCTCCCATCGTGGGCCAGGACCGAAAATGGCGCCAAAAGTGGAAACCGCCCCCACCAACAGAGACTGTGATGCTAGAGGTGTCTGTCAGCGTGAAAGAACAGCCCCTGGAGCTGACAGTCACCAAGTGGCCCCGGGACCGCCCTCGAAGGGGGAGGAGACGAAAGGAGAGAACAAAGATGGGTGCCGCCTGGAGCAGTCTAGAGCGAGCGCACCCGGAGGCAAGAAGCCGGGAGAAGAATATCGGAGGAGCTTACCCGGAGATGGCGAGAAAGCAGAGCAGCACCGGCCCGTTGGCCAGGAGCCTGCTAGAAACAGAGGAGGGAGAGCAGAGCAGCACCGGCCCGCTGGCCAGGAGCCTGCTGGAAACAACTGTAGGAGAGCAGAGCAGCACCGACCCGTTGGTCAGGAGCCTGCTAGAAACAACGACCCCACTAGGCCTAGTGGAGGTCCTAGCACAGCTCCCCCGAGACCGGGAGTGTGCACAGACCGCTCTGGAGGGCCTCGCAAGGAGGATGGCCCGGGTGCAGCGAGAGACGTTGGCGGAGTGGAGCCGTGAGATGGCCCAGCAGACCGAGACCCGTCAGCGGAGCACGCCACCCAAGACGAGGAGACCGACCGCCTCTGAGGATGGCGCGGGAGGATTGAAGGCCGGAGACGGCGCCGAGAAGGGAGCCGAACGAGTGGAGGCAGGTAAAGGGGACGTCTATACCCCAAACCGGGAAACCGCGAACCTGCCCCAGCTCCCCGTCGCAGAGCCCGAAGTCTATCCTGCCGTGCCCGTCGCTGCAACGTCACCGCCGCAGACTAGGCCTCAAACGGGAGCCGCGACCCCTGTGACGTCACACGCCTCGACCCCGAGCGTGACCAAGCAGGAAGTACCACCAGCCTGGTCGCAAGGCCTAGTACCCCCGGGCGCCGCAATACCAACAGCGCCCCCTACCTCCGCGGAGCCCCCGGCCTGGTCGCAGGGCCAAGTAGCCCAGGGCGCCGCCGTCCTTACGGTGCCCTTCACCTTCCAGATACCCCAGGCCTGGCCGCAAGGCCCGGGCAACCCGGGCGCTAACACCACCGCGCCCATAAGACCAAGAGTGCCGCATCTGGGAGAGGACCTGTACGCCCAGCATACGTGTCCGGATGGGCAGCCATTTATATGGCCACCGGAGTTCCACCATCCGCGACTCCGGAGAGAGAGACCCCTGGATGAACCCCTGATCCCGGCTCCAAAGCCCGTAAAGAGGATCTCGCCCCCGCTAGCAGAAGCGCAGTTCGAGTGGGACCCCACCGGAGAAGATCTCATGGGGTTCACTCAAGAGACTCGGGCAGCTGCAGCGGAGCGTGCTGAGTGCTGCCGCCAACAGCTCGAGGACTTTGAGAGGGAGCGGAGAGAGAGGCGGGTCCGGGAACAGCAAGCTCAAGTAAGGAGCGCGGAGCAGAAGAGCCGGGCCAGGAGAGACCCCCGTGCAGCGCATAGTCCCCGCACCACCGGGACTGTGATAAAGTTTAATATGCAGCATGGGTGGGGCTTCATCCGAGACCACCGCACCCTAGGCGACGTCTTCGTGACGAGGAGAGACGTTGAGTCCCACCTACCGGAGGGACACAGAGGTCGTGACCTTTACATCGGGGACGAGGTCACCTTCACCCGGCACAAGTGTGCCAAAGGACCCTACGCCCTCCATGTGCATCGCCTGACGGAGGAAGAGCTGCGGTGTGAGGAGGAAGAACAAGAGGACCCGGACGGGTCTGAAACTAGAGCCAAAGGTAACCATAAAGAAAGAGCAGGAGGACGCCGTCGCTAAGTACAGCGAAGCAGGAGCTGTATATAGTTGCCCGTCGGGGCACAGTAAATTGAAACTGAAACTGAAACTGTTACTGCTGCTAATATAGTCCCCGTTGGGACCAGCAAGTGTGAACTGTTACCCGTTTAACCCCTAAATCCCACTGACCGAGGACTGAGAGCGGTCATTCTTCCCCAATACCTGGCCGAGGACTGAGAGCGGCCATACCCCTGTATATAGTTGCGCGTCCTAAAGCGCCCCCTACCGGTTTTATGGGAAAACCAGTTTTCCAGAGAGACTGTCGCACTTTACCCGGTCACACGTTGCACAGTGACCGGAGGAGGAGCCTGAGGCGACGAGAATGTTTTATCTGCTAAGATATGTTGTTTATATGATGTTTTATTATGTTTATGTTTGTGCAAAAATTTGTATGTTTTTGGTGTTTTTGTCTTACAGCCCGAGGACGTGCTGTGATTTACCAGGGGGGAATGTAGCACCCTGAGGATTCGGCTGCTACAGGGGTATTGCACCTCAACCCAGAGGTGTGATATTCCACTCCCGGGTAAGGATGGAGTGTGGAACTGAGCTCGGTAGGCTGCATGCACTACACACATCCCATTTCCGAGGAACAGGCCGACGGTACTCCCACTTAGAAATGTGCAGGTACGACCGAGTCTGTTCCTGGCTGGAGTGGGAGGGGGGTGGTACATCCCAAGTAGTGTAGGGGCAGATAGGGGGAGCAGCCTGGGTAAAGATAGGAGCTCATTGGGTGCTGGTCACCTGAGCTCACACATAGAGGGTGTATATAAGGTGGGCACCATCAGAGATCAGGGTCAGTCTGCTGTAGAGGAGGAGTGAGTCAGCCTTTTGCAAAGAGTCTGTTGGAGAGCAGAAGAGCAGAGCAGAGAAGCCTGAGCCAGAGTGAGAGAGGAGAAGCAAGAGAGACCCAGAGGGGGAAGCAGAAGAGAGGACTCTAAGAACCCAAATCTAATCCACGGGTGAAGAGCCGGCATCAGGGTACCGGAACCCAAGCTGGTGGGGTCAAAAACACACCCCAGCCAGAGACCGGAGGCCGTGGGCAGCGTCTGCCACGGCCACCCACCACATCCACCACGAAGGCATACCACGTGGAGGGTCAGGGAACCCAAGGCCAAGGGTCACCCAACAGAAGGCCCGAGGGAGCTGGACCTGGGTGGATCACTAGTGGGGACGGCCAGAGAAAGGACAGAAGGAGAGCTCAGGGTCACGCTCCGAACTCGCTTGGGGGTTGGCTGGATCCAGGACCTGGTGGACGCAGCACGGCTCGGGTGGTCACTTGAAGCTGGAGTGACCGGAACATCAGCAGTGAGTAAATACCCTAAACTGCACAACCCGACTCTGTCTTCATTTTACACCTATGCTGCACCACCACAACCCCCATCCTCTGCACCTGACCCCCTGAGGCTATACCCCACCTGTTGGGGGTTATACCATCACAAGCTGCACCTACACCATCAGCCTCAGCGGACCCTGCTGCAGCGGCGGCCATAGTGACCGCAATACAACGGGTGGCGTAGTCGACAATAAAGAACTTATAACATCTGTAGGACTGCCACATACAACTGAGTTTGACACCCTGGGCACGGACCGGGTCACAGCCACTCGGAAGACTACAACCCCCATCTGATCCGGCTCCGGATATTCCCCCTAACGAATATGGCCCAGGGGGCGCGTCATAGCCACGTTTTGCTTTGATGACTGCTTTGCACATTCTTGACAATCTCTTGATGAGCTTCAAGAGGTAGTCACCGGAAATGGTTTTCACTTCACAGGTGGCCCTGTCAGGTTTAATAAGTGGGATTTCTTGCCTTATAAATGTGGTTGGGACCATCAGTTGTGTTGTGCAGAAGTCTGGTGGATACAGAGCTGATAGTCCTACTGAATAGACTGTTAGAATTTGTATTATGGCAAGAAAAAAGCAGCTAAGTAAAGAAAAACGAGTGGCCCATAATTACTTTAAGAAATGAAAGTCAGTCAGTCTGAAAAATTGGGAAAACTTTGAAAGTGTCCCCAACTGCAGTCGCAGAAACCATCAAGCGCTACAAAGAAACTGGCTCACATGAGGACAGCCCCAGGAAAGGAAGACCAAGAGTCACCTCTGCTTCTGAGGATAAGTTTATCCGAGTCACCAGCCTCAGAAATCGCAGGTTAACAGCAGCTCAGATTAGAGACCAGGTCAATGCCACACAGAGTTCTAGCAGCAGACACATCTCTTCAACAACTGTTAAGAGGAGACTTTGTGCAGCAGGCCTTCATGGTAAAATAGCTGCTAGGAAACCATTGCTAAGGACAGGCAACAAGCAGAAGAGACTTGTTTGGGCTAAAAAACACAAGGAATGGACATTAGACCAGTGGAAATCTGTGCTTTGGTCTGAGGAGTCCAAATTTGAGATCTTTGTTTCCAGCAACCGTGTCTTTGTGCGACGCAGGAAAGGTGAACGGATGGACTCTACATGCCTGGTTCCCACCGTGAAGCATGGAGGAGGAGGTGTGATGGTGTGGGGGTGCTTCGCTGGTGACACTGTTGGAGATTTATTCAAAATTGAAGGCATACTGAACCAGCATGGCTACCACAGCATCTTGCAGCGGCATGCTATTCCATCCGGTTTGCGTTAAGTTGGACCATCATTTATTTTTCAACAGGACAATGACCCCAAACACACCTCCAGGCTGTGTAAGGGCTATTTGACCAAGAAGGAGAGTGATAGGGTGCTACGTCAGATGACCTGGCCTTCACAGTCACCAGACCTGAACCCAATCGAGATTGTTTGGGGTGAGCTGGACCGCAGAGTGAAGGAAAAAGGGCCAACAAGTGCTAAGCATCTCTGGGAACTCCTTCAAGATTGTTGGAAGACCATTTCCGGTGACTACCTCTTGAAGCTCATCAAGAGAATGCCAAGAGTGTGCAAAGCAGTCATCAAAGCAAAAAGTTGGCTTCTTTGAAGAACCTAGAATATAAGACATATTTTCAGTTGTTTTACACTTTTTTGTTAAGTATATAATTCCACATGTGTTAATTCATAGTTTTGATGCCTTCAGTGTGAATGTACAATTTTCATAGTCAAGAAAATAAAGAAAAATCTTTAAATGAGAAGGTGTGTCCAAACTTTTGGTCTGTAATGTATTATATATATATATATATATATATATATATATATATATATATATATATATATATATATATTACACTCAAAAAAATAAAGGGAACACTCAAATAGCACATCCTAGATCTGAATGAAATATTCTCATTGAATACTTTGTTCTGTACAAAGTTGAATGTGCTGACAGCAAAATCACATAAAAATCATCAATGGAAATCAAATTTATTAACCAATGGACACCTGGATTTGGAGTCACCCCCAAAATTAAAGTGGAAAACACACTACAGACTGATCCAACTTTGATGTAATGTCCTTAAAACAAGTCAAAATGAGGCTCAGTATTGTGTGTGGCCTCCACGTGCCTGTATGACTTCCCTACAACACCTGGGCCTGCTCCTGATGAGGTTGCGGATGGTCTCCTGTGGGATCTCATAACAGACCTGGACTAAAGCTTCCGCCAACTCCTGGACAGTCTGTGGTGCAACGTGACATTGGTGGATGGAGCGAGACATGATGTCCCAGATGTGCTCAATCGGATTCAGGTCTGGGGAATGGGTGGGCCAGTCAATAGCTTCAATGCCTTCATCTTGCAGGAATTGCTGACACACTCCAGCCACATGAGGTCTGGCATTATCCTGCATTAGGAGGAACCCAGGGCCAACCGCATCAGCATGTGGTCTCACAAGGGGTCTGAGGATCTCATCTCGTTACCTCATGGCAGTCAGGCTACCTCTGGCAAGCACTTGGAGGGCTGTGCGGCCCTCCAAAGAAATGCCACCACTCACCATTACTGACCCACTGCCATACCGGTCATGCTGAAGGATGTTGCAGGCAGCAGATCGCTCTCCACGGCGTCTCCAGAATCACGTCTGTCACATGTGCTCAGTGTAAACCTGCTTTCATCTGTGAAGAGCACAGGGCGCCAGTGGCGACTTTTCCAATCCTGGTGTACTGTGGCAAATGCCAAGCGTCCTGCACGGTGTTGGGCTGTGAGCACAACCCCATCTGTGGACGTCGGGCCCTCATACCACCCTCATGGAGTTGGTTTCTAACTGATTGTGCAGACACATGCACATTTGTGGCCTGCTGGAGGTCATTTTGCAGGGCTCTGGCAGTGCTCCTCCTGTTCCTCCTTTCACAAAAGCGGAGGTAGCGGTCCTGCTGCTGGGTTGTTGCCCTACTAAGGCCCCCTCCGCGTCTCCTGGTGTACTGGCCTGTCTCCTGGTAGCGCCTCCAGCCTCTGGACACTACGCTGACAGACACAGCAAATCTTCTTGCCACAGCTCGCATTGATGTGCCATCCTGGATGAGCTGCACTACCTGAGCAACTTCTGTGGGTTGTAGAGTTCGTCTCATGCTACCACGAGTGTGAAAGCACAACCAACATTCAAAAGTGACCAAAACATCAGCTAGAAAGCATTGGTACTGAGATGTGGTCTGTGGTCCCCACCTGCAGAACCACTCCTTTATTGAGGGTGTCTTGATAATTGCCAATAATTTCCATCTATTGTCTATTCCATTTGCACAACAGCATGTGAAATTGATTGTCAATCAGTGTTGCTTCCTAAGTGGACAGTTTGAATTCACAGAAGTTTGATTTACTTGGAGTTATATTCTGTTGTTTAAATGTTCCCTTTATTTTTTTGAGCAGTGTATATATTTTTGAAAAGGGAGTAGATGGGGTGAGTAAAAGTACATCTGACAAATTCATCATTATTTGTGACATAAAGGTGGCTTAAATTCCAAGAGAAATGTATGGTGCATATTTTTGGTGATGGGGCACGGCCCAGCATTTTATGAGTCCAGCTAGAGCTGGAATCAGATAATGCCCCGTGTAATCTCAGGATTTTTCAACCCCTCGGACATGGATCATGTACACCAGCCTCATCACTTTACACTTGTATGGATGAAAGTACATGTATCTCATAAGTGAAGAGCAGAAAACATCTCACCAACATTTCCATTCAAACACTTTCATTGATCTTACTTACCTGATAATTGAATATTTTATAAAATGACTGCACTGTGTAAATGGCAGCGTTGTATTTTAGCATCTCCTGACTTTGGCTGCCCATTCTTGCCTGCTGTTAAAAAACTAGCAAGGGGTTCATTCGTTAATTATTTCCATTTCTGCCTCATTCTGTCTGACAGTGCTGAGATGGAAATTCACACTGAGGTAATTGATCATTGATCTCTATTCGGAGGCGTCGCTGTAGTCCACATAAGCATATTAGTAAGCAAGTGGTAGAATGAGAACGACAGGAAGAAAAAGATTTTGATGCTTCCTTCGTTAACTACTGTAGAAAATTGTCTCTGTGGTTTCTTTTTTATAATCTCTAAAAATTAACTCTACAGTGTATGGGTATTGATCATTTCACATAATAAAATACTCAGCCCTGTGTGGGAAGGTTCAGGTGTGGAAGGTAGAATTTGGCAGCCAGACTCTGTAACTGTGTATTCAAGGGTGCAATAGCAAATTAGTAGAGACGGTGTGAATCGATTTGCAGGACTCTGTCCAGCAGCCACATCAGCAATCTGTGACAGCGGGAGCCCAGTGAACTGCCTCCTACCTGCCAAGATCTGGGACTGTTCTTCTGATTAGCATCCTGGCATAGCATCACATGTGCGTCATGCCTCAATGATGACGTCTAGTACGAGGCAGTTCACTTAGCTCCAGTCTGGCAGCAACAGATTACTGATGTTGCTATTGGACCAGGTCCTGAGAATCGATTTGCATCATCTCTACAAATGATCCTTTAGGCTGTCTGCCCGCGATGAGTTTTTTTGTGAGTTTTTGACACTGCGTATTTTCGCTGCTTCAAAAATGCAGCAGCTTCCATAAATCCCATCCACTTTGCTAGTGTAATGCAGGTGCCGGGATGCAAGGCACAGAGACACAAGGCGGGAACAGTCAGAGATTGCTAAAACCACTTTATATGTATAACTGTTACGGGTCCGGGTGGTGGAACATCTGTGCTTCGGTGCAAGGAGGGACCAGAGGGGTGTGACTAAGTGCCTACTCGGCCCGACCAGGGTCACACGGCGGCTTAGTCGACTCCGTGAACCAGGAAGGAACCAGGCAGGTGGACCAGGTGGCACTCTGGGACCGACCTTGTGTGAGAGCAGGTGACTCCCACAGGTCAGATGGCAGGAACTGACCGGTACAGCGGGCGAGCACAGCATGAAGGCTGACGGGTGGTCCGGGTGGATAAGCAGGCTGGTTCAGCAGATAGCCAGATGGGTGCTCCAGGTATACTGTAGACTGGCTGGTGGGCACCGCAGATTACAGGCAGGTGCTCCAGGTAGGCTGGCTGGTGGGCACAGCAGGTAACAGACAGGTGCTCCAGGTAAGCAGGCTGGCGGACACAACTGTAGACAGACTGGAGGACAAAACTGTTAGACAGACTGGCAGGACTGACAGGCAGCGGGACCGGAGGGCTGGAGCAAGTGTTAGCACATGGAACAACAACCTTGCACAGGCACCTCCATATTGCAGGAGGTGCCTTATATAGGGGGAAGTCCTCTGGCCATTGTCTATAGGGCGGCGCGCGCGGCCCCTTCAAGAGGGAGGGAGCGCGCGCCCTAAGCACAGTGCCCAGGAAGCTGCACGCGGTGCGCGCCACAGCAGCAAAGCAGCGGGAGGATGCCGGGCCTGGACCGCGGCGGTGAGGGGAATGGCGTCTCTACCTCCTGCCGGGCACAATAACAAGTATTATGCGAGGAGTTAGTAACAGGGATAATAAACAACCACTTGGAATAACGATGAGAAACAGTTTCAGTGAATAAGGGTCAAGTTATCTGCATAAATGTGATGCATCCAGTCATGGGAGTCACCACGTGAATTCTCTTTGCATGGCCCTAGCGGGGGTCACCGTTTATTCCCGCTAGGCCGCAAGTCTCTTCCGGATAAATTCTATCAGCTACCGTTTAGCCTCCCACGCACCAAACGGCCCCCTCCCAACCAGAGATCCTAATCCCAACTGTCCCCGCTACCGTGAGTGGAAATTGGAAGTGACGGCCCTGTTCACTTGCGTGATTCCTCCGCTACTGCTGGCGCGTCTCTCCTGTCGCAGTCCTCCCACAGCTCTTCTCGGCTTGGCCGTCGACGGTAGTCTCTCACGCTTGGTGTAAGGAGATCCAGACCTCGGCTCTTGACAGGCAGCGTCAGGTCCCAGGAACTTACTCTGTGTGGAGCGCAGGTTGGGACTCTGGGCCACACATGCAGGGCTCAGGGCGCTTCTGTAAGGAGTGCAGAACTTCTCAGGTGGCGTCTGACTCTGATGCAGTGCAGGCCTCTGACTGGGGCCTGCCATACTGGGATCTGCGGTCCCTCTGGAACACGTCTGCTCCACTCTGCAGTCTGGCGCTAAATCTCCCTGCGTCTTGGCGTGCTGGGCTTTTATATCCAGGAAATCCTTCCTGGAGGTCACCTGATCAGGTGCAGCATCTGAATCTCTTCCCCCTCCAACTCTTCTGGCATGACTTGGTTCCGCTTTATTTCTTCTGGCCAGCAGATGGCAACCTTTCCTCGTCTCTGACACATCCTGTAAGAATCCTCCTTTATTGCTCTCTACTACACTAGAACTGTAAATGTCGTCCTCACTGCGCTTTTTATACTCAATGTAACCTTTACCTGCGTGTTTCAAATCCACAACATATCAATTTCTCTTGTGGGTGCGCTGAGTTTTATGTACAGTTTTTCCCATACAATTGAATTACATGCAGAAAATCCACAGGTAAAAAAAATGCACATGCGTTTTTAGTACGTTTTTATGTCAGAGAAACATCAAAAACAAATGTAATCCGCACATGACTATACATAAAAATAACTTTTATTTACATATTTATATGTAATAAAATGTGACAGAAAAAAATCGTCAAAAATGCGGTTCAAACGCATGTAAAAAAATGCATTTAAAAAAGCGAAAAAAAGTGAAAAAAAATGCAAGTAACCTAGTTTACTTAACCCCTTAATAACATCTGACGTACTAATACGCGTCTGTGCCCTGGGACTTAAGAGCCAGACCCGTATTAGTACGTCATATCTTTAATGCGGCACCGCGACTTAAGTCGCGGTGACAGCATTAAAGTTACGGTGCCATCCTACCTCCTGGTAGATGGCGTCATCATCCCGGGGGCTGTCGCCGCCCCCCCGCACCAGCGATCGCTGTGATTGGCTGTTCAAATCTGAACAGCCAATCACAGCATTTCTCACTGTTTCCGGCAATGTGATTGCCGGAAACAGTGATCTGCAGCCTAGGATCGGTGCTCCTATGAGCACCGATCCTAGACTGTTGCTAGGACACCCCAGCCCTGGCCCCGGACTGCTATGATCGGTGCGATCGCCGATCACATCGATCGCACCGATCGTAGCGCGACCGCGCGGTGACAGGGCGGTCATGGGCGGTGACTGGCTTGTGACCTGCCTGTCACCGCCCCATGACCCCCTGTAATGTGACTCAAGCCCCCAGACTGCTGTGATTGGAGCGATCAATGATGACATCGATCGCTCCAATCAGAGTACCTGAATACAGGTGACCAGGCGGTCACAGGGAGGTGTCACCCCTCTGTGACCCCCTGTGGTGCGTGCTCTGCTCCAGCCATGTCTGATTGGTGCAATCAGTGTCACCAATCAGATGGCTGGGGCACAACATGCACCACAGGGGGTCACAGAGGGGTGACACCTCCCTGTGACCGCCTGGTCACCTGTATTCAGGTACTCTGATTGGAGCGATCGATGTCATCAATGATTGCTCCAATCAGATTACCTCCACCTGTCACCACCCCATCATCACCCTGTGACCGCCCTGCAGACCCTCACATTTGGTGAGGATTTCTACAGAGCGATCACATCTGATGTGTCTGTGCTGGGCCTTGTAGTGCCACAGAATATTCTCACTGTTCCAGTCGCTGCTGCTGCCGCTGCTCCTGGATCTTCTGTTCCAGCATCCTGGATCTTCTGCTCCAGCTCCTGGATCTTCTGCTCCTGACCTGCTGTGGTTCCTGCTCCAGAGCCTGCTGCTGATCCTGCAGAGAAGACTTTGGTAAGTCTGTTCTCCCCTCATCCACCCCAATCCCCCCCTCCCCCCTCTTTTTACCCCCCCTTACCTTTTTTTTCTGCGTCCTGCAGCGGTCTCCAGCTCTGGTCCGAGTCTCCAGCTCCACTCCCGGTCACCAGCGCCGGGCTCCTGGTCACCAGCGCCAGGCTCCTGGTCACCAGCGCCAGGCTCCTGGTCTCCTGCACCAGGCTCCTGGTCTCCTGCACCGGGCTCCTGGTCTCCTGCACCGGGCTCCTGGTCTCCTGCACCGGGCTCCTGGTCTCCTGCACCGGGCCTGGTCTCCTGCTCCGGGCTCCTGGTCTCCTGCTCCGGGCTCCTGGTCTCCTGCTCCGGGCTCCTGGTCTCCTGCTCCGGGCTCCTGGTCTCCTGCTCCGGGCTCCTGGTCTCCTGCTCCGGGCTCCTGGTCTCCTGCTCCGGGTTCCTGGTCTCCTGCTCTGGGTCTTCTGTTCCAGTCCTGCTGACCCTTTGGTAAGTCCATCTCTGATCTCCCCTCATCCACCCCAATCCCCCTCTTCCCCCTCTTCCCACTCCCCTGTCTTTTTACCCCTCTTCCCACTCCCCTGTCTTTTAACCCCCCTTCCCACCCCAGTGTCCCTGTTAATTCTTTTGCTTCTGATCTCCAGCTCCAGTACCGGTCTCCTGCACCGGGCTCCTGGTCTCCTGCACCGGGCTCCTGGTCTCCTGCACCGGGCCCCTGGTCTCCTGCACCGGGCCCCTGGTCTCCTGCACCGGGCTCCTGGTCTCCTGCACCGGGCTCCTGGTCTCCTGCTCCGGGCTCCTGGTCTCCTGCTCCGGGCTCCTGGTCTCCTGCTCCGGGTTCCTGGTCTCCTGCTCCGGGTTCCTGGTCTCCTGCTCTGGGTCTTCTGTTCCAGTCCTGCTGACCCTTTGGTAAGTCCATCTCTGATCTCCCCTCATCCACCCCAATTCCCCTCTTCCCCCTTTTCCCACTCCCCTGTCTTTTTACCCCTCTTCCCACTCCCCTGTCTTTTAACCCCCCTTCCCACCCCAGTGTCCCTGTTAATTCTTTTGCTTATGATCTCCAGCTCCAGTACCGGTCTCCTGCACCGGGCTCCTGGTCTCCTGCACCGGGCTCCTGGTCTCCTGCACCGGGCTCCTGGTCTCCTGCTCCGGGTTCCTGGTCTCCTGCTCCGGGCTCCCGGGCTCCTGCTCTGGGTCTTCTGTTCCAGTCCTGCTGACCCTTTGGTAAGTCCATCTCTGATCTCCCCTCATCCACCCCAATCCCCCTCTTCCCACTCTCCTGTCTTTTTACCCCTCTTCCCACTCCCCTGTCTTTTTACCCCCCTTCCCATCCCAATCAGCCTCACCCCAGTGTCCCTGTTAATTCTTTTGCTTCTGATCTCCAGCTCCAGTACCAGTCTCCTGCTCTGTGCTCCTGGTCTCCTGCTCCGAGCTCCCGTCTTCCTGCTCCGGGCTCCCGTCTTCCTGCTCCGGGCTCCCGGTCTCCTGCTCCGGGCTCCCGGTCTCCTGCTCCGGGCCCCTGGTCTCCTGCTCCGGGCCCCCGGTCTCCTGCTCCGGGCTCCCGGTCTCCTGCTCCGGGCCCCCGGTCTCCTGCTCCGGGCCACCGGTCTCCTGCTCCGGGCCCCCGGTCACCAGCGCCGGTCTCCTGCTCCGGGCTCCCGGTCTCCTGCTCCGGGCTCCCGGTCTCCTGCTCCGGGCTCCCGGTCACCAGCGCCGGGCTCCTGCTACGGGCTCCCGGTCTCCTGCTCCGGGCCCCCGGTCTCCTGCTCCGGGCTCCCGGTCACCAGCGCCGGTCTCCTGCTCCGGGCTCCCGGTCTCCTGCTCCGGGCTCCCGGTCACCAGCTCCGGGCTCCCGGTCACCAGCGCCGGGCTCCCGGTCACCAGCGCCGGGCTCCTGCTACGGGCTCCCGGTCCTGAAAGAACAGAGAGGACTTTGGTAAGTAATCTGATCTCCCCTCATCCAACCCAATTCCCCTCTTCCCACTCCCCACACACTTGTGCGCACATCCAGCAGCCGCCGAGTATTGATCGGTGGCATAGTTCACCAATCCACACTCGTGCTCGCTGTTTGCACCACATACAGTATTTCCTTTTTCCACACACTCTAAATAAAGTACTGACACACACACACTCTCAAAGAATTGACACACACGCAGCACATACATAACAAACAATGTCCAGCTCATCCCAAACTCATTATTCAGCGGAGGAGGCATACGCTATTCTTGCCTCCGACACTGACAGTGAGGGTGAGGATCCCACATTTCTTTGTTTTTCCGACTCCTCGTCGTCTTCCTCCTTCTCTTCTTCCTCCTCTTCCTCAGGTTCTGCTGGCCCGCCCCGCCGTCGTCGCAGGAGAGATGTTCCAGCGCCCCCCACTACTGAGCCTATATGGACTTCGCCCCCCGAAAATTATGAGCCGCTGATTCCTGATTTCGTAGCGGAATCAGGAATCAAGTTTGACACCACCGGCCTCACAGAAATAGACTTTTTCAAAGTCTTTTTCTCTGAGGATTTTATAAACCTCATGGTGGGCCAAACTAATTTATACGCTCATCAATTTTTAGAACAAAACCCCTCTTCATCATTTTCTAACTGGTCTCCTGTAGACGCAGTAGAAATGATGAAGTTTTGGGGCCTGGTCCTTCTTATGGGGATCTTGAAGAAGCCCGAGCTTCGGCAATACTGGAGTGTTGACGTTTTGTATAACACTCCAGTGTTCCGAATGGTCATGCCCCGGACACGTTTTCAGGCCATCTACAAGTTCTTGCATTACCAAGATAATGCAAGGTGTCCTGCACGCGATGACCCGAACTTTGATCGTCTTTTCAAAGTTCGGCCGGTCATCGAACACTTCAACAACAAGTTTGGTGAAGTGTACATGCCCCAAAGGGACATTTGTGTGGATGAGTCCTTAATTTCTTTTAAGGGGCGGCTTGGATTCCGGCAGTACCTGCCCAGTAAGAGGGCAAGGTACGGGATCAAGCTGTATAAACTTTGTGAGAGTACCTCAGGATACACTCACAAGTTTAGAGTTTATGAAGGGAAGGACTCCCGGATTGAACCCCCTGAATACCCCCCTGTTCTGGGAGTGAGTGGGAAAATTGTGTGGGACTTGGTGCACCCACTGCTTGATAAAGGTTATCACCTCTACGTGGATAACTTTTATACAAGTATCCCGCTCTTCCAGTCCCTCTCTGCGCGACGTACCGCAGCCTGCGGTACTGTCCGCAAAATTCAGAAAGGCCTCCCAAAGACGCTAATTGGGCAGCTGCTCAAGAGGGGTGAGAGCAGAGCCCAATGTAGCGACCACCTGTTGATGGTCAAGTACAAGGACAAAAGGGATGTCCTTTTCTTGACCACCATACATGGTGATGGCAGCACACTCAGCACTGTACGAGGTTCCACTACACAGGTCGTCAAACCAGACTGTGTAGTGGGGTACAACAAGTACATGGGGGGAGTTGATCTCTCTGATCAAGTCCTCCAGCCATACAGTGCTTTGAGAAAGTCCAGAGTGTGGTACAAGAAGCTGGCCGTGCACATTGTACAGATGGCAATGCACAATGCTTTCCTTCTGTCACAATGTGCAGGCCAGACTTCTACGTCGTACCTTCAGTTTCAGGAAACAGTTATCAAGGCCCTGATATTTTGCAGCGGTGACAGAGAGGGCCCCAGTACTTCTGGAATTGAAGGACCAAGAATTGTACCAGGCCAGCATTTCCCAGGGCAGATCCCTCACAGCGGAAAAAAAGGAAAGTCACAAAAGAGGTGCCGAGTGTGTTATAAAAGTGGAATACGCAAGGACACCATTTATCAATGTGACACCTGCCCTGACAAACCTGGCCTGTGTATGAAAGACTGCTTCAAAAGGTACCATACTTCGATGGATTATTGAATTAATTTATGAAGTATAACAACCTGACGAACACTGCACAGCTGACGTAGTGTTCGTCAGGTTGTCATACATCAGTTGTGTAGTGTTCGTCAGATTGTCCTACACAACTGATGTATAACACTACATTACAAAATTCAAAAATCAACTAACACTACCAAAAAGGGGGCACTTGTTAGGCATTTCACTGTTTAGGCACATCAAGGGCTCTGAGAACATGACATGACGCCCGCAGACCATTCCATCAAAGTTTGCGTTCAAAAGCGTCACTCCTTCCCTTCCGAGCCCTTACATGCGCCCAAACAGTAGTTTTTTTCCAACACATGGGATAAATGAGTACTCAGGAGAAATTGCACAACAACTTATGGGGTGCAATTTCTCCTAGTACCCTTGTGAAAATATTTTTTTTTGCATTTTTGTGGAAAAAATGTTTTTTTTTTATTTTCACAAGTCAACATTATGATTTTCTGAGAGGCACCTGGGGGGTTCAATGGGCTCACCACACATCTATATAAGTTCCCTGGGGGGTCTAGTTTCCAAAATGGGGTCACTTGTGGGGGAGCTCCAATGTTTAGACACACAGGGGCTCTCGAAACGCAACATGGTGTCCGCTAACAAATTGGAACCATGTCGCGTTTGGAGAGATCCTGTGTGTCTAAACATTGGAGCTCCCCCACAAGTGACCCCATTTTGGAAACTAGACCCCCCAAGGCACCTATCTAGATGCATAGTGAGCACTTGGAACCCCCAGGTGCTTCACAAATTGATCCATAAAAATGAAAAAGTGTTTTTTTTTCACTTATTCAATTTTACGAATCAATTTGTGAAGCACCTGGGGGTTCCAAGTGCTCATTATGCATCTAGATAGGTGCCTTGGGGGGTCTAGTTTCCAAAATGGGGTCACTTGTGGGGGAGCTCCAATGTTTGGGCACACAGGGACTCTTCAAATGCAACATGGTATCCGCTAACAAATTGCCGGCTCAAATTGTTAGCGGATACCATGTTGCATTTGAAGAGTCTCTGTGTGCCCAAACATTGGAGCTCCCCCACAAGTGACCCCATTTTGGAAACTAGACCCCCCAAGGCACCTATCTAGATGCATAATGAGCACTTGGAACCCCCAGGTGCTTCACAAATTGATTCGTAAAATTGAATAAGTGAAAAAAAACCACTTTTTCATTTTTATGGATCAATTTGTGAAGCACCTGGGGGTTCCAAGTGCTCACTATGCATCTAGATAGGTGCCTTGGGGGGTCTAGTTTCCAAAATGGGGTCACTTGTGGGGGAGCTCCAATGTTTGGGCACACAGGGACTCTCTAAATGCAACATGGTGTCCTCTAACAAATTTAACGGAAAATCGGCTCAAATTGTTAGCGACACCATGTTGCGTTTGCAGAGCCGCTGTGTGCCCAAACATTGGAGCTCCCCCACAAGTGACCCCATTTTGGAAACTAGACCCCCCAAGGCACCTATCTAGATGCATTGTGAGCACTTGGAACCCTCAGGTGCTTCACAAATTGATTCATAAAAATGAAAAAGTGTTTTTTTTTTCACTTTTTCATTGTTACGAATCAATTTGTGAAGCACCTGGGGGTTCCAAGTGCTCACTATGCATCTAGATAGGTGCCTTGGGGGGTCTAGTTTCCAAAATGGGGTCACTTGTAGGGGAGCTCCAATGTTTGGGCACACAGCGGCTCTCCAAACGCAACATGGTGTCGCTAACAATTTGAGCCAATTTTGCGTTAAATTTGTTAGCGGACACCATGTTGCATTTAGAGAGCCGCTGTGTGCCCAAATATTAGAGCTCCCCCACAAGTGACCCCATTTTGGAAACTAGACCACCCAAGGCACCTATCTAGATGCATTGTGAGCACTTGGAACCCTCAGGTGCTTCACAAATTGATTCATAAAAATGAAAAAGTGTTTTTTTTTTCACTTTTTCATTGTTACGAATCAATTTGTGAAGCACCTGAGGGTTCCAAGTGCTCACTATGCATCTAGATAGGTGCCTTGGGGGGTCTAGTTTCCAAAATGGGGTCACTTGTGGGGGAGCTCCAATGTTTGGGCACACAGGGACTCTCTAAATGCAACATGGTGTCCTCTAACAAATTTAACGGAAAATCGGCTCAAATTGTTAGCGACACCATGTTGCGTTTGGAGAGCCGCTGTGTGCCCAAACATTGGAGCTCCCCCACAAGTGACCCCATTTTGGAAACTAGACCCCCCAAGGCACCTATCTAGATGCATTGTGAGCACTTGGAACCCTCAGGTGCTTCACAAATTGATTCATAAAAATGAAAAAGTGTTTTTTTTTTCACTTTTTCATTGTTACGAATCAATTTGTGAAGCACCTGGGGGTTCCAAGTGCTCACTATGCATCTAGATAGGTGCCTTGGGGGGTCTAGTTTCCAAAATGTGGTCACTTGTGGGGGAGCTCCAATGTTTGGGCACACAGGGACTCTCTAAATGCAACATGGTGTCCTCTAACAAATTTAACGGAAAATCGGCTCAAATTGTTAGCGACACCATGTTGCGTTTGGAGAGCCGCTGTGTGCCCAAACATTGGAGCTCCCCCACAAGTGACCCCATTTTGGAAACTAGACCCCCCAAGGCACCTATCTAGATGCATTGTGAGCACTTGGAACCCTCAGGTGCTTCACAAATTGATTTATAAAAATGAAAAAGTTTTTTTTTTCACTTTTTCATTGTTACGAATCAATTTCTGAAGCACCTGGGGGTTCCAAGTGCTCACTATGCATCTAGATAGGTGCCTTGGGGGGTCTAGTTTCCAAAATGGGGTCACTTGTGGGGGAGCTCCAATGTTTGGGCACACAGCGGCTCTCCAAACGCAACATGGTGTCGCTAACAATTTGAGCCAATTTTGCGTTAAATTTGTTAGCGGACACCATGTTGCATTTAGAGAGCCGCTGTGTGCCCAAATATTGGAGCTCCCTCACAAGTGACCCCATTTTGGAAACTAGACCACCCAAGGCACCTATCTAGATGCATAGTGAGCACTTGGAACCCTCAGGTGCTTCACAAATTGATTCATAAAAATGAAAAAGTGTTTTTTTTTTCACTTTTTCATTGTTACGAATCAATTTGTGAAGCACCTGGGGGTTCCAAGTGCTCACTATGCATCTAGATAGGTGCCTTGGGGGGTCTAGTTTCCAAAATTGGGTCACTTGTGGGGGAGCTCCAATGTTTGGGCACACAGGGACTCTCTAAATGCAACATGGTGTCCTCTAACAAATTTAACGGAAAATCGGCTCAAATTGTTAGCGACACCATGTTGCGTTTGGAGAGCTGCTGTGTGCCCAAACATTGGAGCTCCCCCACAAGTGACCCCATTTTGGAAACTAGACCCCCCAAGGCACCTATCTAGATGCATTGTGAGCACTTGGAACCCTCAGGTGCTTCACAAATTGATTTATAAAAATGAAAAAGTGTTTTTTTTTTCACTTTTTCATTGTTACGAATCAATTTGTGAAGCACCTGGGGGTTCCAAGTGCTCACTATGCATCTAGATAGGTGCCTTGGGGGGTCTAGTTTCCAAAATGGGGTCACTTGTGGGGGAGCTCCAATGTTTGGGCACACAGCGGCTCTCCAAACGCAACATGGTGTCGCTAACAATTTGAGCCAATTTTGCGTTAAATTTGTTAGCGGACACCATGTTGCATTTAGAGAGCCGCTGTGTGCCCAAATATTGGAGCTCCCCCACAAGTGACCCCATTTTGGAAACTAGACCACTCAAGGCACCTATCTAGATGCATTGTGAGCACTTGGAACCCTCAGGTGCTTCACAAATTGATTCATAAAAATGAAAAAGTGTTTTTTTTTTTCACTTTTTCATTGTTACGAATCAATTTGTGAAGCACCTGGGGGTTCCAAGTGCTCACTATGCATCTAGAAAGGTGCCTTGGGGGGTCTAGTTTCCAAAATGGGGTCACTTGTGGGGGAGCTCCAATGTTTGGGCACACATGGGCTCTCCAAACAACATGGCGTCCGCTAATTATTCAAGCAAATTTTACAATCAAAAAGTCAAATGGCGCTCCTTCCCTTCCGAGCCCTGCCGTGCGCCCAAACAGTGTTTTTTCCCCAAATATTGGGTATCTGCGTGCCCAGGGGAAATTGCACAACAAATTTTGGGGTCCATTTTTTCTTGTTACCCCTGTGAAAATAAAAAAAATTGGGTCTAAAGTAACATTTTTGTGAAAAAAGTTAAATGTTCATTTTTTTCTTCCACATTCAAAAAATTCCTGTGAATCATCTGAAGGGTTAATAAAGTTCTTGAATGTGGTTTTGAGCACCTTGAGGGGTGCAGTTTTTAGAATGGTGTCACTTTTGGGTATTTTCTGTCATAAAGACCTCTCAAAGTGACTTCAAATGTGATGTGGTCCCTAAAAAAATGTTTTTGTAAATTTTGTTGGAAAAATGAGAAATCGCTGGTCAACTTTTAACCCTTATAGCTCCCTAACAAAAAAAAATTTTGGTTCCAAAATTGTGCTGATGTAAAGTAGACATGTGGGAAATGTTAACTCTTTTGTGTGACATATCGCTCTGATTTCAGGGCTTAAAAATTCAAATTTTGAAAATTGCAAAATTTTCTAAATTTTCGCCAAATTTCTGTTTTTTTCACAAATAAACGCAAGTGATATCGAAGAAATTTTTCCACAATCATGAAGTACAATATGTCACGAAAAAACAATCTCAGAATCAGGGGGATCCGTTGAAGCGTTCCAGAGTAATTACCTCATAAAGTGACAGTGGTCAGAATTGTAAAAATTGGCCCGGTCATTAACGTGCAAACCACCCGCGGGGCTTAAGGGGTTAATAGGTACAGAAATGCTGCAGAAAATCTGCAACATCAAAAGCTCATCGTAGGAAAGTAGCCTTAACCCCTTCCTGACATATGACATACAGTTATGTCATACGACTTTGATGCGGGCTCTCAAGCCGAGTCCACATCTTTCCCGGCAGATGATGGCTGAATTAATCTTAAGAAAAAACAGCAAAAAAGGGCAGCAGTGTTTACCTGCCAGATCTCAGAACTAATGACCTACCAGGATGCAGCAAACCCATAAAAGATGGCGGCAACACAGGTGCAAAATACTGATGAGACGATCACTCACAGCCTACCAGTTCATGGAGGGGGTAATTGCTTAGTATTCAAAAATTGCACACAAATAAGGCTTGAATAGGGCGCTGTTCACACATGAGTAGTGCACAGTGTCTGACTTACAGCCTATTAGTCCATACTATTAGATTAGGCAGACTGCCCAGCACTATATAAGTGCACCCCATGAGGACAGACACTCTGGTTTACAATGTTAACACTGATGGGCCTGGCTGCACCCTGGAATGAAAAAGTGCAAAAAATACATATATATATAATATATGAGGTATTGGTCTATATTTTGCCCAAAATACGCAAGTTTGCAACCCGCGTCAAGGATCCTCCTACTTGCGAGTCCTAACAGTAAACTAAAAGCAAAGCCACAATAAGAGGAATTAAAATTCCCCCAAAATTCAAGATAAAACACAGCAACAGTGTTTACCTGCCCAGATCTCAGAACTAATGCACTCAGGATGCAGCAAACTCATATAATGAATATGGCGGCAACACAGGTGCAAAATACTGATGAGACAATCGCTCACAACCTACCAGTTCATGGAGGGGGTGATTGCTTAGTATTCAAAAATTGCACACAAATAAGGCTTGTATAGGGCTTGTATCTGATGATACTATATATTTCTATGGGTATAATCCAATTATGTACCTGGGTCAAATTTTCAATTATGTTCTAATAAAGATTAAGGGCCTTTACGCATTTTTTTACGTAGAGTTTCTTTTTTATTTTCGCCCAATTCTTTCCATTTTTGCCTTTATTTTACATGCGCTTGATTGTGTTGTGTTTTTCTAGTTCACCATTGTATGTCAAGGTTGGGGTTTCCTGATGTTTTCACCTGATTAATCATTAACGACTTTTGAAAAGGTTGCAAAATTTGTTGCAAATATACTTTAGTCCCACCTGTAGTGATTCCTTATACACCAGAAAATGCTTACGCAATTTTTGCAGCATATTACAAAACATGGAACTTTCTGCACCAAAATGTCAAAACTATGTTCAAAGTCAGCAAAAAAGATCAATTTTGAATTTGTGCAAAATATCACAAGACCAAAAAAGAAAAGTCACTTAAAAAGAATGCAAATGATGAATCGGTGCCTAATTGATTTTAATTGCATCTGATGCTGGAGAATACCAAGTATTTTTTTTCATGTTTATGTCTAAATGCATAGAGAACCCGCATAATTAAATAACTAAGTTACGCCTGTGCTATAACAGTGATTTGAAGCTCTTAAACCCGAATACAAAATCACCAACAGGGCTACCAACTATCACAGGTCTTTATTATTATTGGTCTTCTACTATTTGCCAAAGGGAACATTTTAGGGCCGGGTACAAATGCAACCCTTACACCCACTATAATTACACTATTGCTTCACATTGTCTCTTACTTTCTCTGCGTTCAACTCGGAACCAGGGGTGTAACTATAGTAGGTGCAGGGGTTGCAATCCCACCCAGGCCCTGGAACCTAGAGGGGCCCCAAAAGGTCCATTTGGCTCATGTGAAAAAACTATTACTATTAAAGATTTCCAATAGTTTGGGGCCCTGTATAAGATTTTGCACTGGGGCCACAAGCTTCAAGTTATGCCCCTGTTCAGAACAAAAACACCAATATTATAGCGTACGATAGCAGGTAAACCCTGTACTTCATCTCAACTTCCACTGCATACTCTCAGCATAGTCATTTTCTATAACTAGTAACTAAATAAGAGTTAACATAGTTATTTTGTTTTTTACTTCATTTCTTAAATTATGCATACCTTAAATTGACATACTGATTAAAAAGAAAAGAAAATAGAAACTGGCGTTTATATCAAAGAGATTGCTGCCTTGTAAATGAGGTATAATTTTCAGTTTTTTTCTCCACATAATAAAACATGAATAGTCAAACTAAGCGCTTGTTTATAAGGAGCTATCATTTTTCCTAAGCATAATTTACTTTAATTAACATGCTGCACAGTGGAAGTTCAAGATTACAAAATCTAAAGTTGCATGTTAAGCAGATCCGTGCAATCCTGGTTTTGTTTTGTGAAATACAGTAGTTTCATGGAAGTATGAATGCAGCTAACTTACTGATTACTAGGCATACCGAGACTGAACCAAAATATAGCCCAAAATTTAGAATTGTTGCACAACCTACTGAAAAAAGGCAGGAAAACAATCACATTATTTCATTATAAATAATGACTGCAGTGAATTTATATAAATGATTTGTATGAATAATATGTCAGTTATATTCTCTAAAACTTCAGATCTATAAATTCATATTTTTTTGCTTTCCTTGTCCTTAGCTTTCCTTATAGAGTAACTTTTGCTTACATTTTTTTCCCAATAAAACGATAATACACAAAAATATGAAATTTAGTAGTATAACTTATCAAAGATATCTACTTCTTTCTCCTCCTCACCTGATCATACAGTAGGTAAAATCTGCCTTTAGTGAATTTAGATTTTCCCATTAGTAAGGGAGGAGATGGCAGTTGCTGTTTAAAAAATTCTATGGAGAGGAGGAGCAGGGCCGGCTCCAGGTTTTTCTGGGCCCCGGGCGAAATAGTCTCAGTGGGCCCCTTTAACACATACCACGATTCATAAGGCACAGATATCGCAGAGAAATATATATATAGTACAATGTAAAGATTTCACTTCTTACATTACATGAAATGTAAATTCCACAATAGCTCAGCCCCATGCCTCCATACATTAAAAAAAAAAATCAAATACTTACCTCACTCCTCCTCACCTGCTGCCGCTCCTCAGGTCCGGACTCCAGCGTCGCCGTCGTCTTCCCACTCTGCGCTGCCTGTGATGGCTCAGGGGAGGGCGCGTTGGAAAGACGTCACCGCACCCACTGACCTGAGATGTCACAGGGAGCACACAGTAGGAAGACAGCGGATCTGCAGAGGCACGGGGAGAGGTAAGTGTCCGGCTGCCGGGAACCTGAGCAAGCGGGGGAGAAGGGCTGGCGCTGGCACCGCCCTACTCCGCCCATAGCCCGGTGGGGTTCCCAGCACTTGCCCGGGTGCGTCGGGTGCCCTGAGGAGGAGGTAGGTGGAGCTAGAGGCAGGCACAGACATTCTGCTGCAAGTTTTCCTGAAACGACAGATGAACTTTAAATAGATTTATCCCCTTAGCGACTGCCAATACACACTAAAACAGCGGCCAATAAGGGGCATTATTCCTGATCGCTGTTTTAAGTGAAAAGAGCCTCCCTGGGGCATAATTTCCACGAGTGACCGCTGTACATGACAGCTGACACCCTGCGGTATCGGCCCTGGCCATTTTTGGAATCATAGGGGAAGATTAACTCCTTAAATACCGCTGTCAATCGCGATATTGGCATATAAGAGGTTAAGAGGGGGTTAATAGACCCACTCTGGCAGGATGGACCCCCCCCCCAAAGATCGTAATCGCAGGTGCCGATCGTCATCATGGTATCCTGAGGTCATCTAATGACCCCTTGGCACAGTGGCCTGTAAGATCCTGCTATAAGCTAGGTTTCACAGGCTCTGTCGGTGAGTCACTGACTGGTCTCATACACTGCAGTAGTCATGTACTCGTGCATGAGACCAGTGATCAAAGTAAAAATTATACATGTCCCACAAGTCTAACAGTGGGACTAAGTGAAAAAGTAAAAATAAATTACATAAAATGTGGAAAAAAGTTAAATAACAAAACGCACACAAAAAAAAAAATCGCACACAAATCAGGAAGAGCTGTTTCACCACTAAAAATGCAGACTTTGCGTTAAAACAAAAATAAACAATTAAATGTACACATAATTGGTATCGTCGTGTCTGGAGCTACCTGCTCTATAAAGCTGGCACATTATTTATTCCACGCGATGAACATCATAAAATAAAAAAAATATAAAACACGCCAAAATGCCATTTTTTAATTATATTGACACACAAAAATTTAATAAAAAGCGATCAAATAGTAAAAATGAAAACGACAAACCGTCCCGCAAAAACAAACCTTAATATGACTTACAACTCTCAGAATATGGTGAGGCAAAAACAAATAAATTTTTGCAAAATATTGTTTTTAGTCTGTAAAAGTAGCAAATCATAAAAAACTGTGCAAAAACCGTGCAAAAAAATAAAAACAATAATTCAATTTCTGTGTTTTATTAATTTTTTGTCTAAAAAATCTGTATAAAAAGTGATCAAAAAGTGTTATGTACCCCAAAATAGTGCAAAAAAAATCTTCAACTGGTCGTGCAAAAAATAAGTCCTCATACAGCTGTTTGCCCAAAAATAAAAAAGTTACATCTCTCAGAATATGGCAGCAAAAAAAACATTTTTTTTTTTTTTTTTATAAAAAAGCATTTTTACTGTGGGATATTAGCAAAACGTCAAAAAATTATATATAAATATGGTATCTCTGTAATCTCACCGACCTGAAGAATAAATCTGCCTTATCATTTATACTGCACGGTGAACCAAGCAAAAATAAAAATAAGAACTATTTTTGTACTGCTATCTATTTGTTCATTCTGCCTCCCAAAAATCAGAATAAGGTTCAGCTCACATTTATCCTGTACTCTCTGCTGAGCATTTACATCAGGGTTTCCATGTAAATCCCCAAAAACATAATTCAAATAAAACCCTCAATGGAACCACTCACTATAATGAGGTAGATGGAGTCACTTTGGTCTGTGTTCCGGGAGTGTCCCATCATTTTACGTGTCTTTTTAGGCTAGGTGCCCACGATGCAGAAGTGCTGCATATTTTTTCCGCTTCTTCCTGGCAGGAAAAATGCATGCGGATTTTACTTGCGTTTTTCCTGCCAGTTAGAAGCGTTTGTCAAGCGTTTTTGCATGCATTTCTGCATGCGGGTTATCAAGCGCTTTTCCAAACGATTTTAGCATCACTTGGAAAAGTGCTTGACAACTTGGTCACACTATATAAATCCATGCAATCCATAGTACACCCCTATATTCATTCCTTGAGGGGTCTAGTTTCCAAAATGGGGTCATGTGTGTGTGTGGGGGGGGGATTCTGCTCTTTTGTCACCGCAGGGGCTCTGCAAATGCGACATGGCATTCACAATCTATTCCAGACAAATTTACATTGCAAAAATCAAATAGCGCTCTTTCCTTCCCAAGCCCTGGCCCTTGACCATATCTGTGGTACCTTCATGTTCAGAAGAAATTGTGTAACAAATTATTGGGTCCATTTCCGGTGACTACCTCTTGAAGCTCATCAAGAGAATGCCAAGAGTGTGCAAAGCAGTCATCAAAGCAAAAGGTGGCTACTTTGAAGAACCTAGAATATAAGACATATTTTCAGTTGTTTCACACTTTTTTGTTAAGTATATAATTCCACATGTGTTAATTCATAGTTTTGATGCCTTCAATGTGAATGTACAATTTTCATAGTCATGAAAATACAGAAAATCTTTAAATGAGAAGGTGTGTCCAAACTTTTGGTCTGTACTGTATGTCATAAAACTTTTGTCCATACAGTGTATATTCACAGATTGATTTTTTTTATAATATACAGGAAAATTCCATTTATTCAAAATGCACACTATATAACTATATTTTGCATTATGTATTATATAGACTAATAGGCATGATTGGCTGCAGGGCCGGACTGGCCTTCTGGCAACGCTAGCAAATGCCAGAAGGGCCAATTGCAAGTGCAACTCTGTTAACAGTATTGCTATCCTCAGTACTCCAGAACTGTTAACAGCTGTGACGGAACAATGAACCTTTGCTTCGTGCTCCATCACTTATTCTGGCAGGCCACAAGATACTTTTGGTGGTGGCCTGCTGGAAGCTAGCACCACGCAGGTGTTGATGATGTTACTGCATCGTGCCACCGGTATCCACTTCAAGATGCAATAGAACAGGAAGCAGCAGCTGCTGTGGACGCAGATGGTGGATTAGGTGAGTATAACATTTTTTTTCTGAGTTGTGCTTCCGATAATACTGTCTGGGCCCCATCATAAAGTACTGGGGAGGATGATCATATATTATTGAAGCTATGAGAGGGACCATCATACTGTTTTGGGGCTGTGAAGTGGACCCTCATACTATATGGGGCTGTGATGAACCATCATACAGTATTGGGGCTTTGAGGGGGACCATCAGACTATATAGAGGCTGTGGTGGACCATCATACTATAGGGAAGACTGTGGGGTGACAATTATACTGAATTGGGTTGTGGAGACTAGTAGTGGAGAATTATGATATTATATGGGGAGCTATGTGTGGATTATCACACTGTATTGGAGCTGTGGGGGAACCCCCTACTGTATTGGGACTGTGGTGAACCATCATACTATGTTTAGGAACTATCACACTGTGTGGGTGAATCATCATACAGTTTTGGGGTCTGTGGTGGGACCATCATACTTTGTGGAGGGCTGTGGAGACAATCATGCTGTGGAGGGACCATCATGCTTTGGTGGAAACATAATACTGTGTGGGGGAACCATCATACTGTGTGGGGGCTGTGATGGGACTATCATCCTGTGTGGGGGAATCATCATACTGTGTAGGAGACTGTGGAGACCATCACACTGTGTGGGGGGGACTGTGGTGGGACCATCATTCTGCATGGGGGAACCAATATACTTTGTGGAGGACTGTGGAGACCATCATGCTTTGGGGTGAACATAATACTCTGTGGGGGGCAGTGGTGACTATCAATGTGTCAGGGGACCTTTATACTGTATTGGGGCTCTGGGAGACTGTGATACTATGTGGATGGCTGTGGGGGAACCATCATACTATATGGGGTGCTCCATCATACTGTATTGGGTGTGGACGGCTACCATCATACTGTATGGGGGGCTGTAAGGTAACCATTATACTGTGTGGGAGACTGTGTGAGAACCATAATATTGTGTAGGGGGCTGTGGATACCATCATACTATATGGAGAGCTATGGTTAACATTATACTGTGATGGAGTGAGTGGTGGAAATGATAATGTGTGGGGGGCTGTGTTGACCATCATAATGTGTGGGGGGCTGGAGTAACCATCTTATTGTGGGAGGTTTGTGGGGCCATCATGCTGTGTAAGCGGAAGAATGTGGGAACATCATTCTGTATGGGGGATTTTTTAGGGCATCATACTCTATGGGGGTAATAGAAAACGTATCATAGTGGGTGTGACGCCTCTTCCTCGGAAGCCCTTGTCTTTACCCTGGGAGATGGGGGACTCGGAGTCGGGTCCTATGATGGAGAGATGGGGTGCAGCCGTGGCCCGGACCCGACCCGTGCTCAGGGTCGTCACATTAAAAGGATGTTGTGGGCTTATCCGGGTTGAGTGGCTGATTTACGACTACGCCGCCTGTGGCACCTGGTGAAGGCCACCAGCGCCGCTGCAGTCCGCTGAGGCATGGTGTTATAGCGGCCAAAGTTATTACTACTCCCCATAGGCGGAGCGAGGCCTCAGGGCAGAGGGACAGAATGGAGGGGGTAGTAGTAGTAGAGGAAAACGGAGGCTGCGTCACGCGGTGTGGCGCAGAATAAACAGTCCGGAGGCCATAGGGGTGAACTTCCAAGGCTTTACTCACTTTAGAGATGGCAGAAGGAAGGCGACTCCCTGCTCCCCGCGGAGTCCTGCAGTCACCAGGGACGGGGGTCCAACAACCTCCGAGTAAGTCCAGCGTTCAATCGGGACCCTACACCAGAGTGTTCCTGAACTACAGACCGAATCCTTTCCTGTCCGTGTGTGTGTAGATAGGCCGGGTCTCCCTCTGAGCTCCTCTCAGAACAAGGGCACGGGTGGCAGCTCCGCTCCTTCCGATACCCGGTGGGATCCTCAGGGCCTACCAAGCTTTCCGGACCAGGACATGGAGTAGCAAGGTCGGGTGTCGGGGGCCGGTACCCCTCTTGCAGCCGGACTCCCTCTGGATATATCAGCATGGCGAGGACCGGTGGCGTACACCGCTCCGTCTGCATCCTCCCCGGGATCCATTTGCTGTGGAGCTACACTCTTAAGCTCCGGGCCTTCTTGGTCGTGGTCCTTGACCGGGTTGAGACATTCCTCGTCTGCAACCTGCCCCTCATCCCAAGGCTGGGGTACGAGGGACGTGTCTCCCTCCGCTGCAGGCCCACACAGGATCCTCGTTCAGCGTGGGAGATCACGATAATTGACAGTCCAAAGAACCCAGAACCAAAATGGCTTTTTATTAAATATGAAAAATTAAGTGTAACTAACTTGTAAGTCCTTCACCCTCACCAACTAACTGGTTTCCCTATCTCTTGGTTCCCCAGTCTCCCTGTAACCAGGAAGGCAGCACCTAGTGCATACTAGCCCCCTCTGGTGGATAAATGTGGTGTTGGATGCAAAGGTTGGGTCCCGACTATCACACTGTTCTTACCTCAGAGGAGGAACACTACACTCCATTAGAGAAGTGCAGCATCCCTGTGGCGGTCGAACCCTCAGGGGCGCCACATGGGCAAGAACACTGAAGGGCTTCAGTAGGGGTGAAATAACTGTGTAAGACCAGCAACACATATCCCTCTCCATGTCTTAAAAGTTTGCATGTATGACCTGTGACTGTGCCTATGTGCAGTGATAGGACTTTTGCAAAGAGGTCGTGTTTGTAAACCCCTTTATTATGAGGAAGCACTGTAGGGTTTTTTTTTATAAGGAGGCACAATCGGTAGTCATTATCAGTATAGGGAGAGCACAAGAGTTATTATTATTATAATTCATCGGGGAGTTTTTAGTATTAGAAGGAGGTTCGTGGTCATTATTATAAGGGGTCAAGGGGATTATTATTATAAGGAGGTACAGGGTAAATTATTATTATCAGGAGGCACAGGGGGACATTATTTCTACAGGATACTGTAAGGTTGGGCAGGGGAGCATTATTGCAAAGAGGAAGTACAGAGGGAACATTATTACCGTGTAGGGGCACCGAGTGCACTGCTATTGAAGGGTCCTATTACAGAGGAGGCATTATTACTGTCTAGGGCAATGGTTATAGTGCTATATGGTTTGTGTAGAGGTGGCGGAATGTGAGGAGGGGGCTGGAAAAGCAGTAAGTCAAAAGATGTCTTTGTGTTATATTTTGCAGGGACGAGTTATGGATGGAAGAAGAGGTCATGGTGGTCTGGAACTAATGAAAAAAGAAAGGGAAATGAATGACTACAATCAACAAGAACATCGCTAGTGAGAACCTGCACAATACACACATATATGGTCTGCAGAGCACTGGTTTAGGACTGATATTACCACTATATTGTCACTTTATGGTGGTAATACCAGTCTTAGTACAGAGGTTTTAGTTTAAGAAGCATTCTCATCTATATTTTTTAATTAAATATGTAGATATTGTGTAGTGTGAGTGAATTAATGTACTCACCTACGGCCACCTTCTCTGGGATCCATCACCGTTCTGCTCCGCTTCTCGTTGACTTTACCGCAATTCCGACTAGCCGGCTCTCCGGAAGTGGCTTTTACAATGTAAGCCAATAGAGCTTCATTTTGACGCTCCTTAGACTTACATTGTCAAACCTATTTTCGGGTCACGCATAGAGTGAGCCGGCTAGTCAGAATTGTGGTAACGTCACTGAGAAGATGATGTGACTGTGCTGGATCTAGGAAAAGGCAGCGGTAGACGAGTATATTAATACACTCACACTACACTACATGCACATATACATATATTTAATAAAAAATATAGATAAGAGTGCTTTTTTAATAACCAGCATCACGGTATTATCACTACTGTTTATGCTTGGGTTATTTGTCTGTCATATTGCAATATTATTGTTAAATCTTATACTGTATAGCGGTGTTATTGGATATATCGGTAGTAGTAAATCTTGATTTCCTGCAGACAAGGTAATTTAAGTAATAGAGACTCCAATCTGGAAAAAGGGATGGAGCCGGCATGGGCCTGTGTGCTTTCAAATGCCAAGGCTGAATTTTAGTCCCAGTCCATCCCTGCTTGGCAGTTTCCAGCGCTCCCATAATGATGTATCAGACAGCTGTGTGCGTGATCGACCACCGCTCCCTACAACTCCTCTCTGCATCTGACGTGCTGGTGATAAGGGATGAGTGATTGGGTACCGCTCTTGTAGTAGTGGGAATTTTAGCGATAATTAAAACTAACAATCTAACATTTTGAACCTATCCCATACATAAGTATGAAAAGTAATTGTTAAAATATCCTTACAGAGTATTTTATAAATCTGTAAACTATTAACCCTTTTCCACTGGTTCAGTGGGTGGTGCATAATGATCTCTATCAAAAAATAAACACCAACACGCAGATGTGTCAAGAGCTATAAGCATCAGCTTTCCAGACAGCATCAAATTATTTTGTTGTGTCTACATGTTTGATTGCTGATTTAATCAGAACAATGTCATGGAGTCACTTTCCTCCAGGAACCTTTGTGATTGTGACTGAGGGTATAGTAGGGACATTTGTATCTAAAGGTTTGTGATTAGTTTCATAGACAAATGTTGGTGTCATATAACCAGAGACAAATATTTATTCCCCTCGTAAATAACACAAGGTCATTCCAATTAGTATTTGCCTCTGCAGTATGGGGCTCTCCCACTCTTCCATGCTAAATGATATTAGAGGAGAAAAGGATCAGGCAGTTTCAGTTCAAATGGTGGATCCTTTTATTCTGCAGATACGTAGATAAGCTGCTGCCAGTGTTTTTTGACTGTGGCTTTCTCCTCTCTCCCTAAGCAGAACAAATTGGTGCATGGCATGTGTATGGGGCAGTCTCAAGAGGTAGGTGTACGGGCACCTTTGAGTACACTATAAACAATTGAAAAATGGTATACTGGCACATGTCTAACATTTGCCAACAGGATGTAAAGATGGAGAAGTTGCCCTGACACCCTCGCTGAAGATTTATTGTTCTAATGTATTGCAATAACCTGTTTTACATATGATTTTATATACTGTATGCAGCAACAGTTTTGCATCAGGTGCATAGGGTTAACAGTTAAAGACAGCCCTGGTGGGGAGGAGTTCCATGGGCACTCAGGAAGCTAGCTCCTGGTTGTTAGGCAGTTGTCATTAGACTACTAAAGAGATAAGAAGTATTGTTTAATAGAAGGCCACAAGTTGGAGAGAGTATTAGCGAAAGAGCATATAAAGGACTGAGGAGTTCCAAAAACAGGTTCTACAGAAGCTGACCACTACTACTAACGGCCGGAGTGCCGAGAAACAAGGAGAAGTTACAAGGAGGTTCCTTTCACCATCAGTGAGTACAGCTGAGGGAGGTGTAATTCCCTTAGGCAGCTAGAAGGAGTAGGCTACGGGTCAATGTGTACAACCGGTTCTATAGGGTCAGTGAAGTCCTAGTCTGACCAGACGGAGTCTACTGCAGTGAAGGATAAAGAAAGTCAAACTCAGAGCTGGAAAGCTCTCAGAAGTACTCTGTCACTCTTGAAATTGTAACAATACCAACAAGACATGCTGTATGTAACTGAGACTAAGTATGAGCCTCTGCCTAATGCAGAAGAAATGTTGAAGAATTACTGTGTTTTCTACCATATGATGAATGAAACTCTGTTTGAAGCTGGCCAGTAAAGATGTTTTAACTTTTTACAAGCCACTTGCGGCCTAAGATCAGGGTAAGCAGAAAATCCCCAGATTGCACTCACACAATCAGGGGTACCGTAACAGGGTGTTTAGGGACCGCAAAGCAAACCTCACCATGGATGATCCCGTACAAGGACACTCTTGAATGATACGAGTGCTGAATATGGTGTAAGTTTTCCAGGTGTACACTCTGTAGATGCATTGTAAATGCAGTGTGAATACATCCTTCAATAATAAGCGGACACTGAACCCAGAAAAGAATATATGGCATATTGTACCTAATTTTTTCTCTAAATTTCTCCACTTTAGAGTTTTCTAATGTAGTATTACCTTCAAATAATATAAACACCATTGTGTTTCCTATGCGTTGTCTTATTTATGAAAAACAACACAGGGAGTTAACAGAGATAACTTGGGCCTCGATTACTGCTACCTGTTCTTGACCTTTTAAAATAGGGTCATGTTTAATTAAAAAATCTTTCATCTCTACCTAAGAAAATAGAATTAGTCCTTACCGATAATTCGGTTTCTAGAAGCCTTCCACGACAGCATTGGAGGATGTTGTCCACGCCCTATCGGGGGACAGGAACACAGAGAGGTTAAAAGCCCCTCGCCACCATCAATCCTCAGTGTTTACCAAGATCACCTGGAAAAATGGTTACCTGACAGTTATATGGAACCCATAGGGAGGGAAATTCGTGCTGTCGTGGAAGGCTTCTAGAAACCGAATTACCGGTAAGGACTAATTCTATTTTCTCAATACGCCTTCCACGACAGCATTGGAGGAATACCAACGATATTTTATTAGGGAGGGACAATAGCTTGTAGGACTTTCCTACCAAAGGCTAAATCCCTAGTGTCAGGACTGCAAATATTTTTAATTACATTTTGGCCCTTTTTGCCCTCTTTCAAGATGGTGTCTTTTGTCTCATGTGCCCCTTGTCTTCCTGCTTTATAACTCCACCCCAGCCTCTAATCAGTGCTAGAGTATTCTGCCTGTGATCTGCTCCAGGTGGTTTCCTAGTTTCCTGCTCTGCCCTGCAGACTTGTTTGGATCTTCTGTTACCTGCTCTCAGAGACTCTGCTGCATTCAGTTGTTACCAGTATTCCTCCTTCTCCTGGCTGCTCCTGCTGCTACCTCTGAGCCTCAGTCTTCTCCTGCATTCTTCTAACAAGTAAGCTGGTTTCTGCTCTGACTCACCTGCTTTAGATAGCTGCAGAGCACAGGACTGTGCTGCACTATCAGGGACTTCCTACCCAGGCCTCCTTGGATTATCTAAATATTGTATGGACTTCCTTGCATGGACTTGATAAGGACTTCCTTGTTTTCTAGCATCCTCTAGTGTGAATTGTGCTTTACAGATTACTTTGCTGATTACATTTAGAGCAAGAGACTGTGCTGCATTATCTGGGACTTCCTACCCAGACCTCCCTGGATTATATATTATATATTGTTTGGACTTGATAAAGACTTCCTTGTTTTCTAGCATCCTCTAGTGTGAACAGTGCTTTACAAACTGCTCTGCTAATTGCATTTTCCCCTGAGTGTTTATGGACTTTGTGTTTTCGTCTGCACTTGTTTAAAACACCATGTGTTTATAATATACACTATGACACCTATAAGTTGTGTTCTGTTGTATCTTTGTTCCACGCAAAAAGACTCCTGTGGTATCCATTATAATTATTACACCTAGTGGATGATAAGTCTAATCTATAATGTTTAGAAAACTTATGAAGGGAAGACCATGTAGCTGCCCAGCAAATCTGCTCAGTAGAAGCGCCCGCTCTTTCGGCCCATGAAGTTGATGTGGATCTGGTAGAGTGAGCTTTTAAGGCGATCGGTGGATCCAACTGTTGATTGACATAGGCTTTCTCGATCGCTTTTTTAATCCAGTTTGCTATAGTGGATTAAGCTGCCTTCCTTCCCCTGTTATGCCCTGAGTGTTGTATGAATAGGTTTTCATCCAATCTCCAAGACTAAAGGCCCCGTCACACATAACGAGATCGCTAGCGAGATCGCTGATGAGTCACGTTTTGGTGACGCAATAGCGATCTTGCTAGCGATCTCGTTACGTCTGACAGGTAGCAACGATCAGGCCCCTGCTGTGAGATAGCTGATCGTTACAAAGCTTCCTGGACCATTCCTGGGTCGTTGCGCTCCCGCTGGGCAGTGTGCATCGCTGTATTTGACACCTTGTCAACGACCTCGCTAGCGATTCAGAACTGAGACACATTGAGGTGCATAAATTGGACTTTTCTGCGTTCATCGTCCCTGATTGGTGGTCGCTGCTGCGTCCTTGTTTTTTCAGATCCCACCAGCGTTCTCCGGCTGTGACTCCACTTTGAACAAATCAGACATCTTTAGCGAAGTAGGTATTGTTTGGGGTCTCAAATGAGTTTCCATTTTTAATTCATTTATAGGACATCTACCAATTATCTGCTATCATTGCTCTTCAGGGAGGGAGGGCTTGGCTTCAATAGCGATCTCGTTAGCGATCTCGTTATGTGTGACGGGGCACCAGGACCGTTAAAATACTGGCAGCAGTTGTCGCGGCAGGTCTTCGCATCATGGGTGTTTCTGCCATGTCCCACTGGTTGAAGGCCTGCAATTGCAGGATCGTTTGCACGCTATTCACCGAGCTCCACTTCCTCATTGGCTCGGTCCACAGAGTCCACAAAGCCAGGCGGATAGTACGTAATTGCATCACGTCGACGAAGAAAGTTTTGAAGCGTGCAACAGGCCAAAAGAACAGAGTCTATTGATTTAAGCTTCATGTTAATTGGCGTATGAAAAACTCTGAAGCGGTTGGCCACGACAGCGTGTCAGAAAACATGCTGTGTGGGTGTGTGTGCACGAGACCCCTAAAATATCTGCCCATGCAAAAGCATATATATACAGATAGAAGCCAAGCCCTCCCTCCCTCCCTGAAGAGCAATGATAGCAGATAATTGGTAGATGTCCTATAAATGAATTAAAAATGGAAACTCATTTGAGACCCCAAACAATACCTACTTCGCTAAAGATGTCTGATTTGTTCAAAGTGGAGTCACAGCCGGAGAACGCTGGTGGGATCTGAAAAAACAAGGACGCAGCAGCGACCACCAATCAGGGACGATGAACGCAGAAAAGTCCAATTTATGCACCTCAATGTGTCTCAGTTCTGAATCGCTAGCGAGGTCGTTGACAAGGTGTCAAATACAGCGATGCACACTGCCCAGCGGGAGTGCAACGACCCAGGAATGGTCCAGGAAGCTTTGTAACGATCAGCGATCTCACAGCAGGGGCCTGATCGTTGCTACCTGTCAGACATAACGAGATCGCTAGCGAGATCGCTATTGCGTCACCAAACGTGACTCATCAGCGATCTCGCTAGCGATCTCGTTATGTGTGACGGGGCCTTCAGTCTGTTGTAGATAATAAAGAACAACTCTGCGGACATCTAAAAGATGGAACTCTGCTTCTTTTGAATTAGAAGGCTTCTGGCAGAAGGAGGGAAGGATGACCTCCTGGGAACGATGGAAGTCTGTAACGACCTTTGGGAGAAAGGAAGGGACAAAACGAAGAGTAATTCTATCTTCAGTCACAGTCATGTAAGGTTCTCTGATAGAGAGAGCTTGCAGTTCTCCTACTCTCCGTGCCGAAGTGATGGCTACTAAAAAGGCAGTCTTATGAGAGAGAGTCTGTATTGTGCTGGAGGACAGAGGCTCGAAGGGAGAGAGGGTTAGACCCTGGAGCACCACATTAAGATCCCAGGATGGGACATGGGAACGATTTTTTGGGTGGAGTCTGAGTGCCGAAGTTATGAATCTTTTGATCCATCTGTGAGAGGCCAAATCCTGGTCGAATATGGAACTTAGGGCTGAAATCTGCACCTTGAGAGTACTAGGTTTGAGACCCAACTCCAATCCATTCTGTAAAAAATCAAGGATCCGAGAAATGTTGGGGTGTGAGGTGTCAGGAATATCCATGATAGGAATCTTTTCCATATTTTGCCGTATATAGCATTGGTTACTGGCTTCCTACTTTGAAGAGTTTTTATAACCTTATCAGAGAGACCTTTGGATTTTAAGATCTCGGCTTCAGTAACCAGGCTGCAAGGTTTAGCCACTGAGGATGTGGGTAAAATAGGGGACCTTGTGAGAGAAGGTCGTTGACCGGTGAAAGTATCACGGGACCGTCCAGGCAAAGCTCCGTGATGGCGCCGAACCAAGGCCTTTTGGGCCACAGAGGGGCCACTAGAATTGTTGCCACCCTCTCTAATCTGACTTTCTGGATAGTTCTTGCTATCAGAGGAATTGGAGGAAACGCATGCACCAGTTTGAAATGCCAGGGATGGGCTAAAGCATCTAGATTCATGGCATTGTCTCTTCTGCCCAATGAAAAGAAGAGGGGAAGTTTTGTATTCAGGCGACTGGCAAAGAGATCTACTTCGAGGAGACCCCATTTTGCTACCAGTGACTGGAATATTTGAGGATTCAAGCTCCACTCTCCTGGCTGAATGTCTTCCCAGCTCAGAAAGTCTGCTTGAATGTTGTTTGAGCCTTTCAGGTGGATCGCCGAAATTGACAGGAGACGTTGTTCTGCCCAGGAAAATATTCGACTTGCGATTTGTTTTAGGCTGTCTACCCTCGTACCTCCCTGATGACGCAGGAAGGTGACTGTAGTCACATTGTCCGAGAGTATCCTGATGTGAGCACCCTGGATTAGGTTGACTCCTGCTCTGAGCGTTTTTTCTACTGCCTTCAGCTCCCTGAAGTTGGAGGATCTGGCACTGATCTCGGGACTTCATCTGCCTTGAAAAGGAGTCTGGGCCACCATGGCACCCCATCCTCGTATACTGGCGTCGGTAGTCACAGTGATTAGAGGGTCCTGGATCCAAGGAATCGCCCTCCGAAGATTTTGGGTGCTTAACCACCAAGAAAGGGAAGCTTTTACCCGGCCAGGAGTCCTGGTCCGTTTGTTTAATGATTCCCTTTGTCTGTTCCATGATTTTAGGATATGATCCTGGAGAGACCTTGAGTGGGCCTAAGCCCATGCTACTGACTGGATACAGGCCGTCATTGACCCCAATACAGACATTGCCGTTCTCAATGTTGGATTCTTCTGGTGTCTGAAGTTTGAGATCTTGGTTCTGAGAGCTGTTTGATGCTCCAATGGAAGAAAGGACATTTGTGTTAGAACCCTCCTGTTAGTTTTTTCTATTTTTGCTGGTCACATGACTTTTTGCCTATATAATCCAGCTCCGCCCTCCTGGCCTTGCTGGACTTCAGTGTTACATTTACTCTCTAGCTAGCCAGGTGCCTTGTGCCTTACTCTGTAGTTTGCTTGGTCTTTTGACCACTAGTACTTCTGTTTGTTTGTTTGTTTGTCTTTGCTCTGCTACAATTTCTGCTAGGAGGTGTCCAACTATATCCCAGTCCTTAGTTCTTGTAGGGACCCCTCCCTTATATCTATAGGTCTGCGTTCAGACTAGCCGAGGACTTAGGCGGGTCTGTTCACAAGGAACAGCTCCCCCGCTGCATCGTAGGGAATCAGCTTAGTCCTATTGTAGGGACAGTTTTCCTTTCTTTCCTTAGTGTTTGTAGCAGTTCATAACAGTAAGTGCAGCCCAAAAATAAAACACTCTAAGAAAAAAAAATAAAAATCCAGATTTCAGCATGGTGTCGGTTCAGGAGTTGGCTCAACGCCTGCAGGGACTGTCTTTGGAGGTGGCCGAGCTCCAGCAACATGTGAGTAGCTGTCCTGGAGCGCATTTTGTCGAACCGAAGGTAGGACTTCCAGATTTTTTTTATAGTAAACGGCAAGATTTTTTTTCCTTTAAAAACGCTTGTTTATTATATTTTCGTTTAAGACCCAGATCCTCGGGGAATGAATCACAGCGCATTGGGTTTATAATGTCACTTTTGCGCAAAGAACCACAGGGATGGGCCTTTTCTCTACAACCTAATGATCCGTATTTTAGATCTGTGGAAGATTTTTTTTCTGCTATGGGGTTGTTGTATGATGATCCTGATCGAGTCTCATCTGCTGAAACTGAATTAAGACATTTGAAGCAGGGATCAGGTGATGTGGAAAATTATTGTACATACTTCAGAAGATGGTCGGCTGAAGTGGAATGGAATGACTCAGCATTAAAATGTTTGTTTCTTGATGGTCTAGGTGAAAGGGTTAAGGATCTGCTGATTGCCTTCCCAAAACCTGGAACCTTGCAGGAGGCAATGCAATTAGCCATACGTGTGGACAGGAGACTGCGTGCTAGGAGTAATGAAGAGAAATTTACTGCTATGGCAGCTCCTAGTTTTCAGAGGGTCTGTTCGGAGGGTGGAGAACCGATGGAGATTGGGGCGATGTCACCCCACTCTCAGGAAAAAGACCGCAGGCTTGCTAAAAGATTGTGTTTTTATTGCGGTAAATCTGACCACTTTATTAATAACTGTGTGCTTCGTTTGAACAAAGAAAAAAAAAAAGAGGTCAGTTACGCCCGCATAGCGTGTTTAAACTCAAAAGGAGTATTTCTTTCTGGAACCACCTCATTCCTGGAGGAGTTGATTGAATTTCGGGTATTTGTGGATTGTGGTTCTACACTCAATGTGATTGATGAGGGTTTTTTGGAAAAATTTAAATTAGAATCCAAACTTTTGTCATCTCCTATTTCTGTGGTTGCTGTTGATGGCTCTCCCTTGAAAGGTATTACTCACAAGGTTTTTGAATTTCCCCTCACCATTAATGGTATCCACCAAGAGAATTTGGATTTGGCGGTATTAAATAATTTGCCTGCTCCAGTGGTTTTGGGGTTACCTTGGTTAAAATTGCACAATCCTGTACTGGACTGGTCTACCAATGAAATTAAGTCTTGGAGTCCTAAGTGTTATGATAGATGTTGTAACGGTCGCATTGCTGCTGTGGAAAGAGGGGAATTACCTGTACCTATTCAGGATTTTTGGAAATTTTTTTCTGAGGAGGAGTCGCAAGTTTTGCCTCCTCATAGGGACTATGATTGTACTATTGAGTTTGTCCCTGGAGCAACTCTTCCCAAGAGTCGCTTGTTTAATCTTACTATCCCTGAGAGAAAGGCCTTGGAGGAATACATACAAACAAGCTGGGCCGCTGGTCACATTAGACCTTCTAAGTCACCTGTGACTGTTGGATTTTTTTTTGTTAAATAAAAGCACGGCGGTTTACGTCCATGTCTGGACTTTCGCGAAATTAATAAAATTACAGTACGCAATTCCTACCCACTGCCATTAATTCCTGACTTGTTCAACCAGTTAGTGGGGGCCAAGTGGTTCTCTAAGATTGATCTCCAGGGGGCATACAATTTGTTACGTATGAAGGAAGGTGATGAGTGGAAAACTGCTTTTAACACTCCAGTGGGTCATTTTGAGAATCTGGTTATGCCCTTTGGTCTTACCAACGCACTAGCGTTTTTTCAGAACCTTATTAATGACATCCTAAGACCGTTGATCGGTAAGAATGTGGTGGTGTATTTGGATGACATTTTGATTTTTGCGCCGAATCTGGAGTCTCATTGGCAGAGCGTACGTGAGGTATTGCAGTTGTTAAGTGACAATTCACTTTTTGCTAAGCTGGAGAAATGTGAGTTCGCTGTGCAGAGAATTAGTTTCTTGGGCTACATTATCTCCAGCGAGGGCTTTGAGATGGACCCGGTGAAGGTTCAGGCAGTGCAGGAATGGCCTAGGCCTATTGGTTTGAAACCAATACAGAGATTTATGGGTTTCACCAATTATTATAGAAAATTCATTAAGAATGTTTCTATAATTGTTAAGCCGCTGACCGATCTCACCAGGAAAGGTGCGAATACGGTTCAGTGGACTACTGAGGCCATTGAAGCTTTTGTGTATCTCAAGGAGAGGTTCAGTTCTGCCCCTATCCTTATGCAGTCTGATGAGACCAAGCCTTTTTTGGTCGAGGTTGATGCTTCTTCGGTGGGGGTCGGTACTGTTTTGTCTCAGGAAAACAAGGATGGAGTACATCCCTGTGCTTTTTTTTCAAAAAAAATTTCTGAGACCGAACTTAATTACGATGTCGGTAATCAGGAATTGCTGGCGATTAAACTCGCATTTGAACATTGGCGTCATCTCTTGGAAGGTGCTAAATTTCCCATTCAGGTTTTTACTGATCATAAGAATCTGATCTATCTTGATGCTGCCAAGCGCTTGAAAGCCCGTCAAGCTAGGTGGGCACTTTTTTTTTCGCGGTTTAATTTTTCTGTTACTTACATCCCGGGTACCAAGAATGTAAAAGCTGATGCTTTATCTCGCAGTTTTTCTCCCATGGTTGGTACCGAGGAGGAGGAGAGTATTTTACAGGAAGGTGTTGTGATAGCAGCATTGGACTCCGTTTTGGAAGATGGGATTCTGAAAGCCCAGGAGGATGCCCCATCTAACACTCCTCATGGGAGGTTGTTTGTGCCTAGGAACTTTAGGAGATATTTGTTTGTGGAGTGTCATGAGTCTTGGTTGGCAGGTCATCCAGGAATTTCGGAGACTAAGAGACTTGTAGGTCGCAGTTTTTGGTGGCCTGGGTGGCAGAAGGAGGTCATTAAGTGGGTGCGTCAATGTACTGTGTGTGCTAGATCTAAGTCTTCACATGCTCCTGCTGCGGGGTTGCTTTGCCCTCTGGAGGTTCCTAGTGCTCCTTGGACGCATCTTGCTATGGATTTTATTACTGACCTTCCTGCCTCTGAGGGTTTCACTGTTATCTGGGTGGTCGTGGACCGTTTTAGCAAGATGTGTCACTTGGTTCCCTTCATCAAACTGCCCTGCGCCAGGACACTCGCTAAGGCTTTTGTTAAAGAAATTGTCAGGCTCCATGACATTCCTACCGACATTGTTTCCGATAGGGGACCTCAGTTCGTGGCTCGTTTTTGGCGTGCCTTTTGTGACAGGTTGGGAGTCTGGTTATCATCCTGCGTCTAATGGACAGACAGAAAGAAATAACCAGGATGTTGAACAGTTTTTGCATTCTTTTGTGGCTGACAATCAAGAGGGGTGGTCTGAGTTTCTGCCACTGGCTGAATTTGCTCTTAACAACCATATATCCTCTTCTGCTGGGTGTTCTCCTTTTTTTTGTTGTACTGGGAGACATCCGTCGTCTGGGTCATTCTCCAAATTGGTATCGGCTGTGCCGGAGGAGAATTTTTCCGGTGATTTGGAGAGAGTTTGGACTGATGTACGTCGTAACCTTCAAGAGGCTAACAAAAAATCCAAGAGGTACTTTGACAGGAAACGTCAAGAGGTTTTGTTTACTGTTGGTGACATGGTTTGGTTGTCCTCTAGGAATCTGCGGTTGAGGATTCCTTCTAAGAAATTGGGCCCGAAGTTTGTAGGTCCGTTTAAGGTGCTTCAGGTAGTTAACCAATCTGCTGTTAGGTTGGAGGTTCCTACCTCCTGGAAGATTAATCCGGTGTTTCATGTTTCCTTATTGAAAAAAGCTGATGTTTCTGATAGGGACGCCACTGTCTCTGTTCCTCCGGTGGAGGAAGACGGTGAATATGAAATTTCTCACATTCTTACTTCTAGATGGAATAGAGGGAGATTGCAGTATCTCGTCGCTTGGAAAGGTTTCGGTCCCGAGGATAACTCCTGGGTAAGGGCGGATGATGTCTCTGCTCCTAGACTTGTCGGAGCGTTTCACAGGAGGTTTCCTGATAGACCTGGGCCTGGAGGATCCTCATAGAAGAGGGGGTACTGTTAGAACCCTCCTGTTAGTTTTTTCTATTTTTGCTGGTCACATGACTTTTTGCCTATATAATCCAGCTCCGCCCTCCTGGCCTTGCTGGACTTCAGTGTTACATTTACTCTCTAGCTAGCCAGGTGCCTTGTGCCTTACTCTGTAGTTTGCTTGGTCTTTTGACCACTAGTACTTCTGTTTGTTTGTTTGTTTGTCTTTGCTCTGCTACAATTTCTGCTAGGAGGTGTCCTACTATATCCCAGTCCTTAGTTCTTGTGGGGACCCCTCCCTTATATCTATAGGTCTGCGTTCAGACTAGCTGAGGACTTAGGCGGGTCTGTTCACAAGGAACAGCTCCCCCGCTGCATCGTAGGGAATCAGCTTAGTCCTATTGTAGGGACAGTTTTCCTTTCTTTCCTTAGTGTTTGTAGCAGTTCATAACAATTTGTCTGTTGGAGTCCAGTAAGATACCAAGGAACTTCCTCCTCGACGAAGGAAGGAGTTCCGACTTTTCCAGGTTCAGAACCCAATCTAATGAGCGGAGGGTTTTTAGGGTTATGGAGACGTGAAGATTGAGAATCCCTACTGAAGGGGCGATGATCAGCATGTCGTCCAGGTATGGAATTATGCAGACCCCTTGTTTTCGGATGAGTGCAATGATTTCCGCCATAACCTTTGTAAACACCCGAGGTGCTGAAGAGATGCCGAAGGGCAGTACGTTGTACTGGTAGTGTTCTTTTATGTTGTCCCTGGAAATTGCAAAGCGCAGGAACTTCCTGTGGGTCGGATAAATCGGCACGTGGAAGTACGCATCTTTTAGGTCTATGGTTGCCATGACATAATCCTTCCCTATTATGGGAATAGTTGACTTTATGGACTCCATCTTGAATCGCCTGTATTTGATGTGATGGTTTAGGGATTTCAGATTGATTATGATGCGTGGAATGCCTGACTGTTTCTTTATTAGAAATATTTTTGAGTAGTGACCTGTACCCTCCTGGCCAGGGGGGACCGGAGACACTGCTCTGGACTTTAGCAGGTTTTGTAAACCGACTGAGAGCAATTCCCAAGCCCCCCGAGAGGGAAGGGACGTGACCCTCAGGACCCGAGGGGGGCGACTCTCGAATTCCAATAGAAGACTCCCCTTGATAGTATTGAGGATCCACTGGCAGGAAGAAATTGCCTGCCACTGAGGAAAGAAATCCGAGAGACGCCCCCCTACACGGCGCAGGTCATTGCTTGTCCTGTTGCTGGTGTTGTTGCTGGGGAACAAGGATGTTACGACCCCTTCCGCCCTTAGGATAGCTCCAGCGCCCAGACTTTCCCTTTCCTCTATATTGTGAGGGGTGACTCTGGGAAGGTTGAAAGGAACGGTTTTTAGGTTGTTTCTGTTCAGGAAGGGTTTTCTTCCTATCCGAGGCCTTCACCAGGATATCATCCAGTGCTGGCCCGAATACATATTTCCCTTGAAATGGAATGGAACAGAGTTTAATCTTAGAGGTAACATCCCCACTCCATGTTTTGAGCCACAGCGCACGGCGGGCAGTATTGGATAGGACAGCTGCTCTAGCCGCGATCCGGACTGACTCAGCCGAGGCGTCCACTAAGAAGCCCGTGGCTTTTTGAAGGAGAGGGATGGAGTCTAGCAGGTCTGCCCTTGAGGTGCCCTGAGACAGATGTTCATCTAGTTGGGCCAGCCACTTGAAGAGGGATCTGGCCACACAAGTCGATGAAATATTCGTCTTGAGAGAGGCAGAAGAGGTTTCCCATGATTTTTTAAGGACACTTTCCATTTTCCGGTCTAATGGATCCTTCAATTGGGATGAATCCTCAAAGGGAAGTGAGGTTTTCTTCACAACCCTTGCCACCTGGATGTCCACCTTAGGAACGTCCCAATCAAATTCCTCACCTTCCAACGGAAATCTGTGCTTTAATTCCGAAGGGGTGGTGAGACGGTTTTCTGGGGATTCCCATTCCTGTCGGATGAGATCTCTAATGACCTCATGAACAGGAAACCCAGTCTGCTTTTTTGATCTAAGGCGCCTAAACATTTCATCTTGAACGGAACAGGGGACCTCAACTTCCTCCAGCCCCATAGTGCCTCTAACTGCGTCCAATAATTCTTCTAAGTTGTCCGAGGAAAAATAGTATCTTCCAGTTTCAACTTTTTTGGCAGGCCCTAAGGATGCTACTTCATCCAAATTGTCAGAGGCAGAGCTCCTAACATCAATAGAGACTACATCTGAGTCTAACTCTTGGATCTTCCTCTTCTTAGGGGGAGATGGCTGGAGGAGGAGTAGACAGGCAGTGCAGCAAGAGAGGCTTGGACCTCCTGTCTAACTACTTGGACCTCCTGTTTAACAAGAGATCTAAGTTCCTCAATTAGAGAGGGATTTTCTTCCTTAATTATTCTATCTGTACAGGGCCAGCACAATGTCTTCTTATAAGATGAGGATAACTTTTTAGCGCAGATGCCACATCTACGGGGCTGGTCTTTATCCTTCTTAGAAGCGGGGGCCTTGTCTTCCTAAGAAAGGGGAAGAGAAGGGGACCCATGTAACTTGAAGGAGGGGAGATCTAGTGTCATCTAAAGGAGAGGCTAAGATAACCCCTTAGTGACCACCCAGGTACTACTCACTGTAGTCAAGGGCGTGCTGGGCTCTGCAGATGCAGGGATACTGGATCTGTCACCTTCCATGGTGGAGATAGCCTTACCTTTGGCGTCTTCAGGTGGGTTTTTATGTGTAAAAAACCATGCCTTCCAGCAAGGGACCTCAGTCCCCTCCCCCTTCCGGTCACTTTGAGGGCCACCTCGATTCGATATGGGCCTTACCGGCCCTGGGACACGCTCAATCTCAGCCCCGCATGGAGCACACCGACCGGAAGCAGGAGCTACGGTGACTTCAATCAGGTGCGCGCGCGCCAGACCGCACCTGCTGGCTCTGGGAGCGCCCACACCATGCGTCCCAGCGTGGAACGCACAGGCCGGAAGAGACAGGACCTGCGCTGACGTCACTTCCGATGCGCGCCCAGAATGCCGGCAGAAGGAGGAGATGCCGGGGAGCTGGAGCAGGCCCCCGGCATAAAACACACCCGGCTTGCTTTACCCTCTATGGGGTGCCGGAAGCCCGGAACGGTCCCAATGGGAGCAGCATGGAGGGAGGAGGGAGCACCCCGACCGACCACTGCCCGGCAAGTATAGCCTGCTACAATGCTGCCTGCCGGCCAACAGCACTGCAGGACCTCTCCATGCCCCCAAGGGGGACAGGAAAACACTGAGGATTGATGGTGGGGAGGGGCTTTTAACCTCTCTGTGTTCCTGTCCCCCGATAGGGCGTGGACAACATCCTCCAATGCTGTTGTGGAAGGCGTATTGAGAAACCCTTTGTAATGGTAGTCTCCTCAGAGGGAGGTCTACCATTTTGAAGCCAGCAGCAGACTATGTGCCCACTGCAGTTTCAGGATCATAGTTTTGTAGATATATTTCTGAAGATTACAGCTGTGCACTTCAAAAAGGAGGGTTGTAGGAGACACATCACAGAAATTTGTTATTAGGACTAATTTGTTTTAAGGCGTTGTTTACCCATAAAATATTAATGAACTTATCATCTCAGTAAAGCTTATGGCTTTTGAAAAATATTGAATGGCTTACCAAGTATTCAACCAGTGAATGCTGGTATAATGAATCCGGTGTACTCTTACTATCAAACTCCAAGAGTTACAAAAGAGTAATATATAGAGAAGAAGTAAATAATTCAAAATGTATTTATTGATCACAATTACCACTTGCATAAAGGACATGTGTGTCACATATTGGGTGCTAGTGTATACAGCAGATCCAGGAGCTGAGCCCACATCATACTCACAATAAACAAGCCTTCATGGAAAAATTAAAAAAAATAATGAGTCTCACAAAATGGTGACACAAGCCAGAATTTTTTTCACTACTTAAATTTAAAACAAACAAACAAAAATTAGCAAGTTTAGTATGACTGAAATTGTACTAACATCAAAAATCACATTTCCAAGTCAGTTTTACTGCACAATGAACGCTTTGAAAACATTAAAGCAATACTCAAAAGACAGTGGTGGCACAGCATTTTTATTCCCATTTCACCGCCTTTGTACTTTTTTTCCCTATTTTCCAGTACAATGTACGAGAAGATGAATGGTTTCATTCAAAATTATAACTAGTTCTACAACCCTCAACCACAGCTATGACTCTTAAAAAGGAGGAAGAAAAAGACAAAAGGATAAAAATGAAAAAATGACTGAGTCAATATGTTAAACAAGTACTTTTTTGCATATTAATTCATCCCTTTCTGATTCTAAAATATAATAGATTAAAGGGAATCTGTCACCAGTTTTTGAGCCTATGAACAAATGCCATCACCTTTAACTGCCCCTGTGCTGCATTCCACAAACGTGTCTATCAGCTCCTGACTCCCCCTGTAGACTCCAAAAAATACTATTTAGTATGTAAATGAGAGTGGTCCAGTCCAATGGGCATCCTCGCTGCGGTGTCTGTCCCTTCTCTCTGCTCCTAATCGCGTCTTCCTTTCATTGATGTGACGCGTTCTCCACACAGCAAACCGAGAGCGAGCGCCTGCGCAGTATGCTCACAGGACTGGCCAGGCGCACTCTGCACTGACGTGTTGTGACCAGAGCATAAAACAGCTCTGCGGAAATGCCTAGCTTTGATTGATGTGAATGGTGAACCGAGATCTTGCACTTGCACTTGCACAGTGCTGTTTTATCCTCTGCTCACAGTAGGGCAGAGCAGAGTGTGCCTGCGCGGTCCTGTGAGCATATTGCACCGGCGCAAGCTCTTGGTTCGCGATGTGTATGACGCGTCACATCAACTCAGGGGGAGGAAGTTGAGCAGATAACTGCTGTATAAAAATCAATGGGCTGGAGATAGGTGGCTGTTATGTTAACAGTTAACCCCTCTCCTGGAATGTCACTACCTTGCATTTTTGCACTCTCAGTCAAGGTCTGGCAATAGTGGCCAAGCTCCCTGAAAACAAGCTGAATACTATGAAAGATAAAAGCTCTCTTTCCTTGAGAATGACAGCAGATAGTCTATTATAATTTATAGAGCTGTTCACATGTTTGTGTATTTTTGCAGACCCAGCAGTCAACACAAAAACACGGAGACATGTCCCATTTTAATGATGGATCAAACTCCTCAATGCAAGTCTATGGGTCCATAAAAAAATTTACACACATGGATGCACAGTCTGATTTTCATGTTTGTTTTATAGGAGAAGCTGAAGGAAATGTTAAAAACTCACACACTGACCAAACACTGAAAATGTAATACAAAGTTCTAATGAAAATCAGTTTTTTGCATATGCGAAAAATCACTCATGTCTCAATGAGCCATTAGTAAATGACTGCTTTGCCTTCTTCAAGGGAAAAAAATGTAACAAAAGTCTACAGTACCAACACTACTTGGCATTTCAGTTTCTCCCATAGAAAAACTTTCACTTTAAAAAAACATTAACATTTTTTAAAATGACTGTAAGGCCAGGGTCAAACAAGGGCAAATTCTGTCATGCAAAAAAATTGGATTGATTATGTAAATTACACTCGGATCAAACTCTGATGATAGGTTAAGACGTGTGTTAGCTTAGTGTGATCCGATTCTCTCAGCACAGGTGAGGTGAAGATGGAGAACAAAATTTCTCCATTGCGTGGGTCCACAAAAATCGGACAGCACTCAGATGTCATCTGTTTGCAGTCCAATGTTTTTCATACAACCATAGTCTTGAATGGGTGAGTGCAATCCGATTGGTGCAGCAACTCGCAGCGTGAGGCTATGTGCCCACGTTGCGGAAATGAAGCGGAAAATTTGCGCTTAATTTCCACATGTCCTTTCCCGGAAAAACGCATGCGGAATTTTGCAAGCGTTTATGGCATGTTTTTCGTGCGTTTTCGCCATGCGGAATTGCCTTGCGTTTTTTAATGCATTGAAAAGGCAATTCCGCTTGCGGAAACGCAAAATTAATTGACATGCTGCATCAAAAACCCTGTGGAAAAATCCGCAGCATGGGCATAGAACTTGCGGATTCTCATTGGGGACCATGGGGTGCGGAATAACAAGCGTTTTACAAGTGTTTCCGCTGCGGAAATTCCGCATCAAATACGCTTGTAAAACGCTACGTGGGCACATACCCTGACGCAATTTTTTTTTTTTCTCATGCCAAATTGCTATGAGAAAAAAAAAACGCAGATCAGCACAGCCCCATAGTAGATTTGGCCAAGTGCTATATCCGATAAACTATTGGATCGTACTCGTCCGATGTATACCACTGTGTGAGTGAGCCCTTATAAATTGACATTCTGGGATATGTTGAGCAGTTTCACAGGTCCCCTCCCACCTCCATGCATTCTCAGAATGCACCTTAGAGGGGGTGAGTTATGCGCAAGTTAGATTGCTCAGCAGCAGGATCCAATTGTTACGGATCCGGGTGGTGGAATCTCTGTGCTGTGATACAAGGAGGGACCAGAGGGGCGTAACTAAGTGCCTACCCAGACCATCCCTGGCCACACGGCAGCTTAGTCGACGCTGTGAACCAAGGAGGGACCGGGAAGGTGAATCAGGTGCCACTCTGGGACCGACCTTGTGTGAGAGCTGGCGACTCCCAAGACCTCTCCTCAGGACCAAACCCCTTCCAGTCCACAAGAAAGAAAGTCTCTCCTCTTACCCTCTTGATCACCAAAATGTTCTCTACCTCAAAGACGTCCTCAGCGGAGACTGGAGCTGGAGTGGTACCTGGATCATCAGAGAAAGGATTAAGGACAACAGGCTTGAGGAGAGACACATGAAAGGAATTGGGAATCCGTAAGAAGGCAGGGAGTTTCAGCTTGTACGCCACTAGATTTATTTGGTTCAGAATCTCGAAAGGACCGATGAACCACGGGCCCAACTTGTATGATGGTATCTTGAGACGGACATATTTGGAGGAAAGCCAGACCTTATCTCCCAGACGAAATAAAGGCGGATCCAGACGTCACTTATCAGCATGCTTCTTAATCCGCTCGGAGGACTGAAGAAGCGCAGATCTAGTGTCTTCCCAAATCACCAAAAAGTTACTGACGAGAGACTCCGTGGCAGGATTGTCCACTGAAGAGGAGACGGGAAACGGAATTCGGGGGTGTTGACCGTAAACCACAAAAAAACGGAGACTTAGCAGAGGACTCACTGACATGGTTGTTATAAGAAAACTCGGCCCAAGGCAGGAGTTCTACCCAATCGCTATGGTGAGCGTTGACAAAGTGCTGAAGAAAACTGGTAATGATCTGATTAATACGTTACACCTGACCATTGGACTGGGGATGATAGGCCGAAGAAAAGTCCAAAGCGACATCCAGCAGCTTGCACGTGGCTATCCAGAAGCGAGAAGTGAACTGAACTCCTCTGTCCAAGAGAATGTGGAGGGGTAAGCCGTGGAGACGAAAGATGCGAAGGATGAAGTCCTTAGCCAGCACAGGTGCAGATGGAAGACCAGGCAAAGGAATGAAGTGAGCCATCTTGGAGAAGCGGTCAGCAACCACCCATATAACGGTAGAACCGGCAGATACCGGAAGATCGGTGATGATGTCCATAGCAATGTGTTGCCAAGGAGCAGAAGGCACGGGGAGAGGAAGAAGACGACCAGCTGGGAGGTGCCTAGGTATCTTGTTAAAGGCACAGGAGGAACAAGCTGCGACAAAATCCTCAACATCCTTGTTCAGGGTGGGCCACCAATAATGTCGGGCAATGAGCAGAAGCGTCTTCCTCTGGCCGGCATGACCAGCCAGTTTGAATGACCCCAGAGTAAGACCCTTTTCCGATCCTGAGCCGCTACAAAGGTCTTACCAGGAGTTAGATGAGACAGGTCAAGCGGAGCAACAGTCATTATTCTGGAGGGGTCAATGATGTGTAGAGGCTTCTCCTCCTGGTCGGTAGACAAGAAAGAGCGGGGTAGAGCGTCAGCTTTAATATTCTTGTCTGCTGGGCGGTAATGGAGAGTAAAGCTGAAACGAGCAAAGAACAAAGACCATCTGGCCTAATTTAGTCTTTGGGTGGTCTGCAAGTAAGCAAGATTTTTATGGTCAGTGTAGATGACCACGGAGTGCAGAGCCCCCTCAAGCAAGTAGCGCTACTCCTATCAGCGCTAATTTGATGGCCAGCAGTTCTTGATCTCCTATGGAGTAATTGTGCTCGGACGGAGAAAAGAGTTTGGAGAAGAAGCCGCAGGTCACCATTCGCCCAGACGACGATTTCTGGGTGAGCACTGCTCCGGCCCCAGAGGAAGAGGCATCAACCTCCAGGAAGAACTGTTTATTGCAATCTGGGCGATGTAGCACTGGAGTGGAGGAGAAGGCTTGCTTAAGAGAAACAAAGGCACTTTCCGCCTCGGAAGTCCATTCCCTGGGATTTGCCCCTTTACGGGTGAGAGCAGAGATTGGAGCAGTCCAGAAGGAGAAATGAGGAATGAAGAGGCGGTAATAGTTAGCGAATCCCAGAAACCGCTTAATAGCCTTCAACCCCTCAGGTTGGTGCCACTTTAAGACGGCAGACACCTTCTCGAGATCCATCCGCAGTCCGGTCTCAGAGATTATATACCCCAAAAATGGTAGGGAGGTCTGTTCAAAGAGGCATTTCTCGTACTTAGCATACAGGTGATTCTTCCGAAGTCTCAGCAGTACTTGACGAACATCAAGGGCAGATCAGGGGAGAACAACAAGATATCGTCCAGGTACACCACCACGCAGGAATACAGGAGATCTCAGAAGATGTTGTTCACTAACTGCTGGAAGACGGCTGGAGCATTACAGAGACCAAAGGGCATCACGCAGTACTCGTAGTGACCATCCGAAGTGTTGAATGCCGTCTTCCACTTGTCTCCCTGGCGAATCCGAACCAGATTGTACGCCCCTCGAAGATCGAGCTTAGTGAAGATCTTCGCACCTTTTAGACGGTCAAACAGCTCTGAGATGAGAAGCAGGGGGTACTTATTTTTGATGGTAATCTGGTTTAGGCCCCTATAGTCGATACATGGACGAAGAGAGCCGTGTTTCTTTTTGAATAAAGAAAATTCCTACTCTAGTCAGACAGGTGGATTTCTGGATAAATCCCCTAGCAAGATTCTCTTCTATGTACTCAGACATAGCACGGGTCTCGGCCAGCGACAAGGGGTAGATTCGCCCGCAAGGAGGTGAAGCACCAGGTATTCGGTCGATGGGGCAATCATATGGCCTATGAGGTGGTAGTGTCTCTGCCTCCTTTTTATCAAAGACGTCTGCATAAGACCAGTAGGGTGCCGGCAGGACAGGTAGGTTAGCTGGAGTAGACAGAGGTCGAGCAGGACGAACCGGAACCAGACAGGACTTATGACATTCCTGACCCGAACGGAGCACCTCACCCGAGCGCCAATTCAGGACGGGCTCATGTCTCTGTAACCAAGGTAGGCCAAGCAAGAGGGGATGAGAGAGACCGGACAGCAAGTAGAAGGAGATCCTCTCAGGCTCAGTGACAAACAAGATGGTCTCAGAGAGAAGCTTTCCATCCACAGAGGAAACCGCTAAAGGATCAGCCAGACATATGGTAGGAATCTGATATCGCTCCACAACGGCCTGTTGAATGAGGTTCCCAGCGGCTCCGGAATCCAGATAGGCAGTCTCGAAGAAGCGGGTCTTATCACTGGTAAACGAAATGAACAGAGACAAGGACGGAGAGGAAGAACTTTTGCCTAGGACGACCTCTCTGCGCGGTCCTAGACACTGGAGTTTTCCGGTCTCACCGGACAAGAGCGGATTAGATGCTCTATACTACCACAGTAGAAGCAACTCCCCTCGGCGCAGCGGGCCTCTTCATGAGACTTGACCATGTTAACTTGGTCTATTTGCATAGACTCTGGAGAAGACACCAGAGGGGATGCTGGTTGCGAGACTGGCCTTTGGAAGGTTGGAGCGAGGCGCAGGGATCTTTTCTCACTAGTCGCCTACTTAGAACGATCCTAAAAACGTATGTCGATCCGTGTAGATAATGACACCAGGTTGTCCAGAGAGGGAGGTATGTCACGACCGGCTAGCTCATCCTTGATCCGTCCGGAAAGGCCCTCCCTAAAGGTGGACACCAGAGCCTCATTGCTCCTGGCAAGTTCAGATGCGAGGGTGCGGAAACACATGGCATACTGTCCCACAGAGTCCCTTGGCGGAGTCTGAAAAGAGAGGTGGAAAGCCACGAGGAAAGTCTGAAGGTCGGACACCAGAGGATCCCCTCTCTCCCACAGAGGGTTAAGCCACGCCAAAGCCTCTCCGGTGAGATGAGACATGATGAATGCCACCTTGGCCCGGTCGGAGGCGAGCTAGTGTGCCAGGAGCTCAAAGTGCAGAGTGCACTGATTAATGAAGCCCTGACATAGGGCAGGGTCACCACCAAAACATGGAGGAGCAGATAGCTGGGGTCCTAAGCCGGATGCCACAGTGCCACTGGATTGAGGTGCCGCTTGGTTAGAGGTTGACACAGTCGGGGTGGACAGCGCGTCCAAGCGGGAGTTGACTGTCCGCAGATAGGACAGGATAGAATCCTGTTGGGATCTCTGGCGAGAGACCTCTTGGTACAGGTCTGAGAGCGAAGGAGCCTGGGAGCCACCGGATTCCATGGCCTGTGCAAACTGTTACGGATCTGGGTGGTGGAACCTCTGTGTTGTGATGCAAGGAGGGACCAGAGGGGCGTAACTAAGTGCCTACCTGGACCGACCTTGGCCACACGGCGGCTTAGTTGACTCCGTGATCCAAGGAGGGATCGGGAAAGTGAACCAGGTGCCACTCTGGGACCGACCTTGTGTGAGAGCCGGCGACTCCCACGGGACTGATGGCCGAAGCTAACAGGCACAGCAGATGAGCATGGCTGGTAGACAGGCAGGTGATGTGGGTAGACAAGCATGTGGGCACGGCTGCTAGACAGGCAGGTGGGCACGGCTGCTAGACAGGCTGGCGGGCACTGGAACCTGAGGGCTGGAGAGAGCGTTAGCGCACAAACAACAACATTGCACAGGCACCTCCATTTTGGAAGAGGTGCCTTATATAAGGGCAGTCCTCCAGCCATTGGCCAGGGACTCTTCAAGACGGCACGCGCAGCCCCTTTAAGAGGGAGGGAGCGCACGCGCGCCGTAAGTACAGTGCCCGGGGAACTGCGTGTGGTGCGTGCACCCCGGGCAGATGCAGCAGGGGAACCGGCAGTGAGGGGATCGGCGTCTCAGCCTGGCAGGAGGCAGAGACGCCGACGCTACACCAATTATATGAATCTAGATCTTAAAGGGAATCTGTCAGGTGATTTTTGGGTAGTATACAAATAGTATCCTGAAAGAGAGCTTGTGCCACCCTTTCAGGATATGTAACTTTTATTTCTTTACATGGCCCAGTTGTGTTGCTGTAAGCCCCGTAAAAAATTATTGTCGTGTGCCGTCAAGTCAAACATATGTAAATTGCAAATTAATTTTCATCCATTCACCCACCCATAGTCCCGCCCACCTATCTGCACTGGCGCCACTGATTCAGTCAGATTGCCGTATGCCTGAGGTTCGCATCGCAGTCCTTGGACTGGTCATCTGCTCTCCTGACCTGAGAGTGACAGCTGCAAAGAAATACATGCTGTCACACTTAAGTCAGGAGAGCAGATGGCCAGTCTGAGGATTGCGATGCGATCCTTGGGCGAGTATCACAGCAGTCTGACTTCACCCAATCAGTGACACCGGCCGGGAGGGGTGGGAGGGATTATGGGGGGGGGGTGAATATTCATTTCATATTTACATACGCTTGACTTGCCGGTGCACATATAAATGTAAAATGAATATTCACCCCTTCCCCTGCCCATAATCCCGCCCACGCCTCTGCGCCGGCGTCACCGATTCAGTCAGACTGCCATACTACTCGCCCGAGGATCGCATCGCAATCCTCGGACTGGATGTCTGCTCTGCTGACCTGCTTCTATGCACCTGCCACTCTCAGGTTAGGAGAGCAGACAGCCAGTCCGAGGATTGCATTGCGATCCTCATGCATACCGCAATCTGATTGAATCAGTGATGCCAGTGCAGATGGGTGGGTGGGATTATGTACGGGGGAAGGGGTGAATATTCATTCGAAATTTACATATGCTTGACTTGCCGATGCGCAACAATACATTTTTCCAGGCCTTACAGCAAGGTAATGGGGCCACGTGCAGAAATAAAAGTTACATATCCTGAAAGGGCTGCACAAGCCCTATTTCAGGATACTATTAGTATAGTACACAAAAATGACCTGACAGATTCCTTTTAATAGAAGATGTCAGAGTGAGAAATCCATTTTACTATTCATATTAACCCCTTTTCATTTTTCCCATCCAAAGGTACATCTTCCTAGGCCTATGTTAATAAATACATTTTTGAGTGCAGTGTAAAGAGCATTTATCTAAAATCGTCATCAAGTCTTGAGATCAGGAAGTTGAAATAAATGTAATCTCAGAAAGGATGAGACTTGATGTTGTAAATAAATCTATAAATTCCTAGACTCAAATTGAGAAAAGTGAAAAATGTTCAAGCTTTCAAATTTAGGATACAATTTAAACATAGCTTTCGTGTTTTCATTTGTAACTTGATGACACCAATCTTACATTACTTCTTGTAGCCATTACCCTAACTTCATGAAGACTGATAAGGATACTGCAATTTTGCCCCACTTTTTTCTATGGGCATCGTGTTTATTTTAGCTATTTTCAGTAGAAATCACTGAATGGAGTTCAAGCAGTGTTATCAAAGCCATAACTAAATTATAGTTCTCCAGTGTCCTAATCAAAGTATTTTATCTATTTTCTATGTTGCATTTGGTAGCGGTGGTTTATAGTAATCAACATGCATACATCCAGATTCATAAATCATCATTACACTGAACAATGCTAGACACTGCAGAATCAGCACTTCTTATCTGGGTATCCTGTTATTTGGAAAACGCTGATGTGTATTGTATAAACCATAGTACTGCTCCATCTGTACACATGAAAAGCAGCTTAGAAAGGCAAAATACTTAGTTTCTCATGGTTCATTCTGAGCTTTAATACCCTGTAAGATGAATTTGAACTTTATGCAAGCTTCACCAATGTCCTTGATGCCGCATAGGCTGGTGTCTTAAGTATAATTGTTAACCTGAGTCTATTAAAGCCACAATTGTGGCGAATTCCTGCAGTCATTCCCAAGGAAACATGGCCTGCAACTATGGTGTTTCCTTGGTGAAGATTAAGTCTATCAGATGATTATCTCATGCGAGAGAATCAGATGCTATATGCAGATCACCCTCGGCTCAAACTCTGATCAGAGTGTCGATTTACTGTGATCCGATTCTTTTGCTTGAGAGAATCGAATCACAGGTGCGAAGATGGAGAACTTAATTTCTCCATCTTCTCCATTGTGTGAGTTGGCATATATAGGACTCACTTGGATGACATCCGAGTGCAGTCCGATGTTTTGCATGCACCCATTGACTTGTATATATACTCTGCCAATTGCAGCATGCATCGATTTGTTTTTCTCATGCCATCTCAGCATGAGAAAATAAACGCTACTCGGCACTGCTCCATAGTTTAACATCCGATAACACTTGTCCGAGTTATAGTGAGTGTGAGTGAGTGAGCCCAAAATCATGAATATATATTTTTTCTTTTATTATTTCAAGTGTAGCTGTAATTTCAGGAGAACTTTCAGAAGACTGTTGTGTCTGCCTCCTTCTCCCCCTTCCCTCTCCTTAGAACTTTTAGCTCCAACTATCATCTTGTTTCTCAGTAATGGGAAAACCTATCTTCACTAATGACAGATTTTACCCTGAATTATTAGCTTTTACCCATTTAAGATCAGTCCAACAGGAGAAAGAAGCATATTTCTCATAACAAATATACACAGTGGATTATTCTCATGTGTAGTATATAATTATGGAAAAAAAAAGACGGTTACTCTTTAATTTATTAATTTGTATTTAAAAAGTGGATCCATGTATGGATAAAAAGAAAGGAAGGGATCTATCTAGCCCCTCTTGCATCTGAAAACATTTTGTTCTCTGTATATCATACACAGGATTTTTTGCCTCTTTGTTACCTAAGATGACCGTGAAAGAGCACTTCCTCCTTCTCAAATTCAAGATGTAAAAGTGTAAGTATGTACAGTATATCTGCCAAAATGCTGACCCCTTGCAATAAGGAAGGGCTGCAGCCCACAGCTCATCTTTCACATACTCTGATGCATCCCTGATGGGTTTTGCTATATATTACAGCTAAACTGCATTACCAGATACAGCCCATGAGCCAGAGTAGCGCTGTGTCTACAAATAAAACAGGTCTAAACGCAATCAAACCCTTTAAAGCAGTGGTCCCCAACCTTTCTTACCTTGAGAGACACATCCAGCTCTGATAGATGGTTACCAGCCACATTCAGCGGGAGCCCTACCACTTACACCAAGAGCCCCACAGTCCCGATATGATTGGCAAAGCTTCCCCACACTGAAACCTTGTGTCGTCCTCCATTATAGACAGAATACTTATATCCACGACTTTCCACTTTACTGTCTTTGGTATTCTTGCACATTCACCACACTTACAGCTTCAAGCATTCTTCTAAATGGCAGTATCATCGATCCTATCTCCAGTTTACTTTATATTTATCCTTCCCTCCCCACCAGTATACACACATTCAGATCTGCTATTCTGTGCAGGGCTTCTCACAACATTCACCATCTGAAGACATTCTCTTCATAATTGTTTGCTAAACCTGGTGATAATGCACCACGCTGGCAGACAGCCACACAAAATGGGTCCGCAGGCCACATATGGCTCTCGATCCATAGGTTGGAGGCCCCTGCTCTAAAGGGAATGTGTCAGTAGAATCAATTCTCCTAAGCTGTCTATATGAGCATGTAGGTCATAGGAAGTTGAATAAAATGATACCTTAATGTCTACAATCCGATGTCTTATTCCAGAGAAATCCAAGTTTTTCTTAAAATGTAAATGAGGTGTTAAGAACTATGGGCGAGTCATAGATCTCCTTGAAAATTTTTCCCCTAGAGACTATTTTAAATAAAAGGGGGCATTATGATTGTGAGACATGTAATAACTAACAGGATGCTCTCCTGATCTACTGTACATCTGAAGTGACCGCGGGCAAGGCCGCGCATTGGTATCTATGATCTGGCCCAGCAAGATCCCCACACACAGACTCTATCTTGATAACCGTATCTTTACTCGTATACATTTTTAACACAGCAAAGAAAAACAATAAATGACAACCGTAAATATGCACAGTAATAACGTGTACTGATAAGCTGACCCTCACTGTCCCTACTCACATGTTACCAGTCCTTTACTCCAGAAGGATGTGTCCCCCGTCGCAGGCCTGTCTGTCTTTGCAGGAGGGCGTCCCAGACGGAAAAAAAAAACAGGAACAGCAGAATTCGCGGAAAGAAAGGAAGGGATACTTCGGCCTCTCGCCAGAGGTCCCGCTTACAGTCTCTCTGATCCGGATAGAAGCTCTGGTGGGTCCCCTTATGTAGTCCACACTCCAGTAGCAGGGAGTATAACAGCTGAATCCTTCAGCAGTGCAGAAGCTGGGGAAGGCTCAGAGGATATGGTGTCAGATAGAAGAAAACACGTTGAGAGTCTCTCCTGCACACCGTCCTGGCTCTTTTCACAGACCACAGCAGACTCTTTGCGCGCTTTTTCCTGCTTCCCACTTTGGTCACGTGACTCTCTAGGGCGGGACACAGGAGGCTCAGTCTCTTTCTCTGTCATCACACCCTGCGCAGGTACAACCTCTGGCCACAAGGTGGCAACATCATCCTGTGTAATCACTTCTGTAACAGGCTCTATATCAATTATCACAGAACAGCCAGAGCCGGCCAGCTCACTACACATCTCTCCTAATTTCTCCTGAAATGTAAACTGTATGAACTCTGCCGAACTTAAATACCGTAGATGCATGAACTTGGGAGAAATTATTCCATTCTGAAGATGGTGCCAAAAACTTTCACCTGAGTTCAGGTGGGAGACATGACTAGCCCAGCGGATGGGGGATGACTCGGTTACCCGGGCCTTTAGCCTTAAGGAGGTCGCGGTGGTCGGCTCCCGGGCCCGTACTCTGGGGTCTCTCTTTAAAAAGGCGTTGATAGATATCAAGTTTATAAAAGTTCGTGACGCCACCTATGGTTTCTGATGATATTCACCAGCGCTGCGCAGTCCACTGAGGCCGGTGATAAGGCAGCTAGATGGTATGGCTCCTCACAGGTGGAGCTAGGCCTCAGGGCAGGGTACGGACAGGGTATGCAGGACGGAGAGACTCAGCCGGGCCATAGCAAGAACAGGGACGGACACAATAATCACTTCAGTACCTTTTACTGATGGAAATTCAGGCACTCCCCGGAGCACTGTAGGGTGAAGGGTGTATGTCCGGATCCTCCCCAATGAGCGGGTTTTGGGCCTCCTGTTTCTTGCCTCTGCGTAGTAAGTTTCTGACCTGCCTGGAGCTAGGCCTAACTTTGTCTCTGTCCTGCGCTGGCTGACCTTGTGGTAGGGCCTTCTCTTGGAGTGCACGCTCCCGACCTACGGGGCCTATGTGTCTCCTGGCTCTGGTACGTATCAGCACTTTAGCGATCCTGGGACTTGTAGTTCTCCAGGGATTCCGGTTTATCTTACTGGGTCATGGAGATCCCGGTAAACTTCGGACCCGGTGTCTGGTAACTGCTTCTTCGGGGTGAGCTAGTTAAGCTCCTCTGCCCCCTATAAACTAACTCTCTCTACTCGCCTTCGGCCTACTCGGGCCCTCATTAGGCTACTCACACTAACGGCAGCTTGCCGCGCTTCACCGATCTTATGGCGCCGGCACACCTAAAGCTTACCTCTCTGAGCTACAACTGAGTCTAGAACACGCTCCACTGCAGACTGACTTCTCTCAGGCTTCTACTGCAGGAACTCTCTCAACAGGTTTGCTCTCTGTCAGTTCCAGTCTAGACTAACTGAGCTCGACTCTGCATTCAGGTTTGTACTTGCTGAACTCTCCAGAGGAACTGAGCTGCCTGGCTCCACCTTCCCTATTTATCTATCCCTAACGGGCTCCCTCTGGTGGTCTGAGGTGGAAGGTGGAGATGTGTGAATGGTTATGGGGGCCTCTTGTGGAGGAATCCTTCAATACACCCTTCTACGATTTGTGATACCAAGCACAGCTGGGCTTCACATTCCCCCCTAGTTAAACTCAGCACTCCCGGGCTGAAGCACATTTTATAAAACAGTAACAATAGGAACATAAGCAATACTGGAAGAATCTTCCCTTTATGGGAGGCACCAATCTTAAATGTTGCATAATAAAACAATTACAGTGTGCGCTCAGAATCCAAGTCTCTTGTGGTGAGGTTCCCAAAAATGATGTCCATCTCACAAGGTAGAGTACTTTGTTGGTTTTGAGGGACCTGTCCTAAACCCTCTACGTAGGCCCTGGGGTGGCTGCAGGGCATGAAGATCCCGAGATGGACCTCCAAGAGAGCCACTCCAGACAGGTTTTCCTTCTGAGGTCACCTAAAGGGCACTCCAGGGAGCGCAATTATATACAATAAAAGTTTTTGGGCTGCACACAGTCCTCAGCCACTAAGTTCATTATGTAGGCATAAAGAATTAATAGGAAAAAGCACAAATTGATAAGTATGCATGAAATTATACAACTATGCAGTACATCACAATTTAATATACAATACCCCAGGGGTAACTATCTACACTCTCTGAAATTATGCTACTTTACTCAGTGTACCTAGCAGGGGGTTTACCTCTCGTGCTGCGTACTGATCTGCGTAGTGCTGTGGTTGGTGGAGTGTCAGTGTCTGTATCCTCAGTTACTCTATCAGTTCTACGTGTAAGCATGTTGTAAAACTGCCTTAACCTCTCTCTTGGACTGGCAAGTCTACCATTGGCTGGGCCTTCATGCTCTGCTCCTGCCGGGGATCCTTCATCCGGGGATACTTCTTGAGCTGGCTCTTCTGCAGCACTTACAGGTACAACTTGCTGTGGAGGGTTTTCTAGCTGTTCATAGAATTGGAGTACTGGAATGATTACTGCACCTCCTATCTGAGGCCAATCAGCTGGGAAGTCTCCAAGGTCAGTGTGTATCATCGCTTCTTTAGGTTCTTCCTGGAATGTGAGAGGCACTTTTTCTTGGGGTTTCAGTAATTCTGGACACAACTTTAAGTGGTCCCTGGACACTGTAGCAGATGTTTTTCCTCCATCACGACTGATTATGCATGTCTTTTTGTTGTCAAATCTTGACGGTAACACAGTGTAGGGTCCTTTTTCCCACTGGTCATCAAGTTTGTGGTTACGTCTTTTCCTTTTTAGTACTGTTTCACCAGGTGTGAAAGGTTCTGCTGGTGCGTTTTTGTTGTATTGCTTTTCTCTCACCCGAGTAAGACTGTCCTTGACACAAGCTTGTACCCTTCTGTATTGCTCTTGTCTGGTCTTGTCCCAGTCCTCAGTGGTCATATCAGCTTCAGGTTCAACAGCACCAAGCTCCAGATCCATGGGCAGCTTTCCTGGCCTTGCCTGCATGAGATATGCCGGAGTGCAATTGGTGGAACTGACTGGTATATGATTGTACAGATCCACTAGGTCTGGTAGTAGGTCTGGCCACTGGTTTCTCTCCTCAAGTGGTATGGTCTTTAGCAGGTCGATGATGATGTTGTTCATCTTTTCGCAGAGACCGTTTGTTTGTGGGTGGTAAGGCGTAGTTCTTATCCTTTTACACCCGTAGAGATGGCAGAACTCCTTGAACAACTCAGCCTCAAAGGCCGGGCCCTGGTCCATCAGCACCTGCTCAGGGTAGCCATGGGGTCTGCAGAAATACGCTTGGAACGTTTTTGCTGCTGTCTCTGCCATCAGGTCTTTGACGGGAGCGACCACCAGAAAACGTGACTAGTGATCTACCATGGTCAGAGCATAGGAGTACCCTGACCTGCTGGGGGACAGCTTGACATGGTCCAGGGCCACGATCTCCAGGGGTCGAGTCGTCTTGATGGGTTGTAGGGGTGCCTTCTGGCTGCTGAAGTCTTTCCTTCTTAGGCCGCAGGGTCCACAGTCCTGGCACCACCTTTCAATGGAGCTGCGCATTCCTACCCAGTAGAATCAACATTTCAGCCGGGTCTCTAGTTTTTTCCAGCCAAAGTGCCCCGCTTGATCGTGGTAAGCTTCTAATACCATCTGGATGTCTGTCTTCGGGACCACTATCTGCCATACCATCTCATGGGTTCTTGAATTAACGTACCTCCGGCACAGCTTCTCACGGTAGATAAACAGCTTGCTTCTCTCGTTCCACAGCTGCTTTGCTTGCAGAGACGCATCTTTCTCCAGGGAGGCACCTTCTTGGGTTATCAGCTGTTTGATGCAGCTGACAACCGGGTCGCTGTCCTGGGTCTCTTTCCAGCTGTGGTGAGGCAGGGGGTTTAATGTCTTTCCACGCTGCTTCCTGGAGGCTCGTTGCTCATGGATCATCCCACTCCAGTGAAAGGCAGGTAGCTCTATCTCTTCCAGGTCATCCACTTCTTCTTCTGTGACTGACTGGTGAGGCATCCTAGACAGGGCATCGGCGTTGGCGTTCTTGCGGCCCGCCCGGTATTTGATTGTAAATTGGTAGTTTGACAGCCGAGCCATCCATCGTTGTTCCAGTGCCCCCAACTTAGCTGTTTCAAGATGGGTCAAGGGGTTGTTATCAGTAAAGGCAGTGAACTTGCTGGAAGCCAGATAGTGCTTGAATCTTTCAGTGATGGCCCAGACTAAGGCCAGGAACTCCAACTTAAAGCTGCTATAGTTCTCTGGGTTCCTCTCAGTCGGGCGGAGCTTCCTGCTTGCGTATGCGATGACTTTCTCTTGCCCATTCTGCTTCTGACTTAAGACAGCGCCCAGGCCTTCATTGTTGGCATCCGTATACAGCAGGAACGGTTGGCTGTAGTCAGGGTAGGCTAGGATCTCATCACCTGTCAGGATCTCCTTTATCTCCTGAAACGACTCTGCTTGCTCCTTACCCCAGTGGAGTGGAGGGTTTTTGCCTTTGGGGGACTGCCCTACCAGGAGGTCTTGCAGAGGAGCTGCTTTCTTTGTGTAGTCCTTTACGAACCTCCGGTAGTATCCTACTAGTCCCAAGAACTGACGCACCTCCTTGAGGTTCTTCGGCTCCGGGCACTTCTGGATGGCTGTGACTTTCTCCGGGTCTGGTTCTACGCCTTCCGGACTGACAATGTGTCCCAGGTACTGTACCTTCTTCTTGAGCAGGTGGCACTTTGAGGGCTTCAACTTCATCCCGTACCGGGACAGCGACTCAAATACCTCTGCCAGGTGTTTCAAGTGGTCCTCGTACGTTCTGGAGTACACAATTACGTCATCCAGGTAAAGTAACACAGTCTCGAAGTTGCGTTGTCCCACGCAGCACTCCATCAATCTCTGGAATGTTCCAGGGGCATTGCAGAGTCCAAACGGCATGCTGTTGAACTCGCAGAGTCCCATCGGGGTGGTGAAAGCCGTCTTCTCCCAATCCTCCTCAGCCACAGCCACTAGTGAGGTCAAGGGTGGAAAAGTAATTTGCAGACTTCTAGGCAGCTAGGGACTCCTCTATGCGTGGTAAAGGGTATGCATCTTTATGTGTAATGCGATTTACTTGACGGTAATCTACACACATTCTAATGCTCCCGTCCTTTTTCCTAACCAGTACTAGGGGAGCCGCCCAGGGACTACAACAATCCCTTATCACTCCCGCCTTCCTCATGTCATGCAGCATTTCTTTTGCCTTCTGGTAGTGAGCTGGGGGTATAGGCCTATAACGTTCTTTGATTGGGGAATGGTCGCCTGTGGGGATATGATGTTGAACCCCCTTAACCCTCCCGAAGTCAAGTGGATGTTTACTGAACACCTGCGAGTATTCCTGAACCACCCGGTGTACACCCTGTTTTTGATGGGCAGCAGTGGTGTCTGTCCCAACATGGAGCTGTTGACACCAATCCTCCACCTGGGTTGCAGGGCCATTATCCTCTACTTCGTCTGGTGAGGTTAAGGACTCCGCTTCATGGATGCAGTTATTATTGACAGCATGTAATTTGGCAACAGTGGCATAACGTGGCAGTCTGACCTCATCTTCCCCTAAGTTGAGAAGACGGACGGGCACCCTCCCATTACGTACATCTACCACTCCCCTGGCGGTTAAGAGCGTGGGTCTATGCTCGGAGCAAAGGGGTTCTACTACCGTCTGGTAGCTCTGTCCTCTAAGACCTATGGCAGCTCTACACCAGATGAGCATTTCACTCATTGGGGGGATGACAATTGGTATGGGATCTGTTACCCTCACGTTACCGATTTCACCGTCTGTTAGCCTTACTTGCTGTTGATACATCAGGACTCGGATCTCCTTCTGTAGCGCCCTCCTCTGTCCTGGTTTGACAGTGTCAGCTATCTGTTGGAGTAGGAACACAACCTCTCCCAAACAGTTACCAACAATGTTAGTGCCAAGTACCATGTACGGATTAGTGTCATCAGGATTGGTCTCTACTACAATTAGTCCCTGGTCCTTCAGCTCCACTCTCCCCACCTTTACAGTCACATTCTTAACCCCGAGTAGGTTAAGGGGGAGTCCATTTGAGGCATATACAGTCAAATTTGGAGCTGGCGGACGTAGGTCATCCATGGACCAGAACCTCTTGTAGAGAACGTCAGGCATGATGGTTACCTGAGATCCTGTGTCCAGCAGGGCATGCGTCGGGATCCCGTCCAGTACAATGGACAGGAAAGGTCTTCCTCCGACGAACCTGTTGTACCAGTCTGATGGGCCTGGTGAGTCTACTCCTGGGTGTCGGCCCTCGGACCCAGGGTTTTCTCCTTTAAAGGACACTTCTGGGCGAGGTGTCCGGTCTTGCGGCAGCGGTAGCAGGTCGGGTCCCTCGGTGGACGACACTGGTCCTCGGCGAGGGCGGTGTTGGCCTCCTCCTCCTGCACATCCAGGGGACATCCTCAGGGCTATCGGCTAGCAGGATCTTCCCTCCTTCCTCGGGCTCCGTCCGCAGCTGCAGAACACTCAGCATGGTGGTCAGAGTTTTGCTCAACTGATGCACCTCAGAGCGCAGACTGTCCAGTTCTTTAGGGGACGTTGCTGGGACTTTAACTTCAGCAGCCACTGGGGATAAGGTGGGTGTAGCAGGCACTGGAGTATCCCCACCCTGGTAACGTTGGATGGCATTTGTTTCCAGGGGCTGCAGTCCTTTTATAGCCATGTCCTTAAGATTGTCAAAGGTGGCATCCGGATGATCCAGGGACCACCAACGCACAGTCCTGCTCTCCTCTGGAGACCTCAGTCCCCGGACAAACTGTTCCTTCAGCATTTTGTTCTCATTCTCAACGCTGGTTGGACTAACCTGGTTCAGAGCCCGCAGGGCCCCTTGGAGACGCCAGGCGTAGTCCCGAACATTGTCCTCTGGTTGTTGGGAGCAGCTGTAGAACCTCATCCGGAGGTCCGCCTCAGTAAGGTCCTCAAATACAGTCTGTAGTTTTTGGAATATTGCGGACACTGACTCCTGGTCTGCGGCTGACCATGTTTCCACTTCCCGTTCCGCAGCACCGGTCAGTTGTCCTAATACAACCGCAGCTCTTTGTTTGCCAGTCATTGAGTACATGTCTAAGATACCACATATCTTCCGTTTGAATCCAGACAGGGTATCTGGTTTGCCGTTATACTGGGGGAGCCACTTTGCTCCAGGAATGTACGGTAAAGTCAAAGGAATGACGGGTGTTGCAGGCGCTGCTGGTGGGGCGGCGGCTTCGGCCTGCTCATCATCTGGCGCGGGTTGAACTTCAGGGACGTTGACCGGCAGGTCGGCGTTCTGCTGCTCGTCGGACATCTTAGCGCCCCCTTAGTTAACCGTGGCCTACCTTCTGGTTTTTCTTCCGGTAGGCCACAGCTCCGCAGGTGACGGTTATCTTCAGGACCTTGCGTCGCTTGCGTCCTACGTTAGAGCGTTCAGCGACGCTCCGTACAGGACCTGGCGCTTCCTGATTTGACGTCGAGGCGTGGGGCGTGTCCGGACTCATTGCTGGCCACTTCAGAACTCTCCAGCGCTTTGTTTCCATCCATTTTTGGGTGCTTCTTGAAATATGTTTGGGGTCATTGTCCTGCTGGAAGACCCATGACCTAGAGTGAAATCCCAGATTTCTGACACTGAGCCCTACATTGTGACCCAAAATTCTTTCGAAATCTTCAGATTTCATGATGGCTTGCACACAGTCAAGGCACTCAGTGCCAGGGCCAGCAAAACATCTTTGAACCTCCACCATATTGAACTCTAGGTACTGTGTTCTTTTCCTATTCCATTTTCATTAAACAGCAGAATGATGTGCTTTAACAAAAAGCTATATCTTGGTCTAATCTGTCCACAAGACACATTGCCAGAAGGATTTTGGCTTACTCACATACATTTATACAAACTGCAGTCTAGCTTTCTTATGTCTCTGTGTCAGCAGTGAGGTCTTCCTGGTTCTCCTGTCATAGCATTTCATTTAATTCAAATGTTGATGGATATTTCGCACTGACACTGATGCACCCTGAGTCTGCAGGACAGCTTGAATTTCTTTGGAACTTGATTGGGGCTGCTTATCCACCATCCGGACTATCATATGTTGCAACCTTGCAACCTTTCATCAAGTGTTCTCTATCGTCCACGTCCAGAGAGATTAGCTACAGTGCCATGGGTTGTAAATCTCTTGATTATGTTTTGCATTGTGGACAAAGGAACATCAAGATCTCAGGAGATGGACTTGTAACCTTGATATTGTTGCTATTTTTTCAACAATTTTGGTTCTCAAGTCTTCAGACAGTTCTCTTCTCTTTTTCTGTTCTCCATGCTTAGTGTGGCACAGACACACAATATAAAGATTGAGACAACTTATCCCCTTTTTATCTAGTTTCAGGTGTGATTTTCATATTGCTCACACCTGTTACTTGCCACAGGTGAGTTTGAACGATCATCACATGCTTGAAACAAAAGTGTTTACCCACAATTTTGGAAAGGTGGCAACAATTTTGTCTGGCCCATATTTGGGGTTTTGTGTGAAATTATGTCCAATTTGCCTTTTTTTCTCTGTTTTTTTGTGTTGTTCCAATACACACAAAATAAATAAACATGTGTATAAGAAAACTTGTGTAATTGCAATAATTTTATGAGAGAAATGCTTCATTTTTTGGAACAATTTCAAGGGTGCTAACACTTTCAACCATGACTGTATCTGTATTTAAATTTATGGGGATATAAAAGATTTCCAGACCTGTATGAGGTAGTCTGAAGACTTCATATTACAATATTAATGTTAAATATCTCCAACAATTTGTTTTCATGATATATTTTTAACATGAATACTTTCTATTCTATTTTGTACATGTTTGTAAATTTTTCTAATCTATGCCAGTACTGTTTTAGCCCTAACTGAACCACTAGTCTGCACATGACGAACCAATGTAGTTTAAAATAGGACATTAAACAGTCTGTGCCATAATGATGGCTGAATACTGAAATGTGTAGGTCAGATGTGCTTTTCTTCCTAGTTTGGGCTGCATATATACATATATATAGTATATACACTTTTTTTTAAACATTGGAATTAAACATGAAGTTTTAATTACAGAAAGTTTATTGCTCAACAGCATCTTTTTTTACCTATTTGAATCACTGGAGTGGCTGTGACTGGTTCGCACAATAACCTCTTCTACATTGAAGCATATATACAAGACATGGTGAGCTGACTCTACCTTTTCCAGATAATTTATATACTTACTGTCATTGAAAGTTATCGCTATATATTACAAATGAAGCATGAATAATTGTTTAGACCTTAAATAAAACTAAGTGTGGTGATATATTCCCTATTGTCCTTTAAGTACATACGAATTACAGATCCCATTGCTGATTAGCTTTTTATTAAATGAATATGCAATTTATGATGTACTTGAGAAAAAATAATCAAAATACCTCTTTAGCCAAATAACTATCTAAGTATACCATAATCAGCACATGTATACATGCTTGAGGTGCAGGCTATCTCAATTGTCATTAGATTAAATATGATTTAAATGGAATACCCAAAAAAGCTGCAGAGTGTTATTAGTGGGCTGCAAATCACAGCAGAATGAACAATGGCTACAGAGAGGATCACTACTGGAAATGTGAAGTGGCATAATTGGTAGACAGTTTACTGTAAGTGTGTAAGAATGACTGTAATGGAATTAGAAATTATATGAATGTTTTTCTTCACTGTCAAATACAGTCATTCATTTGCATTTGTTAAGTTATCTGACCAATTGTGTAGTCTTATTTCATATACAGTGGGTAAAATAAGTATTTGATACACTGCCGATTTTGCAAATTTTCCCACCTACAAAGAATGGAGAGGTCTGTAATTTTTATCGTAGGTACACTTCACCTGTGAGAGACAGAATCTTAATAAAAATCCAGAAAATCACATTGTATGATTTTTACATAATTAATTATAATTTTATTGCATGAAATAAGTATTTGATACAATAGAAAAACAGAACTTAATATTTGGTATAGAAACATTTGTTTGCAATTAGAGAGGTCAGACATTTCCTGTAGTTCTTGAACAAGATTGCACGTGCTGCAGCAGGGATTTTGGCCCACTCCTCCATACAGCTATTCTGCAGATCTTTTAGGTTATGGGGCTGTCGCTGGGCAAAATTGAGTTTCAGCTCCCTCCAAAGATTTTCTATTGGGTTCAGGTCTGGAGACTGATTAGGTCACTCCAGGACCTTGAAATGCTTCTTACGGAGCCACTCCTTTGTTGCCCAAGCTGTGTGTTTCGGGTCATTGACATGCTGGAAAACCCAGCCATGACCCATCTTCAATGCTCTTACTGAAGGAAGGAGGTTGTTGGCCAAAATCTCACAATGCATGACCCCATCAATCCTCCATTCAATACAATGCAGTCATCCTATCCCTTTTTGCAGAAAAGCACTCCCAATGTATGATACTTCCCTCACCATGCTTCATGGTTGGGACGGTGTTCTTGGGATTGTACTCATCCTTCTTCTTCCTTCAAACACGGCTGTGAAGGATGCACACCTCACCACCCGCCTGACGTCACAACTACGTCAGATGACTGTTAAATATTAATTATGGATATTCATTTTATTCTTAATTCTGAGTTCTGTAGATTGCATCAGCCATATTGTTAGAGTTTTTAGCTAACATGCGCTATTTGTGTATTTTTGGTTCAGCACCATAATTAGAAGAGCAGGTGCCATATGACCGGCCTATAAAAGCCCATGTTAGAGACAGGGGGGCTCTCTTGCCATTCCACAGGACACAGGACAAGGATCTGTGTGTAAGCCAGCTACTGATGTAGGCCCAACGGACATGGTGTCATCCGGACACACGTGCTGGACACAGACAGACGCAATCTACCAGCCAGAATCCCAGGGAAAGATGGGTGAATCTCAACAATTAAGCTAATTATGGACAAATGGACAATCACTTTGTAACTAATTATTGTATGTACCTTCTGTAATAATTATTTTTAATGGACAACCCGAGATTAAATAGATACATTTTTTTATAAGAATATCTTGATATTGATACTTTGAGAAGTCCTCGATAGAGAAAAAATACAGAAAGAAGTATTTATTTTACAATGGCTCACATGATACGGATCTTCACTTTGCACCAACGTGACATTCCGCACCTCCTCGGGGAAGCATAAGGTCAGATTGGTACAGTTCTACACAAACACCCCTGTCCACACGGGTACAGGAAGGTACCGGGAGTGAGAAGGGGTTGCCCACTCAGCCACTGATGTGGCACCACACTCGCTCCCACCCCTGACAGGCTGAGAGGCCCCTTCCACTAGTCCCAGTGAAACAGAACCTTGTCAGCCTTGTAGAGCTTCCACCAGTTTCTATTAGATATAAGCCCCTGGTCCATTAACAGGAATTATATCGGGGCAGAAACCAGCCCCGGTAGCGTGTTAGTTGAACCGAACTGCATGGCTTGGATCCACAGGGGGGTCTTCCTGCTGTAGCCCACCAGCTAGCTGGTGGGGTTGTAACTCCTTGGCTTGGAGCTGCTAGGTGAGATTTTTGTCACTCACTGTCTCTTGCCCCCTCCCTCTTCCTAGGTTGCAAAATTGTCCAGTTACAACTGTATGCTGTAGATCTTTATAATCCATTGCCAAATAGGATACAATGATTGACATGGGATTATATCTCCAAATTTCTTCACACCTCCCCCTTTAGAGGGCACTAGGGGACAGCACCTCCCAGTTTCCTCTGCGCACCTTTCCGCAACTTCCCCTTGTCAGGATAAACCATCAGCATTACCATGGTCACGGCCCTTCTTGTGGTGAATGGTGAAGTGATACTGCTGGAGCTCGAGGCTCCAGCGTAGCAACCTCCCATGGTGTGTAACCAGCTGAGGAGGTTGTGGTCTGTTTCCACGGTGAAATGGCGTGTGTACAAGTATGGCTGCAGGGCCCACACAATTGCCAGACATTCCTTCTAAATCGTGGAATAGGCCAATCCCTCGGCAGAAGCTTTCGGCTCAGATGCAAAACAGGGTGTTCAAGGCCCGTAGTGTCGACCTGGCTGAACACAGAACAGTGGCCAAAGTCACTGGTGTCGGTCTGCACTACAAATGGTCGTGTAAAGTCGGCTGCCTGTAGTACTGGGGAGCTAGAAAGGGTGGTCTTCAGCGCCCGGAAAGCCGTCTCACAATCATTTATCCAATCTACTGCGGAAGGCAGCTTCTTCTTGGTGAGGTCCATCAGGGACTTCGCCAGGCTACTATAGTGAGGGATGAACCTCCTATAGTAACCGGCGGTGCCCATGAAGAACATCACCTCTTTCTTGGTCTTGGGGGTGGGCCAGGAAGCGATGGCATCCACCTTCCCGGGCTTTGGCTTTAGAGCTCCCCCGCCTACCCAGTGTCCCAGGTAGTGGACCTCACTCATACCCAGCTGGCATTTTTCCGGCTTAATGGTCAAGCCTGCCCGGTGGATCCACCCGGGCACCTGCGCCCATAGGCGGATTATAATGAGGGCAATCTGGGCTACCGCCCGGGGCCCGAGGCTCCAGGGGGGCCCATGGCCAGATTGCAATGTGCAAGTGCATTACACATTTCCTGTGCTTGCGCAATGGGAGAAAAAGAATGCTGGTAAACTGGTTGAAACTGCGCAAGCGTGGAATAAACATTCAAATTCAATGGGCGGCTACAAGGCTGACTGAATACAGAAACGAACACCCCTATGACTGAAAGAGCAAGTAAGATTATAAGTATATAAAGTTATAAAGTGATTTTAGCAAGTCACTATAGCAGTGATTTGCATGGGAAAAGCATGTTAGTGATGCACATTGCATCACTAACATGGACCTGGGGACAGTGTAAGTTATAGAAATAACATGACAGGTTCCCTTTAATTGCGCTCAATATTAAGTCATACAATAAATGTAAAAAAATAATTATAATTAATATATTAATATTGAGCAGAATTCATTTTAGCCTATTGATTCGGCCTCCGAAACAGTCACAGTCTCTCATGAGGCCCCTTGGGAAAATTAATCCCCCACCCCTGCTCTATTTTGCATAGCGCTATGTAATGTATAGTGCTATACAGAAGGGAATAATTTGCGCGGCTCACATAGCGCACCGCAATCTCTTTTTCCGTCCACAGATCTGCACTAGAGCACCTGTACGTTACTCACATGAACTATCACATGATTTATCAAAGGGGGGTCATATGACATGTCACGTGATACATCAGGTACCGGGGCGACGGGGAGCCCACGCCTTCTAAACTGCCCGGGGCCCTGGCTACTCTTAATCCACCCCTGCCTGCGCCATTTGCTCCAGGTGATCCTCCCAGGTGGGACTGAAGATGGCAATGTCATCCAGGTATGGGGCCGCTTATCCTTCGAGCCCCTTGAGCAGCATGTTGACCGTTCGCTGAAAAGTGGCAGGGGCATTCTTCATGCCAAATGGCATCACAGTGGACTCGTACAGTCCGAATGGGGTGATAAAGACAGAGCGTTTCCGTGCCTCGGGGGTCAGGGGAATCTGCCAATATCCCTGGCTCAGATCCATGATGGTCAGGTAATTGGCCCCGGCCAACTGATCGAGCAGGTCATCGATGCACAGCATTGGGTACGCATCGCTGATAGTGACAGCATTAAGCCCCCTGTAGTCCACGCAGAACCGGGTTGTACGGTCCTTCTTTGGGACAAGGACCACAGGCAAGGCCCAAGCGCTGCTGGATGCTTGGATGACCCCCAGCTTCAGCATTTTGTCAATCTCCTGGCGCATGTGCTGCTGTACCTCCAGGGAGACCCGATATGCTGAACGCCGGATTGGGGGTGATCTCCAGTGTCCACATGATGGACGGCCGACTCTGTGCTTCTGGGCTTGTTGCTGAACAAATCCTGGAAGGGGTGTAGGGTTGACCACAGCTGGGACTGTTGGTCCAAAAACAACTGGTAGAAAACCTCCACGTCCTCAATGGTCCCACCCGCCCTAGCCTGGGTGAGCATGTCCGGGAGTGTCTCCGCCTCTCCCTCCTTTGTCAGGTTGCATACGGGGAAGGTGCAGGCCTCCCGCTCATGACGTGCCTTCATCATGTTTACGTGGAAGGCCTTTCGCCTTCCCTGGGCATGGTCCAGGGTGACCAGGTACGTTACGGCATTGAGCTGCTGGTACACGAGGTACGGGCCTTCCCAGGCCACCTGAAGCTTGTCCTTGGGTACGGGGACCAGTAGCCACAACTTTTGACCCACCTGGTAGGTCATTTCACAAGCATTCTGGTCGTACCGTCCCTTCTGGTCGGCCTGGGCTCGCGTCATATTATCATGCACCAGCTGCACCAAGGCCTGCATTTTGTCACAGATGCGCACGATATATTCGATAACCAACACTCCAGGCATGGCTATGTCCCCTTCCCTGACCTCATTCACCAGAGCCAGTGGGCCCCACGCACGCCGGCCATACAGGAGCTCAAAGGGGGAGAACCCCGTTGAGGCCTGTGGAACCTCCCGGTAGGCAAATAGCAGGTTTGGGAGATACCGCTTCCAGTCGCGCTCATGGGAGTCAACCACCATCTTAAGCATCTGCTTCAGGGAGCCATTGAACCGTTCGCACAGGTCTGTGGGTGGTACGGGCTGGTCACCAGATGTTGCACCTGTATTTGCTTACAGAGGGACTCCATCAGCTGCGACATGAACTGGGTCCCCTGGTTGGTGAGCATTTCCTGGGGAAAACCCACTCTGGAGAAAATCTCCAGTAAGCCGGTGGCCACCTTGTCAGCCCGAATGAACGACAAGGCTACCGCTTCCGGGTACCGAGTGGCATAGTCTACTACCGTCAGTATGAAGCATTTCCCGGAGCTGCTGGAAGTGGCCATCGGGTCAACCAAGTCCACAGCCACCCTCCTGAAAGGCCTTCAATGATGGGCAGAGTTACCAGTGGGGTTTTGGGGCGCCGCCCTGTCTTCCCCACCCTCTGACAGGTGTCACACGAACGGCAGTAGGATGCCACCTCAGCCCCCATCCTTGGCCAGTAGAAATGCTGGGCTAGCCTGGCCTTAGTGATCCCTAGATGTCCAGCCATCAGAATCTTGTGCGCAATCAACAACAACTCCGCCCTGAATGGATAGGGTACCACTAACTGTCGGTCCCTGGGCCACACCTCCGGTGAACCTCGCTGGACCGTTACCCAACAGTTGTCCTTGGTCCCAGACCACCCGCTCGAGGTCTGAGTCCAAAGGAGGCTGTGCTGTCTGCTCCTTAAGAGCTTTCAGGCTGTCGTCAGTCTCCAACGCCGCCTGAATCCCCTGACTGGATGTGGCCAGAATAGATGAGACTGCCACATCTTCTGTCAGTTCCCTGGGACCTGTCTACTGGCCTCCGTCTGACTCAGCAGCCACTTGGTCGGAAGGAGGGAATTCGTTGGACTCGAGGGGCCACTGGGGCCTGGGTGCCACCACTGCGCGTGACAGTGGCCACAGCCGCTGCGACCGCGGGTAGCACCCGCTTCTCCTCTGCTTCTGACCAAGTCGCTGGTCTGAACGGACTACCCTGGCCCTCTGACATCCTGGTTGTGGAGGAACCCTGCCATGGGGCCTTACCTGGGAGCCCTACCTCTCCTGAGACTGCCCTGCCCTCCATGGCATGCTCCCCCTCCACAGCTGTCTGCCCCCTGTCTTTCCCCTCTGTGATAACCTCACAGGACAAACTGTTCCAGCATGCCGGCTGGCCACACTCTAAGGCCTTATAACAGCTGACTTGATTGATCCCCTTCCCCTGAGGGGAGAAGGACACAGTAGATCACCCACCCCCACATCTCCATCAGTAGGCATGTTAATTGACATCAACAGGGGTGGACATGCCGTTGTCTGGAGGGTCACGCCTTAGGGGTTCAGTGGCCACATAGTGGGACACTAGCCACCCCAAGTCTCTCCCAAGCAAAACACTCACGGAAATGCTCTGAGTTACCCCCACCTCCCGTACTCCTCTCCCTGCATCCCAGTCCAAATACACCTTGGCGACGGGCAGCACAGGGACAGCAGTCACTGCGTTTGCCTTACTCCCTCTCTAGCCGGCAAGTTTCTTGGCCTCTAGAGTCCTGTTGTTGGAGTACTCGTTGGCAAGTGTCACTGTTGCAGAGGCCCCCTTTGGATTCCGGTCACAGAGGTGCTGAGCTCCAGTCCCGTGGTCCATTAGTCAACTGCTCTCAGTAGGGCCCACATGTGATCGACCCAACTGTCTGCAGGACCCCGCTGTATACTCCGGAGCTTCTTCCGGTACGGCTCAGGGGTCAAGTTGTACTGCCGGACCAGAGCCTGCTTGATGTCCTCATAGCTCAGGGTGGTCTCACTGGGCAGGTACCCAATGATTTCCGGGGCCTTACCCCTGAGGCGAGGGGTTAACAACCGGACCCAATGGTCCTCAGGCAGATGGTATTGATGGCAGTTTTTTTTCAAATGCCAGCAAGAAAGTGTCCAAGTCCCCTCCTTTTTCCAACAGAAGGAAAGTCCTCCACCCGTAGCTTTGGGACCTGGATCTCAGGGGTCAAGCGACTGGCTGGAGCCTGCAGTTGGAGTTGAAGCTGAAACATTTGTTGTTGGTGCTCGCGCTCCCGCTGACGTTCCACCATGAGGGTCTCATAGGTGGCCTTGTCCCCAGCCTTGAGACTCGCCAGGACAGCTTGCATGAGGTTATCTGAGCCTGCCTGGTTGGGGGGATGGGCAGGTGGTGGGTGGCCCACTGCTGGACCAACCGCCAGCAACTGTCTCTTTAGGGAGCTCGGACTGGACTCCCCCTCTACTAGAGTGATATTGTCTTCTACCTCCTCCCCTCCATCCGTAGCATTGGCCACCTCCTTGGTTCTGCCCCCGGTGCCACTGGCCATCCTTGCACTCTATTGTCACTGACACAGAACTGCAACCTGATGCACCCACACACCTTACAGTATTTGCATTTGGAATGGCTAGTGCTGAGCTGATCTTAAGGCTCCAGCAGCAAAAGTTACTACTGGCTGTCTTTAGTTTCTGTGAGTATGTGTTCCACACTCACACACACTATTATCTCGATCCCACCGCTGCCACCACATATGAAGGATCCACACCTCACCACCCAACTGACGTCACAACTATGTCAGATGGATCACGTGATACGGATCTGAACTTTACACCAACGTGACGTTCCGCTCCACCTCGGGGATGCGTAAGGTCAGATTGGTACAGTTCTACACAGACACACCCTTTCCACACGAGTACATTAAGGTACCGGGAGTAAGAAGAGGTGGCCCACTCAGCCACAGACGTGGCACCACACTCGCTCACACCCCTGACAGGCTGAGAGGCCCCTTCCACTAGCCCCAGTTAAACAGAACCTTGTCAGCCTGGTAGAGCTCCCACCAGTTTCTATTAGATATAAGCCCCCAGTCCATTAGGGGAATTATATCGGGTCAGAAACCAGCCCCGGTAGTGTGTTAGTTGAACCAAACAACGGACGTGAGGATTCGTGGATCGAGATAAAAGAGCAGCCCAAGGTTAAATTATATATTTAATCGCCTTAAGGGCACACTAGACAATACACTATATTCATAAGGGTTATACATACATAATGGTCAGAAATGCAAACACAATAGTAGTGGTACAAAAGTATGCAGATATTAAGAGTCAGTTACCAGTCAGATGGAAGGTCTGACTTGCGGGTGATGGGTTGCCACATGGGAGGCTTATGGGTCCCTCTGTGGGCTGACTTCCCTCACACGATGTGTCATCACAACCTCCCAGAGAAAAAGCACTAGGCCAGAGCTGCAGGAGCTTATAACCTCTTTGGGTCACCCCCCTCCTGCTTCCTGGGCTGGACCTAAATCGCCACCCCTGGCCTCTGTATAAACTCTAAAAACTAAAATGGGTTATAATTCCTTAGTGGACGCTCCTAGGGAGCCGGTCCTGGTGTCATCGGATCCAGCTGGGCCCCTGCTACGCATGGAGACCAAACACCGTGGCCCTAGGGGTTTCCGAAAGACTGTGCCGTGTATCTCTCCATCCCTACGCGCTAGACTGGGCTGGGAGCCAGGCTGACATTCCCCATTTTCTTGGGATCTGGAAAATATATTTTATGAATAACTAGGACATATAGTATTTCCAGAACTCTGTATTGAATTATAATTGTCTGACACAAAGGAAAGGCCACATGGCTTGGATTCACAGGGGGTGTTCCTGCTGTAGCCCTCCAGCTAGCTGGTGGGGGTGTAACTCCTTGGCTTGGAGCTGCTAGGTGAGATTTTTGTCACTCACTGTCTCCTGCCCCCTCCCTTCTCCTAGGTTGCAGAAGTGTCCAGTTACAACTGTATGCTGTAGATCTTTATAATCTCTTGCCAAATAGAATGCAATGATTGACTTGGGATTATATCTCCAATATTCTTCACAACGGCAAGTGGAGATGATACCAAAAAGTTATATTTTGGTCTCATCTGACCACATGACCTTCTCCCATGCCTCCTCCTCTGGATCATCCTGATGGTTATTGGAAAACTTCAAATGGGCCTCGACATGTGCTGGTGTGAGCACCTTGGGACCTTGCATAGCCTGCAGGATTTTAATCCATGACGACTTAGTGTGTTACTAACGGTAATGTTTGAGACTGTGGACACAGCTCTCTTCAGGTCATTGACCAGGTCCTCCCGTGTTGCTCTGGGCTGATTCCTGACCTTTCTTAGAATCATCCTTACCCCACGAGGAGAGATCTTGCATGGAGCCCCAGACCGAGGAATATTGACAGTCATCTTGAGTTTCTTCCATTTTCTAATAATTATGCCAACAGTTGTTGCCTTCTTACCAAGCTGATTGACTAGTGTAGCCCATCCCAGCCTTGTGCAGGTCTACAATTTTGTCCCTGGTGTCCTTAGACAGCTCTTTGGTCTTGCCATGGTGGAGAGGTTGGCGTGTGATTAAATGAGTATGTGGACAGGTGTCTTTTATACAGGTAACGAGTTCAAACAATTGCAATTAATACAGGCAATGAGTGCAGAGTACGAGGGCTTCTTAAAGAAAAACTAACAGGTCTGAGAGAATTCTTGCTGGTTGGTAGGTGATCAAATACTTATTTCATGCAATAAAATGCAATTTAATTATGTAAAAATCATATTAGGTGATTTTCTGTTTTTTCTTTTTAGATTCTGTCTCTCACAGTTGAAGTGTACCTGCGATAAAATTACAGACCTCTCTATTCTTTGTAGATGGGAAAACTTGCAAAATCAGCAGTATATCAAATACTTATTTTCCCCACTGTACAAGATGATACTTTCTCCAGAGGCTTCCGGATGATTATTCCATACACACAGCAGGATGAAAGGCTATGACCATGACTCACTATGATTTCTGGCAGCCATAGGTTCAGCTGAGTGAGACAACAAAACTGTGTTCATACGCAGCGTTTTATTGCTGCATTTTTTTCAGGAGGAAAGAACCTTCTTTTTACTGTACCAGCAAAAGCTATGAGGTTTCAGAAATCTCATATACTGTACATGCTTGTTTTTTTCTTTCCTGACTGAATTTGAGCACTGCAGCGTTTTTTAAATCTGCAGCATGTCAATTCATTCAAAATTTTTGCAGCATTTTTTCACCCATAGAAAGCAAAAAGAAAGTGCAAAAAATGCTCCAAAAATGCTGCAAACAGGTTTTGCTATGGTTTGCAGCATTTTATGCTGCATTATTGATTAACTAACTTTATTAAACATGTACTGTACACAAATCACACGTGTAATCTGCACCAAAAAAAGGCAGCAAAAACACACCAAAACCTGCATTTAGAATGAAGTGTTTTTACTGCCAAGAGAGCAGGTTCTGGCTGCAGAAAATAACGCTGCTTGTGAAGGTAGCCTAAGGCTATGTGCCCACGATGCAGAATTGAAGCAGAACATTTCTGCAGTGTTTCTGCATGTTCTTGGCAGTAAAAACGCTTGCGGATTTTACACGCATTTTTGCAGCGTTTTTGCAGTGTTTTTACATGCGGATTTGACTTGCGTTTTTTCAAATGCATTGGGACCTCAAATCCGCATGCAGAAACGCACAAATAATGGACATGCTGCTGATTTTTCCGCAAGGAAAATCCACTGCGGAAGATTCCGCAGCATGGGCACAGAACATGCAGATTTTCATTGGGGATCATGGGGCACGGATTACCAAGCATTTTGCAAGCGTTTACGCTGCGGAAATTTCGCAGCAAAAAACGCTTGAAAAACGCATAGTGGGCAGAATTTTTAGGGCTGAAGAAAGTAGCTAATAATCTAGACAAACTTGCTGGTAAGTGAAATAATTATAATATACATTACATGTTTCTTCTTTACATATTTTCTTCTTGGACGCTCTAATGTTTTGGCTTGCTAACTCAGTGGCCCCACTTAATCATTGCCTTTGCGCCTGTTTTTTGTCTAGTTTTGTGTGTTTTATGCTTTTTTTGGGTTTGCACCCAGTTCATTATTCAATTTGTGCCTTCTTTGAAGCCTGTTTTTTTCCACATTGTGATATTTTCCCCTAATTCATCTACTATGACTTTTTAAAAAGTTGCAAAATCCGCCAGTGTATTTTTTACTATGCCAAAATTTGGCACAACTTTTGTGCCTTATGGTGGCAACGAGCAATTTTTGGCACTAAAAGTCACACAAACCATTTTGATGACTTTGGCACCAAAAAAGGCAATGAATACCAATGGACAAAAAAGGAAAATTAAAATTAATTTAAAAAAACGCAAATGATGGATCGGGGCCATTGTTTTGACTGTTTAGGTGTTACAAATACAAAATAGATTGAAAGGGTCATTATACACTGCTCAAAAAAATAGAGGGAACACTCAAATAACACATCCTAGATCTGAATGAATGAAATATTCTCATTGAATACTTTGTTCTGTACAAAGTTGAACGTGCTGACAACAAAATCACACAAAAATCATCAATGGAAATCAAATTTATTAACCAAGGGTGGCCTGGATTTGGAGTCACCCCCAAAATTAAAGTGGAAAAACACGCTACAGGTTGATCCAACTTTGATGTAATGTCCTTAAAACAAGTCAAAATGAGGCTCAGTATTGTGTGTGGCCTCCACGTGCCTGTATGACCTCCCTACAATGCCTGGGCATGCTCCCGATGAGGTTGCGGATGGTCTCCTGTGGGATCTCCTCCCAGACCTGGACTAAAGCATCCGCCAACTCCTGGACAGCCTGTGGTGCAACATTGGTGGATGGAGCGAAACATGATGTCCCAGATGTACTCAATCGGATTCAGGTCTGGGGAACGGGCAGCCAAGTCCATAGGTTCAATGCCTTCATCTTGCAGGAAATGCTGACATACTCCAGCCACATGAGGTCTGGCATTGTCCTGCATTAGGAGGAACCCAGGGCCAACCGCACCAGCATATGAGCTCATAAGGGGTCTGTACCTAATGGCAGTCAGGCTACCTCTGGAGAGCACATGTAGGGCTGTGCGGCCCTCCAAAGAAATGCCACCCCACACCATTACTGACCCACTGCCAAACCGGTCATGCTGAAGGATGTTGCAGGCAGCAGATCGGTCTCCACGGTGCCTCCAGACTCTGTCACGTTTGTCACATGTGCTCAGTGTGAACCTGCTTTCATGTGTGAAGAGCACAGGGCGCCAGTGGTGACTTTGCCAACCCTGGTGTTCTGTGGCAAATGCCAATCGTCCTGCACGGTGTTGGGCTGTGAGCACAACCCCCATCTGTGGACGTCGGGCACTCATACCACCCTCAAGGAGTTGGTTTCTAACCGTTTGTGCAGACACATGCACATTTGTGGCCAGCTGGAGGTCATGTTGCAGGGCTCTGGCAGTGCTCTTCCTGTTCCTCCTTGCACAAAGACGGAGGTAGCGGTCTTGCTGCTGGGTTGTTGCCCTCCTATGGCCCCCTCCACGTTTCCTGGTGTACTGGCCTGTCTCCTGGTAGCGCCTCCAGCCTCCGGACACTACGCTGACAGACACAGCAAACCTTCTTGCCACAGCTCACATTGATGTGCCATCCTGGAGGAGCTGCACTACCTGAGCTACTTCTGTGGGTTGTAGAGTCCATCTCTTGCTACTGACTCGCCCCCTGGGCCATGGGGCACTCGGATCCGGGCAATAGGGAGCGATGGGAGTAGTAGTGGCAACCCGGTTCCGTGGCTCAGGGTGGTCAGGCCAATGGTAGTCCGTTATATTGATTATTAATTATGTCCGACTACGCCACCCGTGGATTGCGGTTATTAGGAACCGCCGCTGCATGCAGACCGCTGGGGCTGATGAGGTGTGCAGCTAGGGTAGTGTGACTCCCCACGGGAAGAGTGCGGCCCCAGGGCAGTATAGTGGATGGTGGGAGTGATGGTAGTGGGAGTTCCAGTGCTGGTAGTGCTGGAGGAGCAAGGAGCACACAGACAACAGGTTGCAGTCCAGGGTCTTTACTTAAACAGGTAAACTGACCCACAAACAGTCCCAGCTAGGAGGGGACCTGGATGTCTGAGAGCAACGGGGAAATTGGCCCTGGTCAGGGTGAGGGTGTAGGCCTACCGTGCTTTCTGTGCTCCTTCTGGCTATCTCCTCTTTATAAGGTAACAGCCCACGTTTCCAAGCTTTCCGTGTATTCTCGCCTGTATGGCCTGCGACGTGGGTTCCTTTCTGCTCCCAGCCTTGTACGGCTTTACTGGTCCCTTCGGTTGTGGCAGGGCCTCCAGGCTTCTTAGGCCAAGGAATGTACAGTCCCTTGCGGACTGGTTCTCTGCTGGGGGATGTGGAATCCTTCCAGCCTCAGACAGTCTGGTAAAGTTAAGTCTTTTCTCTGCCAAGACAGGCTCTCTTCGCCTCTTGTCTCTGGCTTGTGGCTCTCTCCTACTGCCACACTTCCTCTTAGGTGCAATCAACTGTCTGTCCCTGCTCCACTCTGGGACACGTCTCAAAGCTGAGACAGGCAATCCAGTTCTCCCTAACCCTGTCCCCAGTACCAGCTTTTATAGGGGCAGCCAGCTCCCCCTACTGGCCTGAGACAGGAGGCATTGCATGCTAATGTTCCCCTGACCAGAGAACCTCCCCCTTGCTCTCAGACACAGCTTTATTTACACTTGTGGCATCCAGGTAGGGTGACACACTACCATAAGTGTGAAAGCACAACCAACATTCAAAAGTGACCAAAACATCAGCCAAAAAGCATTGGTACTGAGATGTGGTCTGTGGTCCCCACCTGCAGAACCACTCCTTTATTGAGGGTGTCTTGATAATTGCCAATAATTTCCATCTACAGTGGTGGCCAAAAGTATTGGCACCCCTGCAATTCTGTCAGATAATACTCAGTTTCTTCCTGAAAATGATTGCAATCACAAATTCTTTGGTATTATTATCTTCATTTAATTTGTCTTCAATAAAAAAACACAAAAAAAAATTGTCCTAAAGCCAAATTGGATATAATTCCACACCAAACCTAAAAAAGGGGGTGGACAAAAGTATTGGCACTGTTTGAAAAATCATGTGATGCTTCTCTAATTCGTGTAATTAACAGCACCTTTAACTTACCTGTGGCACCTAACAGGTGTTGGCAATAACTAAATCACACTTGCAGCCAGTTAACATGGATTAAAGTTGACTCAACCTCTGTCCTGTGTCCTTGTGTGTACCATATTGAGCATGGAGAAAAGAAAGAAGACCAAAGAACTGTCTGAGGACTTGAGAAACCAAATTGTGAGGAAGCATGAGAAATCTCAAGGCTACAAGTCCATCTCCAAAGACCTGAATGTTCCTGTGTCTTCCGTGCGCAGTGTCATCAAGAAGTTTAAAGCCCATGGCACTGTGGCTAACCTCCCTAGATGTGGACGGAAAAGAAAAATAGACGAGAGATTTCAACACAAGATTGTGCGGATGGTGGATAAAGAACCTTGACTAACATCCAAACAAGTTCAAGCTGCCCTGCAGTCCGAGGGTACAACCCGTACTATCCGTCGGCGTCTGAATGAAAAGGGACTGTATGGTAGGATACCCAGGAAGACCCCACTTCTTACCCCGAGACATAAAAAAGCCAGGCTGGAGTTTGCCAAAACTTACCTGAGAAAGCCTAAAACGTTTTGGAAGAATGTTCTCTGGTCAGATGAGACAAAAGCAGAGCTTTTTGGGAAAAAGCATCAACATAGAGTGTACAGGAAAAAAAAGAGGCATTCAAAGAAAAGAACACGGTCCTTACAGTCAAACATGGCGGAGGTTCCCTGATGATTTGGGGTTGCTTTGCTGCCTCTGGCACTGGACTGCTTGACCGTTTGCATGGCATTATGAAGTCTGAAGACTACCAACAAATTGTGCAGCATAATGTAAGGCCCAGTGTGAGAAAGCTGGGTCTCCCTCAGAGGTCATGGGTCTTCCAGCAGGACAATGACCCAAAACACACTTCCAAAAGCACTATAAAATGGTTTGAGAGAAAGCACTGGAGACTTCTAAGGTGGCCAGCAATGAGTCCAGACCTGAATCCCATAGAACACCTGTGGAGAGATCTCAAAATGGCAGTTTGGAGAAGGCAGCCTTCAAATATCAGGGACCTGGAGCAGTTTGCCAAAGAAGAATGGTCTACAATTCCAGCAGAGCATTGTAGGAAACTCATTGATGGTTACCGGAAGCGGTTGTTCGCAGTTATTTTGGCTAAAGGTTGTGCAACCAAGTATTAGGCTGAGGGTGCCACTACTTTTGTCTGGCCCATTTTGGAGTTTTGTGAGAAATGATCAATGATTTGATTTTTGCTTCATTCTCTTTTGTGTTTTTTCCTTGCAAGCAAATTAAATGAAGATAATAAGACCAAAGAATTTGTGATTGCAATCATTTTCAGGAAGAAACTGAGTATTATCTGACAGAATTGCAGGAGTGCCAATACTTTTGGCCACCACTGTATTGTCTATTCCATTTGCACAACAGCATGTGAAATTGATTGTCAATCAGTGTTGCTTCCTAAGTGGACAGTTTGATTTCACAGAAGTTTGATTTACTTGGAGTTATATTCTGTTGTTTAAGTGTTCCCTTTATTTTTTGAGCAGTGTATATAGATATATGTCCAAGAATGTGCAGTTCTCCATCTATATCTGAAATGTGATTCATTATGCAGTAATGCTTTACTTGCAGTAATGTTCTCCGTGTGTGTTGAATGTCTTTAAAAGCCTTAGGACTCATTCAAGTGTCATTTTCTCACATACAATTTCTATCCATGTCTTTCACAGACAGAATTCTTACCTATTATAGGGGCTGTTCACTATAGCTGTATATTTTTGTAGACAGACTCGTCCGCACCAAAATGTGGAGACATGTAAAACTTTGATCCGAGTCATGAATGAAACCGTCAATGCAAATCTTTGGGTAGGTGAAAAAAAATTGAACTGCAGTAGGAAGTCATGTGTGCGCCATCTGTGTGCTGTCCGTTTTTCATTGACTGACTGTCTGATAAGCTTGAGAAACCTCCATCAATTTTTTTCTGAATACGAGAAAAACTGATGAAACTCTGATGGTAGAAATTGGCACATTGATCAAATATTGATGAAAATCTGATCCAAAACATTAATGAAAATCAGTCCATTAATTCAGTAGCATCCCTCACCATAGGTTCCTATTTAAAAAAAAAGTATGCAGTTCATGTATTGCATATGATTTTTACTGGATACTGTTGTTTACAATAGAAAAGACTACAATACTATTCCAAAAAATAGTATCCTGTAAAAAAAGTGTACACAAAATTGTCAGATGTCCCAGTTGTTCAAGAAAAGAAAACAGAAGAGAATGTTAGTTAAAGCGATTTACTGTAAATATATTCTCACCTTGCTTAGTTGTGATCAATCCTGCAATGTCATTTTCCCTGGCCACCAGGCAGATTCCAGGGGACCCCAAATGCTTGGGCCGGTGGCCCCATTTTGCCAGCCACTAGTCCTTTAATTGTTCCATACACTGCAAGCATGCGCACTCAGCATTCTCTATTGAACACTGCGGTAATTTATGCACCAGCCTCACTGTCTCCTATGTGATGTATATACACCAGCCCCACTGTCTCCTACGTGATGTATGAACCAGCCCCACTGTCTCCTATTTAATGTATGCACGAGTTTCACTGTATCATATGTAATGTATATACATCAGCCCCATTGTCTCCTATGTGATGTATGCATCAGCCCCACTGCCTCCTATGTAATGTATATACAGTACAGACCAAAAGTTTGGACACACCTTCTCATTTAAAGATTTTTCTGTATTTTCATGACTATGAAAATTATACATTCACACTGAAGGCATCAAAACTATGAATTAACACATGTGGAATTATATACTTAACAAAAAAGGGTGAAATAACTGAAAATATGTCTTATATTCTAGGTTCTTCAAAGTAGCCACCTTTTGCTTTGATGACTGCTTTGCACACTCTTGGCATTCTCTTGATGAGCTTCAATAGGTAGTCACCGGAAATGGTTTTCACTTCACAGGTGTGCCCTGTCAGGTTTAATAAGAGGGATTTCTTGCCTTATAAATGGGTTTGGGACCATCAGTTGTGTTGTGCAGAAGTCTGGTGGATACACAGCTGATAGTCCTACTGAATAGACTGTTAGAATTTGTATTATGGCAAGAAAAAAGCAGCTAAGTAAAGAAAAACGAGTGGCCATCATTACTTTAAGAAATGAAGGTCAGTCAGTGCAAAAAAATGGGAAAACTTTGAAAGTGTCCCCAAGTGCAGTTGCAAAAACCATCAAGCGCTACAAAGAAACTGGCTCACATGAGGACCGCCCCAGGAAAGGAAGACCAAGAGTCACCTCTGCTTCTGAGGCTAAGTTTATCTGAGTCACCAGCCTCAGAAATCGCAGGTTAACAGCAGCTCAGATTAGAGACCAGGTCAATGCCACACAGAGTTCTAGCAGCAGACACATCTCTTCAACAACTGTTAAGAGGAGACTGTGCAGCAGGCCTTCATGGTAAAATAGCTGCTAGGAAACCACTGCTAAGGACAGGCAACAAGCAGAAGAGACTTGTTTAGGCTAAAGAACACAAGGAATGGACATTAGACCAGTGGAAATCTGTGCTTTGGTCTGATGAGTCCAAATTTGAGATCTTTGGTTCCAACCACTGTGTCTTTGTGCAACGCAGAAAAGGTGACCGGATGGACTCTACATGCCTGGTTCCCACCGTGAAGCATGGAGGAGGAGGTGTGATGGTGTGGGGGTGCTTTGCTGGTGACACTGTTGGGGATTTATTCAAAATTGAAGGCATACTGAACCAGCATGGCTACCACAGCATCTTGCAGCGGCATGCTATTCCATCCGGTTTGCGTTTAGTTGGACCATCATTTATTTTTCAACAGGACAATGACCCCAAACACACCTCCAGGCTGTGTAAGGGCTATTTGACCAAGGAGGAGAGTGATGGGGTGCTATGCGAGATGACCTGGCCTCCACAGTCACCAGACCTGAACCCAATCGAGATGGTTTGGTGTGAGCTGGAACGCAGAGTGAAGGCAAAAGCATCTCTGGGAACTCCTTCAAGATTGTTGGAAGACCATTTCCGGTGACTACCTATTGAAGCTCATCAAGAGAATGCCAAGAGTGTGCAAAGCAGTCATCAAAGCAAAAGGTGGCTACTTTGAAGAACCTAGAATATAAGACATATTTTCAGTTGTTTCACACTTTTTTGTTAAGTATATAATTCCACATGTGTTAATTCATAGTTTTGATGCCTTCAGTGTGAATGTACAATTTTCATAGTCAAGAAAATACAGAAAAATCTTTAAATGAGAAGGTGTGTCCAAACTTTTGGTCTGTACTGTACACCAGCCCCACTGTCTCCTATGTGATGTATGCATCAGCCCCAATGATTCCTTTGTGATGTATATTCACCAGTTCCACGGTCTCCCATGTAATGTATGCATCAGCCCCAATGTATCCTATGTAATGTATATTCACCAGTCCCACTGTCTCCTATGTGATCTATGTACCTGCCTCACTGTCTCCTATGTCGTGTATATACTCCAGCCTTACAGTCTCCTATGTCATGTATAATCACCAGACCGCACTGTCTCCTACGTCATGTATATACACCAGCCCCACTGTCTCCCATGTAATGTATATTCACCAGCCCCACTGTCTCCTAAGTAATGTACAGTATATACACCAGCCCAAAGTCAACTGCACTCCAGAGCGACGCAAACCTGGAAAAGCTGTTGCAAGTAGCAACATCATCATTACCATCAAACATCACACAGCTCACCAAAGAAAAGCAGCTCCAGTCATCACATTAGGGTTGAGTTAATTTATTGTTTGACCACATATAGGAGGATAAACTTCAAGTTTACAATTTTGTATGGCCCACGACTGATGTTGAATATCGAAATGGCCCTTGGCAGATAAATGGTTATCTACTGCTGATCTAGACAAAACCCAATTTGTCGTCACAGACAGGTCCCGTTATCTAGTACGTTCAGCTGCAAGCCAGGATTTAAAAACCTTCCTTGAGATTCCCTCCGATACCATCATACAGATGAGTCAAAAGGAGCAGCAGTAGCAGTTTGTCCTTGGCAATGGCCACAGAGAGATAAAAATATCACTTTCACTGACCAAGTAGTACCAAGTGTTTTCATCCCCAGAGTAGGGTCTTGGTCAGAAATGAATTAGAACAGCATGTTTCATTAAAAAAATAAAGTTGGTGTTTAAAGAAGCACTCCTCCCATCAAAGTTTTTATCCTCCTAATATAGTGCAGTCATCATATTATATAGCACTGTGTATTTACAATTGTTCATTTTGCCTTTCTACCCAGATAATTCTTCTCTTTTCTCTGCTCTTTGTAGAAAGAGAAAGTGTCTTGTGACTGCAGAAATCATTCCCCTCTTCAGCTCCTGACCCAGCTGCTCTATTCCTCCCCGTGCCAAGAACTTTTGCAGTGATTCAGGAGTCATGCAGGGAAAATTGACCTCCTTTTTCTACATAGAGCTTGGAAGAATTCAGCTAGTCAATTTTTAATCACATGATGTTATAGACTTAATGGAAAAGAGAATAACTATCTGGGTAGAAAGGCAAAATGAGCAATTATAAGTACACAGTGTTACACAATATGATGATTTCAATTTATTAAGAGGATAACATTTTTGATTGGCGTGCGTCTTGAAGAGTGGAGATTCACTTCATCATTATAGTTGTAAAATGCATATTTGTTGTTTATGAATCTATATTCCTGCTAGTTATAATCTATTCTTTTTTAACATTTATTTCTCAGTTCACAGTGAATACCTTCAAGGACACATTTTCAACTCCTATGTGTTATGCAGTGATGCAAGAATAGCAACATCTAAGTAAAGCCTTGCCAATTACTTTGCCATGTTATCAGTCAAGGTTACTGCATTGTAATCCTTGTGGCCTTACATTGTAATCCATGTTGTACTTGGGATTTTACTTGAGTATGTAGAATCTGAGAGCTGAAAGTGTGAACATAAAAAAAACCTGAGCTTGCTGGAAGGAACATCTGGCATACATAGATACTGTGTAGTAGTAGATACAGAGATGACACCAGGTAAAAAAAAACCTATACATATATCTTTGTATTTTACTGGTACATATCAAACAGTCAATGAAATATAATCTTTAAAGTGAGTCTGTCACCCAAAATTTACACCTCAAATTAACCGCATTACCTTGTAGTAGATGTAGCAACAATAAAGAACATTCTATTAGTTTTAAATCTGTTACTTCGTTGCCACAAAAAAAATAACTTTTTGTTATATGCAAATGAGGGTGGTCAGTGCCTAAAGTTCTTGTTCCTCAATTTCACCTACTTATTTCGATTGCTGACAGTCCTTCTATGTTGATTCACAGAAGGTAAACCTCTGTTACTTGTGCACTGTAAGAATGAGAAGACATATCATTCTCTCCTCACTGCTGACATCACTCAACTCCTCTACTATCCCGCAAGTGCAGGAGTGAGCACACACATCACTCTCTCCTCACTGCTGACATCACTCACTATACAGCTATACAAGACCGCATCAAGGTCTTCACAGGCAACTATTAGGGTACATGCCCACGTCTTTAAATTCGGGCCAACCCACCAAGTTTTTCAGTCAGAAGATGCTTCAGGAAAATATCAACAGTATTTTTTTTCGTTAAATGTCTAACTCGTTTTTATGCGGTGACTCTGCAGCATATCAGTGCTGAGCTGACTGACAGTCAATGTGCCACAGTATGCTTACATCCGCTGCTCACTGTGTACTGAACAGTGACTGAAGCCTTGCCAGCTCTATGACTGAAAGCCAGAGGCTGCCAGGAGGAATAAAGTTAATTTCCTTCCAGTAGCCAGGCTTTCAGTATGGCGGCTAGACAGCGTTGGAACACTATTAACCTGCAGATTAACCCCATAACTGCAGTTTAACAGCATTTGGAGACATGATAGGTTCCATCTAATGAGGAATGTACCCAACTAAGAGGCAACTAATTCATTAAGAGGTACATGCTACTTCAATTTCTATAAACAAACAATTAGGCACCCCTGAAAAATGTTGTGTGACACCCCTAGAAATGTTGGGGACTGGAGTAAAATTAGCATAGCTTTTCATAAATTAGCCATGCAGTGGCTCCGCCCATTTTGGCAAAACTAGCCAGGACTGATGAGATAACTACCAAAAATCGCACAATTTTTATGTGAATTCCAAGTAGTGCAAAAAAGTTGTGAATTATTAAGGTTTTATACCAAAATGGTTCCCTTTAAAAATGCTCAGAGAAATTATCTAGTCATATGACATTGATGACATACCCATTGCATAGGTCATTGTGATGAACCTGTAGCCGCCATCTTGGTAATGATAAATCATATCCAGGGATGGCCACACTTCAGCAGCCCCCACCCTTGGGACCTTCTGTTAAAACGTCAACTAGATAGTTTCCCCCCATCCAGGCTCCTGTAAGATAAGAAGCCTACTTAACACTTGAATGCTAGGAGCTTCAAAGACTTCGAGAGGAAACACAGCCAGCAGGGGGGGGTGCTTCGTCTATCTGTACCTGACCATTTGTCCCATAGGACTAGTTTCTTTGTCTGTCACAAGCATGGAGGCATAAGATATAGAAACATGAATAGTACACGCATGTTGCGTGGGATGGGCCAATAAAAAAATATCACGGCGTCCCGGAGCCATTGCGCACACAAGCCTCCGCGGTAGACGTTTGTACGTGCTCTGGAAGCCAAGATATAGCGCGGAGCCATTCCTGAGGACCGTATGGTATCATAATTGATATCAAAAGGTCGGTTACGGCGGCCCGAATCCATGGGAACCCCTGGGGGTATCATGAGACCATCCCAGAAGAAGTTATTGGGTTCCATAGAATTTGGGCTTCTGATCGAAGTTAGACCTGAGGGTGGAGACTGAGCCAGCTGACCTCACCAGCAGTGGGCGGGACGGGGCAGGTAAGATAGCAGGACAGACAAGAGACAAGTCAGTTGTTGACCCAAGAGTGGTGTGCTGAACATCTGAGCACCAGCTGAGGCCACCAAGGGGAGGAGCAGTTTGACCATGCGGTGGTAGGCCTCAGCCTGTAACAAAGAACCGTGCCTGCGACCGCAGAATCCTCTCCCTGCGTCACAAGAAAATCAAGAAACCGGTAACTGATATGCTGTGGTGATTCTGTGTGTTGTATTCCATTGTTGTATAGTTTAGCCTGACCTTATACCTGTGTATATTTAGTTGTATATCGTGTATCTAGTGTATTATTATAATCAATTACCTCAAGTAATTGTGGGCCCGCCTTTTATTCTGCATAACGAACGCACGTCCGTGTGAGCTCGGCTCAAGCCAAAAACGCTACCCAGGGTTGGTTCCTGACCCGATATAGGCCCATGCTGAACATCTGAGCACCAGCTGAGGCCACCAAGGGGAGGAGCAGTTTGACCATGCGGTGGTAGGCCTCAGCCTGTAACAAAGAACCGTGCCTGCGACCGCAGAATCCTCTCCCTGCGTCACAAGAAAATCAAGAAACCGGTAACTGATATGCTGTGGTGATTCTGTGTGTTGTATTCCATTGTTGTATAGTTTAGCCTGACCTTATACCTGTGTATATTTAGTTGTATATCGTGTATCTAGTGTATTATTATAATCAATTACCTCAAGTAATTGTGGGCCCGCCTTTTATTCTGCATAACGAACGCACGTCCGTGTGAGCTCGGCTCAAGCCAAAAACGCTACCCAGGGTTGGTTCCTGACCCGATATAGGCCCATTCACGGACTGGGCGTATATCTAAAATAGGGACTGGTGGCAGCATACCAACTGGGGATTGGGGAAGGCTGGTAGTGACGGTCGGAGGTTCAGATATATATATTCCTGGCGCGGCCAAGGAAGATATATATACCGCCCTCACTACAGAGGGCCCCGATACCCAGTAGGTTACAGGACAGTCTCCCTGGCGACCGCTTATCCTAGGTGCAGTTCCTTGACTGACCTGAGGCTAAGAGGGCGCTAGCGAGTTGTGCTGTGTAGTGACGTTACGGTTTAGTGACGTTGAAGGGATAACACACTACCGTGTTCCCTGCGCTGGTTGCAGCTACCTGGCACTACTTTCTCTAGGTGCAGTACCTTGACTGACCTGAGAGGTAAGGGGGCGCCAGAGAGCTGCACCCACCGGCCGGCTTTCATCACATTGGTGGCAGCGGTGGGATTGCAGAATAATAGTGTTGTGGGACCCCTACTCCCAGGCACTAAAGACTGCCAGTGGTAACTTCCACTGCTGGAGTCTTAAGGTCAGCCCAACGTTAGACGGTCAGGCTAAAAGTATAACAAGGTGTGTGCAAACTCAGGGTTGCAGCGGTGTCGGTTACCAAGATGGCAGACGGCACCAGGAGCAAGACCCTGCAGGAGGCTAATGCTACGGTCCGTGTGGCAGGAGGGGAGGACATTGTTACTCATGGCGAGGAGGAGTCCAGCCCGGGCACCTCAGGGAGCCAGTCCCCAGTATACGGTCCCGCAGTGGGCTGCCCACCACCTACCCAGCCCAGCCTGTCCAGATCGCAAGCCCTTTTACAAGCGGCTATGGCAAGTCTCCAGTCTCATGGCGATGCCGTCTACAAAACCCTCCTGGCAGCATCAGAGAAGGCAGCGGAGGAGGAGCGCGAAGCTGCAGAGCGCCGGGAGGCTGCGGAGCGTGAAGCTGCAGAGCGCCGGGAGGCTGCGGAGCGTGCAGAGCGAGCTGCGGAGCGCCAGCACCAACTGGACCTGGCCCAGCGGGGGCTTCCGCTAGAGCAACCAACCCATCAGGAGACCAAGTCGTCCAAAGTCCGAGCTGAGGACTTCCCTCTACTGGAGAAGGATGGGGACCTGGACTCCTTTCTGGTGGCATTTGAACGGACCTGTCTTCAGCACCATCTGGCCCGGGATCAGTGGGCCAGATACCTGACCCCCCGTTTGAGGGGTAAGTCCCTGGATGCCTTGGGGGACTTACCTGCCGGGGAGGTACAGAACTACGACTGCATCAAGCGGGCCCTGATCCGGCAGTACAACCTCACTCCCGAGTCGTACCGCCAGAAGTTCCGGAGCCTGCTGCGTGGCCCCAAGGACACCTGGACCGATCATATGCGGGCGCTGTTGAGAGCCGCAGAGCACTGGACCTCGGGTCTAGCGCTTACTACCCGCCAGGAGGTCCAGGAACTGTTCGTCACGGAGCAGTTTTTGTGGAACTGCCCAGAGGACCTCCGACAGTTCCTCCGTGACCGAAAACCAACAGGGGCTTCTGCTACAGCCGCCCTGGCAGACGAGTATGCCAATAACAGGGCGCCTGAGCTGAAGAAGACTGCCAGCAGCACCTGGAGAGGGGGTAAGCCCAGTCATGCCCCTGTTTCCCCGGCCCCTAGAACACAAGGGGTGTATCCCCCTGTTGCCCTCTCCAGGCAAGGACCAGACGTAAGACGTTGTCATCTATGCAACAAACCAGGACACTTTAGGGCTGAGTGTCCCCAGCGCCAAAAGACCCCATCCCAGTCCCAGAGAGCGCCCAATGTTTTGTGTGTGGGAGGGGGTGGTGGTAGGTCCCTGGACAACATCCAACCCGTCACCATAGGCCGTTCTGCGGTCATGGGACTGCGGGACACGGGCGCTGAACGAACACTGGTACGGCCTGAGGTGGTGTCCCCCCAGGACTTGGTACCAGGAAAGACTCTTTCCGTCTCCGGGGTTGGAGGCGTGGAGCCGGTCCTTCCCGTTGCCATGGTGTATTTGGACTGGGGTGCCGGGAGGGGGATGCGGGAGGTGGGAGTAACGCCAAATATTCCCGCAAATGTTTTATTAGGGACCGACTTGGGGCGTCTAGTATCGCAGTATGTACCCTCTGAACCCCCAAGTTCGGCCCCCCAAGAGTGTATTGATTTGTCTGCTGCTAATGCCAACCATGTTGTATGTAGTGTGTGTCCTGCTGAGGAGGAGGGAGTGAAACCTGAGGGTAACACCTGCACAGACACAACACAAACAGGGTTAGTGAAAGCAGGTGGGGAGTGTGGGGATGCCCGCAGAGGTGCTCAGCCGGCGTGCCGTGACCTCTTGTCCTCCGGTGAGGGAGGGGGCGGGCAGGATTCTGTAGAGGGAAGCTCAGGGATGGAGAGGGGGGCAGCTACCGGCAGTGTAGGGCTCCCAGGGGTATCCAGGCTGCTGAGTATAGGCCCACTGCAGGGGGAGGAACAGGCCATGGGAGGTGGGGGTGTCCCAAGAGAGGAGCCGCCAGGTAAGACCCCAGGGCAGGAGTTCCCCACATCCGAGATGTCCAAAGGCCTAGGAAGCCTGCCTGATCGGGCGGCTTGGGCAGAAACAGAGGGGAAGCAGGCACTACCCACGGTCACAGCGGTCATAGCCGCTGTCACCAGGAGTGGGAGCGCCGGAGCCCAAGGAGCCTTGCAGAGGTCCGACGGCTTCCCCACTTCTGACCAAGTGTCTGCCGGGTCAGACAGCGGCCAGGTGACATGCCCGGAGGGGCTGACGGAGGATGTGGCAGTTTCGTCGATTCTGGCCACATCAAGTCAGGAATTTCAGGCTGCGTTGGAAGCAGACGACAGCCTGAAAGCTCTCAAGGAACAGGCGGCACAGCCTCCCATGGAGTCAGACTGCGAGCGTGTGGTCTGGGACCAGGGACGGCTGTACCGGGTAACGGTCCAGCAGGGTTCACCGGAGGCGTGGCCCAGGGACCGACAGTTAGTGGTACCCTATCCGTTCAGGGCGGAATTGTTGCGGATCGCACACGAGATTCCGATGGCCGGACACCTAGGGATCGCTAAAACCAAGGCCAGGATAGCTCAGCATTTCTACTGGCCTGGGATGGGAGCCGCGGTGGGTGCCTACTGCCGTTCGTGTGACACCTGTCAGAGGGTGGGGAAGGCGGGGCCGCGCCCCAAAGCCCCACTGGTAACTCTGCCAATCATCGAAGAGCCTTTCTCGAGGGTCGCTGTGGATCTTATTGGACCTCTGTCCACTCCCAGCCACTCCGGGAAATGCTTCATACTCACGGTAGTGGACTATGCCACCCGGTACCCGGAAGCGGTAGCTTTGTCGTCCATTCGGGCCGACAAGGTGGCTACCGCCTTACTGGAGATCTTCTCCAGAGTGGGTTTCCCCCAAGAAATGCTCACCGACCGAGGGACCCAGTTCATGTCGCGGCTGATGGAGTCCCTCTGTAAGCAAATGCAGGTGCAACATCTGGTGGCCAGCCCGTATCACCCACAGACTAATGGCCTGTGTGAGCGGTTCAATGGCACCTTAAAGCAGATGCTTAAGATGTTGGTCGACTCCCACGGGAGAGACTGGGAGCGTTACCTCCCACACCTCCTATTTGCTTACCGGGAGGTTCCGCAGGCCTCAACGGGGTTCTCCCCCTTTGAGCTCCTGTACGGGCGACGGGTACGGGGCCCCCTGGCTCTGGTGAAGGAAGCATGGGAAGGGGATTTGGCCACCCCCGAGGTGTCGGTCATCGAGTATGTCGTGCGCCACCGGGACAGGATGATGGCCTTGGCAAAGCTGGTGCAGGACAATATGGCCCAGGCCCAGGCCGACCAGAAGCGGTGGTACGACCAGAATGCTTGTGAGAGGACCTACCAGGTGGGTCAAAAGGTGTGGGTACTGGTCCCCGTACCACAGAACAAGCTTCAGGCAGCCTGGGAAGGTCCCTACTTCGTGCACCAGAAACTCAATGCCGTCACCTATCTGGTCACCCTGGATCACGCCCGTGGAAGGAGGAAGGCCTTCCACGTGAACATGATGAAGGCTCATCATGAGCGGGAAGCGACTGCCCACCCAGTGTGCAATCTTCCCGAGGAAGGAGAGGTAGAAACCCTCCTGGATCTGCTCACCCAAGCCAAGGCGGGTGGGTCCATCGAGGATGTGGGGGTTGGCCACCAGCTCACGGAGGACCAACGGTCCCAGCTGGGGACCACCCTGCACCCCTTCCGGGGGCTGTTCAGCAGCCTGCCCGGAAGGACTGAGATGGCTGTCCACGACGTGGACACTGGCGATCACCCGCCGATCCGGCGTTCAGCATATCGGGTCTCTTTCGAGGTGCAGGGAAACATGCGCCAAGAGATAGACGAGATGCTGAAGCTGGGGGTGATCCAGGCATCCAGCAGCGCGTGGGCCTCGCCTGTAGTCCTCGTACCAAAGAAGGACCGAACTACACGGTTCTGCGTGGACTACCGGGGGCTCAACGCTGTAACGGTCACCGATGCGTTCCCCATACCACGCATCGATGACCTGCTCGATCGGATGGCCGGGGCTAAGTACCTGACCATCATGGATCTGAGCCGGGGGTACTGGCAGATTCCTCTGACCCCCGCGGCAAGGGAACGCTCTGCCTTTATCACCCCTTTTGGACTGTACGAGTCCACAGTGATGCCATTCGGCATGAAGAATGCCCCTGCCACTTTTCAGCGGATGGTCAATACGCTGCTTGAGGGACTTGAAGGGTACGCGGCTGCGTACTTGGACGATATTGCAGTCTTCAGTCCCACTTGGGAGGATCACCTAGAGCACCTGCGGCAGGTGCTCGGTCGGATCCACCGGGCAGGCTTGACCATCAAGCCGGAAAAGTGCCAGCTGGGCATGAGTGAGGTCCTCTACCTGGGTCACCGGGTAGGCGGGGGGGTTCTGAAGCCAGAACCGGGGAAAGTGGATGCCATCGCATCCTGGCCCACTCCTAGGACCAAAAAGCAGGTGATGTCCTTCTTGGGGACCGCCGGGTACTATAGGAGGTTCGTCCCACACTATAGCACCCTGGCCAAGCCCCTGACGGACCTCACCAAGAAGAAGCTGCCCGTCGCAGTCGACTGGACAGTCGCCTGCGAGACAGCTTTCGGGGCACTCAAGGCCGCCCTAAGTAGCTCCCCTGTACTGCAAGCTGCCGACTTCGACCGGCCGTTTGTGGTACAGACCGACGCCAGTGACTTTGGCCTCGGTGCTGTGCTAAGTCAGGTCAACACGACAGGCCAGGAACATCCTGTCTTGTACCTGAGCAGGAAGCTACTGCCCCGGGAGGTGGCTTACTCCACGGTGGAAAAAGAATGCCTGGCAATTGTATGGGCCCTGCAGCGTCTGCAGCCCTACTTGTACGGGAGCCATTTCACCGTGGAGACGGACCACAACCCCCTCAGCTGGTTACACACGGTCTCTGGGTCGAATGGCAGGTTGCTACGCTGGAGCCTCGCTCTCCAGCAGTACCACTTCTCCATTCGCCACAGAAGAGGCCGTGACCACGGTAACGCTGACGGGTTATCCCGGCAAGGGGAGGGTGCAGAAGGACGCACGGGGGAACACAGGAATGTGCTACCCCCTCGCGCCCTCGTATAGGGGGAGGTGTGATGAACCTGTAGCCGCCATCTTGGTAATGATAAATCATATCCAGGGATGGCCACACTTCAGCAGCCCCCACCCTTGGGACCTTCTGTTAAAACGTCAACTAGATAGTTTCCCCCCATCCAGATTCCTGTAAGATAAGAAGCCTACTTAACACTTGAATGCTAGGAGCTTCAAAGACTTCGAGAGGAAACACAGCCAGCAGGGGGGGGTGCTTCGTCTATCTGTACCTGACCATTTGTCCCATAGGACTAGTTTCTTTGTCTGTCACAAGCATGGAGGCATAAGATATAGAAACATGAATAGTACACGCATGTTGCGTGGGATGGGCCAATAAAAAAATATCACGGCGTCCCGGAGCCATTGCGCACACAAGCCTCCGCGGTAGACGTTTGTACGTGCTCTGGAAGCCAAGATATAGCGCGGAGCCATTCCTGAGGACCGTATGGTATCATAATTGATATCAAAAGGTCGGTTACGGCGGCCCGAATCCATGGGAACCCCTGGGGGTATCATGAGACCATCCCAGAAGAAGTTATTGGGTTCCATAGAATTTGGGCTTCTGATCGAAGTTAGACCTGAGGGTGGAGACTGAGCCAGCTGACCTCACCAGCAGTGGGCGGGACGGGGCAGGTAAGATAGCAGGACAGACAAGAGACAAGTCAGTTGTTGACCCAAGAGTGGTGTGCTGAACATCTGAGCACCAGCTGAGGCCACCAAGGGGAGGAGCAGTTTGACCATGCGGTGGTAGGCCTCAGCCTGTAACAAAGAACCGTGCCTGCGACCGCAGAATCCTCTCCCTGCGTCACAAGAAAATCAAGAAACCGGTAACTGATATGCTGTGGTGATTCTGTGTGTTGTATTCCATTGTTGTATAGTTTAGCCTGACCTTATACCTGTGTATATTTAGTTGTATATCGTGTATCTAGTGTATTATTATAATCAATTACCTCAAGTAATTGTGGGCCCGCCTTTTATTCTGCATAACGAACGCACGTCCGTGTGAGCTCGGCTCAAGCCAAAAACGCTACCCAGGGTTGGTTCCTGACCCGATATAGGCCCATTCACGGACTGGGCGTATATCTAAAATAGGGACTGGTGGCAGCATACCAACTGGGGATTGGGGAAGGCTGGTAGTGACAGTCGGAGGTTCAGATATATATATTCCTGGCGCGGCCAAGGAAGATATATATACCGCCCTCACTACAGAGGGCCCCGATACCCAGTAGGTTACAGGACAGTCTCCCTGGCGACCGCTTATCCTAGGTGCAGTTCCTTGACTGACCTGAGGCTAAGAGGGCGCTAGCGAGTTGTGCTGTGTAGTGACGTTACGGTTTAGTGACGTTGAAGGGATAACACACTACCGTGTTCCCTGCGCTGGTTGCAGCTACCTGGCACTACTTTCTCTAGGTGCAGTACCTTGACTGACCTGAGAGGTAAGGGGGCGCCAGAGAGCTGCACCCACCGGCCGGCTTTCATCACAGTCATCAATATCAGATTGATGGGGGTCTGATACTTACCCCCCCCCCCACTAATCAGATGTTATCAACCACTGCCAATTACTGCACTTTAGCTCAATTTCAAGAGAGTTGATAACAGCTGATTATTGGGAGTTCCAGGTGTCATACCCCACCAATCTGATATTGATGACCTATTCTAAAGAGCTATCCTATTGATAGGTCATGAATTTCATATGACCGGACAACCCTTTTAAGGGTTACTCCTAAAATAGTAAGTTATCCAGTATTTTTGGGATAGGGAATAACTTAATGACTGCTGATGGTCCAATCTGTGAGACACCCAATGATCCCAAGAATAGGGCTTAGGATACTGGGAATTAGGCCCTGCATCTTGAATTGAGCGGCGGTGTGTATGCTCGACTTATGCTCCATTCATTGTCTACGGTACTGCAGTCAAGTGTATCCAGCCGTCCCATAAACAATGAAAAATGCTCAAACCAGAGATCTGACATCTCATTTGCCCCAATATACAGTGACGCATGAATAGTGTTCCCAACTACAGTTCCCTCAGCTTCGCAAAGCAATTATAAGAAGTGAGATGACTATTCTTCATGGGTTTTCCGCTCTGAAGAAGCTCTATACTTTATAATAAATGTTAATAAGAAGGCTCAAAAAAGCCCAGATGAAAGAAATGAAATGACGGACTAAGAGTACCAAATATATCTAGTTATCATCTGGCATCCTTGATAAAATAAAGCTTTCATTGGATTACCCCAAACTCAACCTCTAGTTGGTCACTATTCGAAAAATCAATCAACAAGAATATTTTGTTAAAAAACCTCATTCTAGCCCATTTACTAGACAATAACTTTCCCCTTTCAAACTCCCAGACTATGGTTGCCTCAATCTATGCTTGGAAATCACTATTTTAATCACTAAATCTATCCCCATCCGGATTTGAAAAAAAAACATACCAATTGAAGTCTTGGAAATAATCATCTCCCATCTCAATCTAAAACCCTGGAAAGAGAAGGGTATAAAATATATCTCAGATTTATTCCTTGAGGATACGAATTTATCTCCATTTTATCTTCTTCATGAAAAATTCAAACTTGATGACATAGATTTTGTCTCATACCTTGATGTTAAAAGGTACAATACTAACTTTAATAAAAAGAATTTTCAGAAGGTACCAATCCCAACAAAGATCTCCACTTTACTCAGAGAACCCCATAACTCCTCCATTTGGAGTACTAGAAACCTTTATAAACACCTTAATAATGACCTAGAATTAACCAAAACCAACAATATAAATAATTGGGAGAAAGATCTTAAAAATAACTTTTTAATAGAGGACTAGGAAAAAGCTTTAAAAATGTCATATAAGTTGAATCTTTGCACTACTCTCCACGACACATGCTACAAATTACTAACCAGATGGTACCTCACCCCTCAAAGAATACATAAAATGTCTTCATCTCACTCTGCCCTTTTCTGGAGAGAATGTGGCTCCAATGGACACTTGAAACATCTATTCCGGGACTGTATAAATGTCAAAAGTCTTTGGGGGAAAATGGAATCTTTAATTCATGATATCATTGGTAGTCATCTTACACTAACTCCACAACTAGCATTACTCTCTTTGGGCATAGATAATCTTTTAAAAGACCATCAGTATATTGTCTGTCATATACTGTACTTATTACTACCAACCATCTGATAGCTACCTTTTGGAAGTGCAAAGATCCGCCTACAATAGAAGATATTATTGAAAGAATTGTGGCCCATAACATTTATGAACATAACTACTCTCTTAAAAACGATAATATTGCAAAATATAAAAAAAATAGTTCTCTCTGGAATAGAAAATTTTGGGACAACTTTGATCTAATTGTCTAGCAGTACCACCTCTCAGGCAGTAGACAACCTTATAGGTGTCATATAAACATCATAATTTAGTTGTATTTTTTAGTATAATATTTACCGGTCAATTGTTCCACCATTAAGTAGTTGACTCCCCTTTTCTTCTACCACTCTTTGCATGTTTTCTTGTTTCCTTCCCCCATCCCGCCTCACCTAACCATGTTATTTTGTTCATACCTTTATCCCAGCCACCTAGACTTCTTTTTCCTACCTTCCCAACCCTGTTATTTTATAGTTAATAATAATTTTTAACAGTTATATTTGAAAATCTATTTTGTTACTGTTAAACCCAATAAAAATAATTGAAAACAAAAGAGTCCAGATAACTCCGGGCATCTTTTTGAGTATTTTGGCATGAAAAACGCTAACAGTTTCTTCACTGTTGAATGGAGTTATAAAAGAATTTCAGAAAATGGCAGTAAAAAAGATGGCTGAAACATGCTGGAAAAAACGCGGTCAACCATGTTGAATAAGTGCTCACTAAGCAACAACAAAAAAATGCAAAAAAAGACAATGGCGTTTCCTGAACCATCTTCCAATTGAAAAACTCAGTGGGTTAACATGTATGAAAAAAGATGCCATTTGCACATACCCCAAGATTACATTACATCAGGTTTCCATAGTTTTTGACGGCATGAATTCTGTAGTCTGTTCTCTCTTTGAAATGGATCAGAATTGATAAATCATATCTAAATTGAATCATAAAACCAGAAGCCAAAACAGAAGTCTGAGCTTTATACTTTTCGTCCAATTGTAAAGTCAATTCATAAAGCAGTACCTGTAGTTACACTAATATATGAATTATACTTTATAAACAAATACACTTTTAAGACTTACTAGATACTAAATATATATTCCTAGCTTATATATCTACGGCATAGCCACAGAATATATCACAAGTGAGTAAAGGTACATTTACACTGCATGGTAATTGGGAACAAGCGGTCCTTGTAATGTTTGTTGTACTGTCTAGACAGGCTGACAATCTCCTGACAAATAAGCAAAATATTTGTTCATCAGGGAAAATGACCCATTGGTTTGACCAAAAGATCATCGTTCTTGAAAGTACATTGTCCTTTGCAAACAATACCTGTGCTGCTGAGAACAATGGCAGCCTATGCTCACTTATTGATGTATCACTGATTGTTCTGTGCGCATCTGAAGCATGGTCTGCCTGTGCAAACAGGATACAAAATGACCAATGACTGGAAAACATGTTACCAATTAGTGGTTGTTTAAAGGAAACCTGTCATGTCAAAAACTCTATAAACCTGTATATGTAGGGTGGAAGGTATGGCTGCCAAGAGCAAATTAACTTTATTCCTCCAAGCAGCCTCCAGCTTTCAGTCATAGAGGCGTGCCCAGCACAGCTTTAGTCACTGCTCAATACACAGTGAGCGGCAGCTGTAAGTACACCCAGGCACTGACTGACAGCCGGCTTTTCACTGCTGAGCTGGCTGTCAGTCAGTGTCAGGTTGTGGTTACAGCCTCTGCTCACTATGTACTGAGCGGTGATGAAACCGTGCCGGCCGCGCCTCTATGACTGAAAGCTGAAGGCTGCTGGGAGGAATAAAGTTAATTTCCTCTGGGTACCTGGGCTTCAAGTGCAGTGGCCGCCTGGCTTTAGAATTTTATTTATCTATATATCAACCCCCATATCTGAAGGTTAATAGCATTTTAGAATTAGAGAAAAGGGCCAAGCACTGCTTAATTGTTGAATAAATGGTTCCAATATGGAAAATAAACAGAATATTTTATTAATAATATTGTTAAATATACATAAAATAGACCATGTCACTAACAATGACAGCTATCATACAATGGCAAGAGTTGAATCAAGACTGAACACAGACCAACATTGTGACTAGATGAATCACAATTCAGAGTTCCAGATTTGGCATAAATGAATATGTTGTGTGCTAGTGTGTGATCTGCTCTGTGTGGACAGGAATGAAGATCATCTCTAATGAGGACTGGGATTCATCAGGATGCATGGACAAATTATTGTTGTTGTGAATGTTCTCCAAGGACCGTCCATGCAGATTCTGCACCTTGTATCGCTTCAGTAGAGTCACCAGGATTACTTTCATCATCACCATCGCTATGTATTTTCCTGCACATGCCCGGGGACCAAATCCAAAGGGTTGAAAGTAGCGATGTGGGACCTGGAATCATCAGAGTAGGCAGTTTAGAAGAGTTTTATGTAAGAGTATGCAGTCCGGGAGGAACTCCCTATATTACAGAAACTAGTATACATCTGAATTTAGTTCTAAGTATTAAACGATACACCTCTTTAATCCAGTATTGCATAATTTTAATAACCCAGACATCTGTCCATATGTTACCAATATCTGTGTATTATCTGTATATTGCCATAGTTATACATCAAATATGTTTTAGTCTTTCTTACATCTACTATATGAGCTTCATGTACTTTCCTATAAATTACACTTCATCAGTGTCTAATAGTTTTCTGTTTCAAAAACAGTTAATCCACGCAGTCAATGTTTGGGGGGTGTACTTTGGATTTAAATATGCTTTTTTGGGTAAATGAGAAGTTAATTCAAAATTATATTTAAGACTCTCCAGTATCTTTTGATGTATATGTTGCAGTAAGGACAGAGTGGATATACATGGATGATGCACAGACTAATACAATTACTCTGAATTTTCTTGCATTTTCTACAACCGTTATGAACATATTAATAAATCTTTTTATAACAAATTATCAGTATTTTGGTGAAATAATAAAATAACTTTTTATTTTACACCTCTTTCTTCCATCCTTTTTTTACTAACCACTTTAACTTAGACATTTTCAGCTAGAAATGCTAATATTATTTTTTTGAATGGGCTAGAAGAGAATTTGTGTGGATATGTACAGTACAGACCAAAAATTTGGACACACCTTCTCATTTAAAGATTTTTCTGTATTTTCATGACTATGAAAATTGTACATTCACACTGTACTGTATATGTAAATGAATACACAGTGGAGTAACTATAGCAGGTGCAGGGATTACAGTTTCACCCAAAGTGAGGCCCAAAAGTGCCCTTTGGCCCAAATAAGAAATCCAAAACCAATAAAAACCCTTGAGATCTGGAATAAATGGGAAACTTGTTGGAGATTTTGCATTGGTGCCCATGAGTTTCACGTTGCGCCACTACATACAACCCCTGGTTAAAATTATGGAATCACCGGGCTCGGAGGATGTTCATTCAGTTGTTTAATGTTGTTGAAAAAAAGCAGATCACAGACATGGCACAAAACTAAAGTAATTTCAAATGGCAACTTTATGGCTTTAAGAAACACTAAAAGAAATCAAGATAAAAAATGTGGTACTCAGTAAGGGTAATTTTTTTCAGACCAAGCAGAGGGAAAAAATTATGGAATCACTCAATTCTGAGGAAAAAAATATGGAATCACCCTGTAAATTTTCATTTCCAAAGCTAACACCTGCATCAAATTAGATCTGCTCGTTAGTCTGCATCTAAAAAGGAGTGATCACACCTTGGAGAGCTGTTGCACCAAGTGGACTGACATGAATCTTGGCTCCAACACGAGAGATGTCAATTGAAACAAAGGAGAGGATTATCAAACTCTTGAAAGAAGGTGAATCATCATGCAATGTTGTAAAAGATGTTGGTTGTTCACATTCAGTGGTGTCTAAAATCTGGACCAAATACAAACAACATGGGAAGGTTGTTAAAGGCAAACATACTGGTAGACCAAGGAAGACATTAAAGCGTCAAAACCGGAAACTTAAAGCAATATGTCTTCAAAACAGGAAATGCACAACAAAACAAATGAGGAACAAATGGGAGGAAACTGGAGTCAATGTCTGTAACCGAACTGTAAGAAACTGCCTAAAAGAAATGGGATTTACATACAGAAAAGCTAAACAAAAGCCATCATTAACACCTAAACAGAAATAAACAAGGTTACAGTGGGCTAAGGAAAAGTAATCGTGGACTGTGAATGACTGGATGAAAGTCATATTCAGTGATGAATCACAAATCTGAATTTGGGCAAGGTGATGATGTTGGAACTTTTGTTTGGTGCCGTTCCAATGACATTTATAAAGATGACTGCATGAAGAGAACATGCAAATTTCCACAGTCATGATATGGGGCTGCATGTCAGGTAAAGTCACTGGGGAGATGGCTGTCATTACATCTTCAATAAATGCCCAAGTTTACATTGATATTTTGGACAGTTTTCTTATCCCATCAATTGAAAGGACGTTTGGGGATGATGACATCATTTTTCAAGATGATAATGCATCCTGCCATAGAGCAAAAACTGTGAAAACATTCCTTGAAAGAAGACACATAAGGTCAATGTCATGGCCTGCAAATAGTCCAGATCTCAATCCAATTGAAAATCTTTTGGTGGAAGTTGAAGAAAATGGTCCATAACAAGGCTCCAACCTGCAAAGCTGATCTGGCAACAGCAATCAGAGAAAGTTGGAGCCAGATTGATGAAGAGTACTGTTTGTCACTCATTAAGCCCATGCCTCAGAGACTGCAAGCTGTTATTAAAGCCAGAGGTGGTGCAACAAACTACTAGTGATGTATTGGAGTGTTCTTTTGGATGTTTGTTTTTCATGATTCCATAATTTTTTCCTCAGAATTGAGCGATTCCATAATTTTTTCCCTCTGCTTGGTCTGAAAAAAATTACCCTTACTGAGTACCACATTTTTTATCTTGATTTCTTTTAGTGTTTCTTAAAGCCATAAAGTTGCCATTTGAAATGACTTTAGTTTTGTGCCATGTCTGTGATCTGCTTTTTTTCAACAACATTAAACAACTGAATGAACATCCTCCGAGCCCAGTGATTCCATAATTTTTGCCAGGGGTTGTATACATGGATACACAATTTATACACACATATCAGTTTTCAGATTATATTATAGAGTTGGGTTAAATCTATAAGACACAACTATAAAATTTATTTATGCATATATTTATACATATTAATGCTTCCTGTAGCCTAGATAAGATTAAGTTTGTGCATTTTTTCTAAATGACAAATATGTACTGAAGTGTAAAATGCTGTATGGTGCCCAAAGACTATTTAGAATTATCAGGAACTTTCCTAGAACATGCATAATAAAAGTATCACTACAGAATCTCTGAACATGTGTTTTTAAACAGTACTCAGTGCATTAATATTCCCTTGTGGTCTCAGATTAATGTGCCCACGTTCTGTATTACTCACTAAACTCAATGCTCAGAACAACGTGTAACTATCACTAGGGTTACAGTATATGAGAGGATATTGTAACAAATGAAACTGGCCACAGCATATGCGTCCCTGATGAGTATTTCCAACTTAAAATGCCATTCTCATAACATAGATGCATTTTACAAAGGGCATCTATGAGATTCTCCTACAGGGTTTAACCACACTATAGTGCTCCCAAATCTAAAGTTTGCTTGTCCTAATTTTTCTGTATGACAAGAATCACTATACCTAAAATTAAATCAGAATGATAGAATCAGGTTAAAACAGTGCTCTGGAATCTTTTTAAGATGAATCATGATTTATTGGAGTTTGCAATATAGTTTAAAAGGAAACTACGGACATTTTTCCTTTCATATCAAAAAAGGCTATTAACCTGCAGATATGGGGACAATCTGTGCACGTTAATAGCGTTCTGAAGCCTTGAGGCCTCCACACTGAAAGCGCAGCTGCTGGGAGGAAATTAACTGTATTCTTCCTGGCCGCCTCCAGCTTTCAGTCATAGGGGTGTGGCTTCAGGCATCACTAAGCACATAGTAGGTGGTGGCTGTAGCCACGCCCAGGCACTGACTGACAGTCGCCTCTGTACTGATGCACTACTGAGCTGGCTGTCAGTCAGTGCTGGGGGTGTGATTATAGCAGCTGTTCTCTATGTACTAAGCGGTAACTGAAGCCACACCAGCCGTGCCTCTATGACTGAAAGCCAAAAGGCTGTCAGGGGGGATAAAGTTAATTTCCTCACAGCAGGGGTTCTCTGTGCAGCAGTTTTACAACCTTAGAACGCTATTAACCTGCAGATTAACACCATATCTGCATGCTAATAGTGTTTTTTGACATGACCGCTTCTCTTTAATAAGTCAAGTTGTATTACAGGGAAACAGTTCAAATAGTGCATTATATCCATCACCCTGGAGTATATTCCGATGACATTTGTGGGTATACCACTGTTAAAGGGAGCCTATCATGTCGAAAAACATTACCTGCAGATATGAGGTCAATCTGAAGATAAATAGCATTAAGGGGAATCTGTCAGTAAGATCAGCCCTCCTAAGCCATCTATATAAGCATTCAGGTCATAGGAAGATTACTAAAATGATACTTTGATATCTGCAATCCGATGTTTTATTCCAGAGAAATACACATTTTTCTTATATGCAAATGAGCTGTTCCAGGCTATGGGCAGGACACATATCTCTATGAGAATCTGCCTCCAGAGCTTATTTTAAATGAAAGCATTACCAGTGTGAGACATGTAATGACTGACACTTTGCCTTCATGCTCTTCTGTTGTACTAACACATTTTCAGCTGCAATCCTCTCACAGTGCTTCCACTTCCATCTCACAGGCAGCCAGTGTGTGTATGTGCATGGGGGGAGGGGTAGTACAGCAGAGCTGACATCACTGCTAATGTGTTTGCAAAAGGACAAGGTTCAACTCTGCTGTACTGAGTTGGTGATAATAAGGTACAGCTCTGCAGCAGAGCTACCAGCACTATGAGATAACAAGTGCTACTGCTGTTTGTAATGAGGCAAACTTCACTTCTGTTGTACTGTGTTAGTCCTGATCTTACTGTAGAGCTGTGTATGATTATGAAAGCAAAATGTCATAAATACATACCTCACACCGGTAGAGCCCCCTCTGGAGGCAGATTCTCATGCTGATCTGTGTCTGAACCATAGCTCTTAACAGCTCATTTACACATTAAGAAAAACAGAAACAAGACATCGGATTGTAGATATCAAGATATAATTTTATTCAGCTTCCTATGACTTACATAGTAACATCGTTTTTAAGGTTGAAGGAAGACTAAGTCCATCTTGTTCAACCCATAGCCTAACTTGTTGATCCAGAGGAAGGAAAAAAAAAAACCATGTGGCAAACACTAAGCTCCACATTGGGGAAAAAAATTCCTTCCCGACTCCATACGACAATCAGACTAGTTTCCTGGATCAACGCCCTATCTAGTATTTATAACCTGTAATATTATACTTTTCAAGAAAGGCATCCATGCCCTTCTTAAATTTTAACAGTGAATCACTCTTTACAACATCATGCGGCAGAGAGCTCCATAGTCTCACTGATCTTACAGTAAAGAATCCGCGTCTGTGATTATGATTAAACCTTCTTTCCTCCAGACGTAGAAGATGCCCCCTTGTCCCCGTCTCAGGCCTCAGAGTAAAAAGATCAGTAGAAAGGTCTTTGTACTGTCCCCTCATATACTTGTACATAGTAATAAGATCACCCCTAAGCCTTCTTTTTTCCACAGTAAATAACCCCAAGTGTAATAACCTGTCTTGGTATTGCATACCCCCCAGTCCTCTAATAACCTTGGTCGCTCTTCTCTGCACCCTCTCTAGTTCAGCTATGTCTTTCTTGTACACCGGAGACCAGAACTGTACACAGTATTCTAAGTGTGGTCGCACTAATGACTTGTATAGAGGTAAAATTATGTTCTCCTCATGAGCATCTATGCCTCTTTTAATGCATCCCATTATTTTATTTGCCTTTGCAGCAGCAGCCTGACACTTGCCACTAAACGTGAGCTTGTCGTCCACCAATACACCCAGGTCTTTTTCAGTTACACTTTTGCCCAGTGTTTTACAATTAAGCATATAATTATACATTTTATTTCCTCTGCCCAAGTGCATATGCCCATATGGACGGCTTAGGAGGGTTGATTCTAATGACAGATTCCATTTAAAATCATGCTTGGCTGCTTACCTGGAGCTGAGGCTATAAGAGAATATGAACTTATATCCTCCCGGTAACCGTTTGCTTCCAGTCATCGGGGCAGTGCAGGAAGCGATTACAGTCACTGCTCATTATATAAAGAGCACGGCTGTTCTCACTCTTGGCACTTTCATTGGCAACCTGCTGTGCACATGTAAGGAGATGGACAAAAAGAGAGATTCCCACTGTTCGAGGCCTAATGGAGTGTCTGCAAGCAAGAGTCACCATCTAGTGGTTAAATATTGAAGGACAAGAGAAAATACAGCAAGCCGCATGAGCAGGAACTTTAAGATAACATACATGGCTCCTAAGGGGAAGAGTTTGAAGGAGGCACCAGGTCAAGTGGCAGCTGTGGCGCAGTTAATAATTATGAAAGGCTCAGGAGAGCAGTGAAGAAGAGGAGTCAAGGCCTGGACCTGTATAAGGACAGATCTGTCCTGATACAGGTCCAGTTGGCTTGGGGCCGCCGTTACAAGACACTAGATCTGAGTGAAGGAACCGAGAGACCAGATCCAAGTTAAGGAACCGTGAATTCATATCCAAGTGACCAGAACAGGAGACGGAGATGAGAGACTGGAGCTGGGAGATTCAAGCCAGGGCCGAAAGGGAGACCACCAGGTCTCAGAAGAGGGACATCTGTTGCATCCGTGCACCTGTTAACACACACACTCACACTGCGGAGCAGGCTGTCAATCAAAGTGTCAAGGACAGATTACACTTTAATACAAATTTGTCAGAATCATAAAATTATTATTATCATTATTTATTATTATAGCGCCATCTATTCGATGGCGCTTGACACATACCTCATCTCATCTAGGCTGCAGGAAGTATGAATATGCATAAATTCATATATGTATAAATACATTTTTATTGGTGTATCTTATAGATGTAATCAAACTCTATCATTGTAATCTGATATATAATAACACCCAAAAAAGTAAAAAATCCACCAGCATCCATGTAACTTCTTATATTGGTATCACTTAGACATCGTGGCCTCGATTCACCATTTGCGATTTCGTGAAGTCACTTTTTTTTTTATTTGTATTAAGGTATTTGCTGACGTTTTTTCAAATTCTTCGAAATGGCACATGTGGGTCGTGAATTTAGTACAAAATCAAAAATGCTCTCTTTTTTTCTTGAATCTGTTTCTATGACTTTCAAGCACCAAAAGTCACAAAACCTTTGAAAAAAAGTTGCACATTTGTCTGAAAATGCGTCACACTGAAAATTCCTCCACTAGGAGGACTTGAGTGAGATGCACCGAAAAAATGTGACATTTGGTAAAAATCGCATTTCATGAATCTGTCTAAAACATCTGTATAAGCAAAGTTGTCAGGGATAAATTAAAAAACACTGAAAAAAGAAAGAGAACTTAAAGCGAGACACAAAACTTATAGAGGATAAGGAACAAATACAAAAGTCACTAAAAAAGAGCAAATTACTGCAGAAAAGTGGAGAAACAGCAATGATGAATTGGGGCCCGTGTATCTACTCATCCAGAGGTCTTCATCAAGTATGTCTTTATTATTTCACTAGGATGCGAGTAGATTGTTTTATTTTTTTTTTAATTATTCACGTCTATTGGAGTAAGGGAATGGCTATCTTCATAAGTTCTATATGAGTGGCAGTCACAGATGCCTACTATTGCTCAATTCACAAAGGAGACTTTAAAGCCTCCATTCCTGTGAATGGTGGAGGACCCATAACAATGATCCGTATATCACCTACCCTGAGCCCTGAAAGTAAGTATGAAATGTAATTAGTGGAAAAATCCATTTAATGGCATTTTCTTACATAGAAAAGCTAATGCTTTCTACAGTAGCAATATATATGAAATCAACATGAAATATGGCCAGGTGATGGGCTGAAACACTTCATGTGAATATATGGGTTAATTTAGATTCTTTTTTTCAATTCACCATCATTATCATCTTTATAGGGTACGTACCGTTCTCTCAAAATTGTCCAGGCAGAATTCATTTGGCTTTGGAAAAAATTCAACTCTGTGCATACGTCCAAGATTCAAGATGATATTGGTGCCTTTCTTAACATAATACCCATCTATGATATCATCCTCCAGAGCTTTGCGCATGACCAGGTCTACCACAGGCTGGTACCTCATGCTCTCATAGATGAAATTCTCTGTAACTTTAAGTTTTTGCAAATCACTACTCAGTACTTCCCGATCACCTGCAATAATAAGGAGGATATTAAGTAACTTACCATGTTCTGTCCAGTGGTTTTGTGAGTCTGCTTATACTCTGATCTGTATCTTATCTCCATAAAGTCATAAACTACAAAAGTTTCCAATGAGCTCGAGTCCAAGCCAATGAGGTTTGCTACTATTAGGCCATCATTTGTATTTAACTATATAGTTCACTATATATTCTATGGCTAAACACCTTCATGTTCGCAAACCCAATATATTTTTTAGCGTGCAAAGCTATATCTTCTATGATTTATATATCAAATATATATTACAAGTGTCCCTTAATAACTGCATTTTTCCACATAGATACATACTATATAGATGGCAATGACAACATTCCACAGTGAGACTGAATGTGACTTGAGCTTTGCAATGTCATTTAAAGGCCTTTATTTCACAAACTAATCATTATCATTTATGTAACATGTTGCCACAAGCACAACAAGAATCAGGGCAGCCTTTTGACATTGAAGAGTGGTGGAACTAGAATTATCCATTGCCTATTGTGTAAAACATTAGACAGATGTAATGTGACATATTTACCATCTCCGGGCTCTTTATAGTCATCAGACTGGACAAAGTCACAGACATAAATTATATATATATATATATATATACACCGCGTACAGAATTATTAGGCAAATGCGTATTTTGATCACTTTGATACTTTTTATACATGTTGTCCTACTCCAAGCTGCATAGGCTTGAGAGCCAACTACCAATTAAGTAAATCTGGTGATGTGCATCTCTGTAATGAGGAGGGGTGTTGACTAATGACATCAACACCCTATATAAGGTGTGCTTAATTATTAGGCAACTTCCTTTCCTTTGGCAAAATGGGTCAGAAGAGAGATTTGACGGGCTCTGAAAAGTCCAAAATTGTGAGATGTCTTGCAGAGGGATGCAGCAGTCTTGAAATTTCCAAACTTTTGGAACACCGAACAATCAAGCGTTTCATGGCAAATAGCCAACAGGGTCGCAAGAAGCGTGTTGGCCAAAAAAGGCGCAAAATAACTGTCCATGAACTGAGGAAAATCAAGCGTGAAGCTGCCAAGATGCCATTCGCCACAACTTTTCCCATATTTCAGAGCTGCAATGTTACTGGAGTATCAAAAAGCACAAGGTATGTGATACTCAGGGACATGGCCAAGGTAAGGAAGGCTGAAGAGCGACCACCTTTGAACAAGAAGCATAAGATAAAACATCAAGAATGGGTCAAGAAATATCTTAAGACTGATTTTTCAAAGGTTTAATGGACTGATGAAATGAGAGTGACTCTTGATGGGCCAGATGGATGGGCCAGAGGCTGGATCAATAAAGGGCAGAGAGCTCAATGCCGACTCAGACGCCAGCAAGGTGGAGGTGGGGTACTGGTATGGGCTGGTATCATCAAAGATGAACTTTTGGGACCTTTTCGGGTTGAGGATGGAGTGAAGCTCAACTCCCAGACCTACTGCCAGTTTCTGGAAAACAACTTCTTCAAGAAGTGGTACAGGAAGAAGTCAGTATCGTTCAGTATCATTCAAGAAAAACATGATTTTCATGCAGGACAATGCTCCATCACATGCATCCAACTACTCCACAGCGTGGCTGGCCAGTAAAGGTCTAAAAAGAAGAAAAAATAATGACATGGCCCCCTTGTTCACCTGATCTGAACCCCATAGAGAACCTGTGGTCCATCATAAAATATGAGATCTACAGGGAGGGAAAACAGTACACCTCTGGGAGGCTGTAGTGACTGCTGCAACCAATGTTGATCGAAAACAGATCAAGCAACTGACAGAATCTATGGATGGAAGACTGTTGAGTGTCATCATAAAGAAAGGTGGCTATACTGATCACTATTTTTTTTTGTTTTTGTTTTTGCATGTCAGAAATGTTTATTTCTAAATTTTGTGCACTGATATTGGTTTACCTGGTGAAAATAAACAAGTGAGATGGGATTATATTTGGTTTTTATTAAGTTGCCTAATAATTCTGCACAGTAATAGTTACCTGCACAAACAGATATCCTCCTAAGATAGCCAAATCTAAAAGAAAAACCACTTCAACATCCAAAAATATTAAGCTTGGATATTTATGAGTCTTTTGGGTTGATTGATAACATAGTTGTTGATCTATAATAAAAATAATCCTCTAAAATACAACTTGCCTAATAATTCTGCACACAGTGTACAGTATATATATAACATATATCTATCAGGGTTGCACAACCTGTTGCTCAAGGACCACATATGGCATTCCGTGCTATTTTGTGCGGCCTCTAACCTTTTGTATGCAGTAGTTGAATTAGAGAATGAGCGATAGCACACTGCTACCTTTATCTGGGTCCTCCATACATTAAATAGATTGGTGTTCCTTGACCACTGTTTAACACTTGAGTAAGGCATGTGTGTCACAATAGCACTGTATGTGGAAGCCTGACAGCTGTTCATAAAGTTTGAAAGGACAGGCTTAGCACAAGCCACTTTGTTTACCAGATCCCAGGGGTTGCCGTGGCCTTCATCCTTTAACCTTTGTCCAGGGATCTGAACATACAGATTTCCATTGTAGCTCTGGCAGTATGTTTGCTGTCATTGTCCTGCTGGAAGATGAACCTACACCCCAATTTCAATTTTTTTGAAGCCTTTAACAGGTTTTCCTCCAGGACTGCCCTGCTGAAGAAAAGCAACCTCACAGCATGATGCTGCTACCACCATGTTTGACGTGAGGATGGTGTTTTCAGGGTGATGTGCAGAGTTAGTTTTCTGCCATACAGTGTTTTGCATTTAGCCCAAAAAGTTCTACTTTGGTCTTCTCTGACCAGAGCAACTTCTTCCACATACTATGTCCCCTAAATGGCTTTTTGCAAACTGCAAATGGGACTTCTCATGGCTTGCTTTCAAAAATGTCTTCCTTCTTGCCACTCTTCCATAAAAGCCAGATTTGTGGAGTATACGACTAATAGTTGTCCTCTGAACAGATTCTCCGGCTTGAGCTGTGTATCTCTGCAGCTCCTCCAGAGTGACCATAGACCTCTTGGCTTCTCTCTAATTAATGCTCTCCTTGCTTGGGTTGTCAGTTTAGGTGGACAGCAATGTCTTAGTAGGTTTGCAGTTGTGCTATACTACTTCCATTTTTAGATGATGGATTGAACAGTGCGCTGTGAGATGTTCAGAGCTAGGGCTATTTTTTATAACCTAATCCTGCTTTTCTCTTCTTCACAACTTTTTCCCTGACCTGTCTGGTGTGTTTCTTGGTTTTCATGATGCTGTTTCATTGTTAATGTTCTCAAACAAACCTCTGAGGCCATCATGGAATTGCTGTAGCTATACTGAGAATAAATTACACTCAGGTGGACTCAGTTTTCTAATTATGTGACCTCTGGAGGCAATTGGCCACTCTGGATTTTGTTTCGGGGTATCAGACTACAGAGGACTGAATACAAATGCACGTCACAATTTGCAGATGTATGTTTTTAAAATAATTAGGGCACTATGTATAATTTCCATTACACTTCACAAATACTCGCTACTTTGTGTTGGTATATCACATAAAATCCCAATAAAATACATTTAAGTCTGTGCGTATAATGTGAAAAGAGTGGAAAACTTCACAGTGTATGTATGTGAATATGGGCACATTTAAACAAGTACTGCACATAAAATAGGATGCCTTTTATTGGATTAAAGCCTAAGCCCCCTGCCCACAGTCATATACCCACCCTCCAGTGTCTTCACAGTTTTTTTTGGTGCCGCTTTGGTCCCCCTGCGCCATCTTGTGAGCGCAGCTTCTGACTGGCCAGAAGCCAGAAGCTACGTCACAAGAGCACAATGCAAGTCTATGAGAGCCAGAGAGAGACTTTCAGTGACTTGTATTGTAAAGTGACCTCCATGCAGCTCCATGAAACACTGGAACTGCGAGGAGGTCACTTTTTGCCAGAGACCGACGGGAGCAGCGGTGAGAATGGATGAAAACACCAGGAGATGAGTATGAGACAGGGGTCAGAGGACTTGCATTTAAAACACCACTCCAGCGGTGCAATAAAAAAAAACCTGACGTGGTATTTTAAATATTCATGCTGCGAAGATAAACCCCGCTCCAGTTGATTGACAGGCCTCTACCTAAGTGTGCACAGGAATAGGATAGTCAAAGAGATTGGAGTAGGTGAGGCTTGCTGGAGACCTTCCTCAGATTAGTCCAGGGGATGTAGCTCAGTGGTAGAGCACATGTTTTGCATGTATGAGGCCCCGGGTTCAATCCCTGGCATCTCTATTTTACCGCATGGTTTTTTTTTGCCTTCCCCTGGATCAACGCTGCGGAATAGCTGCAGTGCACAAGAAATAGGCTGAACTGGATGGACGCTTGTCTTTTTTTGGCCTTATAAACTATGTAACTATGTAACTATGTAACTAGTCAGTCGAGACACATAGTCCTCGACCGGCTTTTCAAAGTATGTTCACTCTGAAATATTGCAGCTTTTCAGAATAAGGCAGTGTGCCCACAATGAGTTTTTGGTGAGTTTTTGATGCTGTGTATTTTTGCTGTGTCAAAAACGCAGTGTCTTACAGTTTCAGAAAAGTGGATGGGATTTATATAAATTTCATGCCCACTGTGCTTTTTTTTAACTCAGTTTAAACTGACCTGCGGTGCGTGTTTCAAATCCGCAACATGTCAATTTCTCTTGCGGGTACACTGAGTTTTATGTGCAGCTTTTTCCCATGGACTTGCATTAGAAGTGGAAAAACTACAAGTAAAAAATTCACGTGTTTTAAGGGAGTTTCCACGGTGGAAATGCATCAAAAATGCATGTGATCTGCACATGACTGCATCAATAAAGTTTTGTGAAATCCAAATACCAGGAAATGTCAAAAACAAAACAGCTTTGTTTAAAACATGACATACCAACTGGAGACAAAAAATGCAGTGTCAAAATGTGATAAAAAAAGCATGTTAAAAAAAGCGCTAAAATGAACCTATTTTATTTAATGGGTGCAGAAATGATGTAGAAATCCTGCAACATGAAAAACTCACCAGAACCTAATCATGGGAACATAGCCTAAAGCATACCTGGCCGCAATCCCTGAGCAAGTGTCTGATTCATGTTGTCCATGGTTTGGGCAGCATGAATTTCATGACAGGTTTCCTTTAACAAAAAGTGCACATAAAATATCTATTTGTATTCATTATTTTGTCTATAAAAATGTACATGAATATGCATGAAAAATGACTTATGATTGCAACATACTACTACTTTGCATTAAATATTGTTATACATACGCCCCACACTATTTTATAGATGTCGGACAGCTGAACTAGTTATTTTCTTGAAACTTTTTTTCACCTTTGGAGTGCTGTGATAACTGTGCCTCAGCATAGATATTAGTAGAATATTGGTAGGATAGGATTTGAGTGCTATCACCCCCACCTGTTGCTAAAATGGAGTGTCAGTGGCACTAGAAAAGTCTCCATGCCTTTCTGGAGTGTAACAATAATACAAGTACTTGATTTTGGCAGATGGGTTGTTACTGATTCTGAGATTTATTCTGATCAATTTTTTTTCTTGACTCACAAGGGGGTTACCTTCTTCTGGATAAGCATTGGAGGAGAACAGGCAGAATTGGGTGGATTTATGTTTTTATAGCCTTACACACTATATTACTTATTCCTAGAGATGAGCGAGCCTGAACTTAAAAGTTTGGCGTTTGTACCGGACAGTTAATGACTGGTGCTAATCAACTTTTCCCAGAAGTCTGTTTCCGTTGCAATGTTCGGAGTTCCGGGGGAAGTCCGTGAGAAAGAGAGAATTTTCTTGCTCAAAAGTCTGTGTTCGGGTTCTGATTCATGTTCGACTACAGTTCTGGTACCCAAACCGCACTTTGGAATAAAGTTCAGGTCGGGTCCCAGAACCCGAAATTCCACGAGTCCGCTCATCCCTACTCTACCCTATTTCTTACACACAATGTTACTATGTTACTTTATTTCATTAGTTACCTCATTATATCATCAAAGGCCAACCACGTAGCTGCACAAAATTTTGTGTCGATTTCCTACTGCCACTACCATGCCAAATACTAGCAATTTATAGGGGCTACAGTGGTTAGATCACGGGCACTGCCAGTTGGTGATTGGTGGCATAACATAGCAATGTGCTTCCAGTGTCTATACTGAGACAACCTATTTAATCACTGCACACCTAAAGTAAAATGAAAGCTCAGATACACTAGCTTTCTATCTGGAGATATCCAAGAAATGTCAGTGTTCTTGTCCATGTGATACTTACCAATCACCGTGTTGATCTCATTTATGATCATCTCTTCAGTTTTTGGATGTTGAGCGATGAGGATAAACATGAAGTACAAGGAGACAGACATGGTGTCAGGAGCAGCTATCAGCATCTCCAAGATGCTCTGGTTCACGTTCTCAGCAGTGAGATCTCCATGGTTCTTGGATGAAAGAAAATATTAATTAGAATTACATTTGATATTTGGAACATTGTTTTTTTTTCAATTAAAGGTCAGTACGATTACAGAAATAACAAACACGTTTAAAAAAAATGTATTTAAGTAACGAAAAAAGAATTGGAAATTTAAAAACATATATATATGTATATATATATATATATATATTTTTTATCCTTGCATTGCCATTTTTCGAGACGTATCGCTTTAAATTTTTGGTCTATTGGGCTGTTGGAAGGCTTATTTACTGCACCCTGAGCTGATGTTTTTATTGATACCATTTTGGGAAAGAAATGATGTTTTTTTGCATTGTTGTGGCGGTTGAAAAATCATGATTCTGGAGTTTAGTTTTTTTTTCAATATGTTGTTTACCGATCAGGTTAATTAATTTGCTATTTTGATAAACTGGACTTTTATGGATGCAACAATACTAGTGTTGAGCGAGCACTAAAATGCTCGGGTGCTCGAAATTCGGGCCGAGGTCACCGTGATACTCGGGTGCTCGACCCGAGCAACGAGCCCAATGTTAGTCTATGGGAGACCGGAGCATTTTTGCGGCGGCACCCCCGGCAGTCTGTAGAAAGCCTAAAAAGTGCCCAAAATGATAGTGACAGTGCTCAAATGACATGGGGACAGCATGGGGATCGCCCCAGGAAGCATTTCTGACCCCCAGGTCACTGCTGTCAACAACGTGGTCAGAGGTATTAATCCACTTTTACGGGCTCACAATAAAATGTTCAAAAACGAAACTGAAACTGTTTTCCTGTGAAATATGTTAAGGAACTTCCTTTCCAGGGTAAAGACTTGTGTATAAGGTAAAATAAATAACCAAAAACAAAAATACTCCTCCACACCTTGGGCTATGTTCACAAGTAGCATTTTTTATGCGTTTTGCACTTTTGTATTGCTTTCAACCGTGACAAATGCATTCACAGTTCTAGTTATCTGGCTGAAACCAGACTCTTTTAAACAGATATATTTGTGTCTGAACACTCACACACACACTAAATTTTTTTTTTTGGGGGGGAATACCAAAAGGTTAATAAGACGGGTATTTGTACAGTCTGACTGAGGAAAAAAAAAAAAGGAGGATTTAGATGAAAAAAAAAGGATTTTTCCTGGCCCCTGAGACCTGGGGCTAAGTCTAGCAATTTGACCAGCAGGAGCACACAGGATTGTAATGCAGTGTTTGTTGGTATAACCACTGCGTCTCCTATACAGCCTGCCTGCCTGCCTGATTTCTGGGATGGATATTAGTCCTGAGAAGGACTGTTTGTTTGATTTTGCAGGCTTTAGAGACCCTACACTAACTATTTTGCAGTATAAATCTCTCCCTAGCTCAGCAGCACTCTCCCTACACTGTCTGATCCAGAGCGACTGTGTCCAAGATGGCGGCGCCCGGTTTTAAATACTCGAGGTGATGCTGTGCGGCCAGCCAATCACTGTAATGCCCACAACCAACATGGCTGCGGAATTACAGTCACTGGCTGGCAATCCCTGCATGTTCATTGGCTCTGTAAAGAGCGCCAAACATGCAGGGCAGAGTCCCGAGCTCCCGCCCGAGTAACTTGAAAATGCTCGGTGCTCACCGAACATCCCGAGTAGTGAGATGCTCGGGCGAGTACCGAGCAGTGTCGAGCATGCTCGCTCAACACTAAACAATACCACATATGTGTATTTATTTATTTATTTTTAATGGGGTAAAAGTGGGGTGATTTGAACTTTTACATATTTTTTATATTTTTAAAAACATTTTTCAGAAGAACCCCGGCTGTCATGGCAACTCAGCGGCACCTCACAATTGCATCACAGGGGTGCCGATGGGCACATGGAATGATGTACACCCTACTAACAGACGCCACTAACAGATATTGACAACATCATTTAACAGGTTAACAGCCGCGGGTGGAGTTCCACTCCACGCTCAGCTGTTAGAGGCAGCTGATTGCTGAATATCACAGCCATCATCTGCTAGGAAATCTGCGGGCTCAGTTACTGAGGTCTCATCAAAGTCAGGGAGCTGGCATATGACGTAACTGTACATCATATGTTGGTAAGAGATTAATTGCAGAGTGCTGTTGCATAATGCATTTATATCTGTTTCTATTTATATATTTTCTACATTGTGCAAATTAAGCTATGACCTCCTCTGGCCCATGCACCTTTATCCACCAATCTGTCCCACACAGACTTTAATTAAGCCGGATACTATTTCTTCCCCAGTTTATTTGAGTCCGTGTTAGTGTCCATCCAATAAAGTAGTCTAGTCGTTAGTGGATGACTTAATGGAGTTGTACATTACTCAGACAACCGTTTCTCAATCACTATGTCCCCACCAAGTAAAATAATAACACCTATTATTTTACTTGTTGGAAACATAGTAAATGTTTCCCAGGGGAGCATTGCATGGCTTTTAAGCCTCCTACACTGGCATGCCAAGCATGTCACTCTCCACAAGGAGCAACATTACCCCTTAAACCCTAGTCAGAAGCCTCTCCTACAGACAAATTAGATCTCATGCTTTGCACTGATGAGGTGCAACACCTCGAAACACATGTCTGCAAATTGAGATTCTGGTTTGGCTTTTACCCTAAGTCATGTGGCAAGGCCCGTTAAATGGTTGATCTTAAAGATTGCTACTTCCAATAGGTGTAGGATTGCTATTTCCAATAGGTGGCACTAGAGTTCAAGTCATCTTCTTCTCTGAAAAGGTAATTTGCATGTTCACACGAGGAAAACTGTGCTCAACTTTTCTGCACAGTGATAGAAGTGGTGCATTAGGCAGGGAATACTTAGAAGAGGAGCAGTCCACAATCCTTTAGTCTCAGGACCAGTGAAAGTAAAAAATATGAACATTTGTAAACTTCTCATTGCTTTGACACCTTAAATTTCACTAATGCTGTTCTACTGTTGCTTTTTATCATTAGACTGTGTTCACACACATTACAGCTGCATTGCTTTTTTTCCCCCAAACCACAAAAAAAACACTATATGTAAATTCAGCATAAGGCTAAGTTCCTACCATAAGTATTTGGTGTGTTTCTGATGCTGCATATACAGTATTCGTTGCAGAAATAGCTCAGCTTCTTGCTCTTCCAGTAAAGTGAATGGCATTTATATTAATCTCATGTCCATTGTGCTTTTTTTTAATGCTGCGTAAACTGACCTGCAGAGCAATGTTGAAATCTGCAACATGTCAATTAATCTAGCTGTAAATATGTGTTTTATTTATGGATTTTCCCTATAGGCTTGAAAGAGATGAGGAAAATCTGCAGGTAAAAAGGACTTGCACGTTTTTATCGCATTGGAGCAAAGGAAACGCACTAAAAGCGCAGTAACCTCCACATGAGTTAAGCCATGAGGTTTTATCAATGGTAAGTAACAGGGTGTTTCAAGAACAATGCAATTTTATATAAGCACAACATACCCCCCAAAAAAGACTAAAAACACAAGAAAAAAATGCCCTCAGAAATGCAAAGAAAAATGCGCAAGTTACCTACGTTAGCTAATTGGTGCAAAAAATCTGCAGCATCAGAAACGCACTAAATACTCAACGTGGGAAAGTGGCCATAGGGTACAGTCAGACGGCCAATGATCGCATAGCAATGCTCGAAATGGCTGTGGCTCTCCAGACCCGAGTGTGACAGGTACATAGAAATAAATGCTGTCACGCTCAGGTCAGGAAAGCTGCTAGCCAGTCCGAGCAACGTCGTCCATGTTATACAGTCGCCTGACTGTGCCCTTATAATGCAAATTGCCTCTTCAGAGAGGAAAAGGACTTGAACTCTATAGCGCCACCTGTTGGAAGCAGCAATTCTACAAGTCATTATCAACCCTTTTAACAAGTCTTGCAATATGACTTAGGATAAAAGCCAAATCAGAATCTCAATTTGCAGACACGGTGTTTCGGGGTGTTGGCCCCTCGTCAGTGCAAAGTATGAGAACTGATTTGGCTAGGTGAGAGGCTCTGGACTGTGTCGTTATAAAGAATTCAACCCTGGAAGCTCTACTTGTAGGAGAGCTCATCCTTCCTCATGGACGCAGCATTCTGCAGTGCATGGAAAGTAATACGAGTCTGTATGAGTCTGAACTATGGACTTGTAGTGTGCTCCGTGCATGGAATTCGTGTGCGCGAGATGTCGTTTCAGATATCAGATCCTTGTTAGCATTCAGCTCCTAGATATGTAAGCAGCGTCTCATCTGCTATTCTGCGCACACTTACTTATACATGCATTTATTTAGACTGACTCTTACTACACACCTGTGCGAAAATTAGCTCCGTTGCAAAATCGATAGTCTCATCCAGCTTGTCTGAAGTGGAAAGCTCCTGTCGCTTTTGCTCAATAAGAATTTCAACAGCCTCTTTCAAATCATTGCTGAAATACAAAGAGAGGACACGTACTCACAATCTGCAATATTATTTTTGGGTTCGTACACAAACACATTCACAGTGAAGAAAGCATTGTTTAGTCCGAGGGAACTCACGCTGATTTCTCATACTTCTTGTAGAGCCAGGAAATTTTAAAGAATATGTCTGGTTTCAGCAGAAGAGCCTGCCACGCGTCAAAATATTTCTGAATCTTTATAACAATGTCATTCTCTGGAACAACAATGATAAAATGATGAGAACATGACACAACACCTGGAAGGTCTATAGAAAACAAGATTGTATTCCACAATTCTGCATATTGCCATAATGTACATGGAATCTAGAACAATTCATAGATTAAAGAACATCTGTCACCAAACCTCGCTTTTCTATGGTCTTAGACTAATGCCTTTAATTATGATAGGAATGTATTGTACTATGGTTTATGATTTTAAATCAACACTGTGATTTTCCTGAATTTCATCATAGTTTCATAGCTTTCAAGGTTGAAGGTACACTTAAGTACACCGAGTTCAACCTATAGCCTAATATGTTGATCCAGAGGAAGGCAAAAACCCCATGGGGCGAACACTAATAGCTCCATATTAGGGGAAAAATTCCTTCCTGACTCAACAGATGCACCATCAGTCTAGTTCCCTGGATCAATGCACCATCATAGAATATAGTACTCATAACCATAACCTGCAATATTATATTTTTCAAGAAAGGCATCCAGGCCCTGCTTGTACTTTTCTAGTAAATCACGTGGCAGAGAGTTCCATAATATCACTGCTCTTACAGTAAAGAATCATCATCTGTGATTATGATTAAACCTTCTTTCCACTAGATGTAGAGGAGGCCCCTTATCAGCGTCGCAGCCTTTGATATAGAAAGATCATTAGAAAGATCTCTGTACTGTCCCTTCATATATTTGCACATTGTAATAAGATTGCCCATAAGCCTTCATTTTTCTCAACTGAATAACCCCAAGTTTAATAACCTGTCTTGATATTGCAGACCCCCCCCAGTCCTCTAATAACCTTGGTCGCTCTTCTCTGCGACCGGTCTAGTTCAGCTACAGTGGGTACAGAAAGTATTCAGACCCCTTTAAATTTTTCACTCTTTGTTTCATTGCAGCCATTTGGTAAATTCTAAAAAGTTCATTTTTTTTCTCATTAAAGTACACTCTGCACCCCATCTTGACTGAAAAAAACAGAAATGTAGAAATTTTTGCAAATTAATTAAAAAAGAAAATCTGAAATATCACATGGTCATAAGTATTCAGACCCTTTGCTCAGTACTAAGTAGAAGCACCTTTTTGAGCTAGTACAGCCATGAGTCTTCTTGGGAATGGTGCAACAAGTTTTTCACACCTGGATTTGGGGATCCTCTGCCATTCTTCCTTGGAGATCCTCTCAAATTCCGTCAGGTTGGATGGTGAACGTTGGTGGACAGCGATTTTCAGTTCTCTCCAGAGATGCTCAAGTGGGTTTAGGTCAAGGCTCTGGCTGGACCAGTCAAGAATGGTCACAGAGTTGTTCTGAAGCCACTCCTTTGTTATTTTAGCTGTGTGCTTAGGGTCATTGTCTTGTTGGAAGGTGAACCTTTTGCCAAGTCTGAGTTCCAGAGCACTGTGGAAGAGGTTTTCATCCAGGTTATCTCTGTACTTGGCCGCATTCATGTTTCCTGCAATTGCAACCAGTCGTCCTGTCCCTGCAGCTGAAAAACACCCCCATAGCATGATGCTGCCATCACCATGTTTCACTGTTGGGATTGAATTGGGCAGGTGATGAGCATTGCCTGGTTTTCTCCACACATACCGTTTAGAATTATCACCAAAAAGTTCTATCTTCATCTCATCAGACCAGAGAATCCTATTTCTCATAGTCTGGGAGTCCTTCATGTGTTTTTGAGCAAACTCTATGAATGGTTTCATATATCTTGCACTGAGGAGAGGCTTCCATTGGGCCACTCTGCCATAAAGGTCCAACTGGTGGCGGCAGGACCGGCGTCAGCACCCGGCGTACCCGGGCAAGTGCCGGGGCCCTGGAAAATCAGAGGGGCCCAGCTGCCCACTCACTGTCGGGGCCTGGCCCACACACCCGCCCGCCCACTCACTCACTGTCGGGGCCGGGCCCACACACCCACCCTGTCGGGGCCGGGCCCACACACCCACCCTGTCGGGGCCGGGCCCACACACCCACCCGCCCACTCACTGTCGGGGCCGGGCTCACACACCCACCCGCCCACTCACTCACTGTCGGGGCCGGGCCCACACACCCACCCGCCCACTCACTGTCGGGGCCATGGCCGCATCTTCGGCACCTGTTCAGTGACGCAGGCGCTGCTTGATTGCCGGAACTCCCCCAGTCCCAGAAATGGCCGCGCGCTGTCAGGCTGTGTCTGCTAGTAATGACGCGGCAGGGTCGACGGCACTGCACCTTTAATTTTGCTTGTGTGTCGCCCCTGCCGCGTCATTACTAGCAGACACAGTCGCACAGCGCGCAGCCATGTCTGGGGGAGTGCCATCAAACACCGTCGGAGCGGAGGTCCTGCACAGATGGGGGGCGGGGAGCGGCCCGGACCCGACCGCAAGTGGGCCCCTCTGATGGTCCAGGGCCATGAAGTCTGTGACACGCCGGGGGCCCTGCACTGCCCCATACCTGAGGAGCTGCTGGACAGGACACTGGACCGGGGACAGGTGAGTGAGGCTTCCCCAATCCCCATATTAAAAATACTTGTAATGGGTCTGTGTGAGTGCATGTATGTGAATGTCAGTGTGTATGACTGTGTATATATATTTGTCTGTTTTATATATGTCTTTAAGAATTTGTGTAAAAATATGTGTTTGTCTGTATGTGTACATATCTGTGTACCGTGTGTGCGTGTGTGCGTGTCTGCGTACCGTGTGTGCGCGCGCGTCTGCGTACCGTGTGTGCGCGCGCGTCTGCGTACCGTGTGTGCGCGCGCGTCTGCGTACCGTGTGTGCGCGCGCGTCTGCGTACCGTGTGTGCGTGCGCGTGTCTGCATATGTGAAGGATGAGGTGGCAGGCTGGGCCCTGTGTACTATATATATATTTCTCCGCCGTATCTGTGCATCATGAATCGTGTATGTGTTAAAAGGGCCCACTGAGACTCTTTCGCCCGGGGCCCAGAAAAACCTGGAGCCGGCCCTGGGTGGCGGGCTGCAGTGAAAGTTGACTTTGTGGAACTTTCTCCCATCTCCCTACTGCATCTCTGGAGCTTAGCCACAGTGATTTTCGGGTTCTTATTTATCTCTCTCACCAAGGCTCTTCTCCCACGATTGCTCAGTTTGGCTGGATGGACAGGTCTAGGAAGACTTCTGTTGGTCCCAAACTTCTTCCATTTAAGGATTATGGAGGCCACTGTGCTCTTAGGAACCTTGAGTAATGCAGAAATTCTTTTATAGCCTTGGCCAGATCTATGCCTTGCCACAATTCTGTCTCTGAGCTCCTTGGGCAGTTCCTTTGAGTTAATGATTCTCATTTGGTGTGACATGCACTGTGAGCTGTGAGGTCTTATATAGACAGGTGTGTGCCTTTCCAAATCAAGTGCTATCAGTTTAATTAAACACAGCTGGACTCCAATGAAGGAGTAGAACCATCTCAAGGAGGATCACAAGGAAATGGACAGCATATGACTTAAATATGAGTGTCTGAGCAAAGGGTCTGAATACTTATGACCATGTGATATTTCAGTTTTTATTTTTTAATAAATTTGCAAAAATGTCTACATTTCTGTTTTTTTTTCAGCCAAGATGGGGTGCAGAGTGTACTTTAATGAGAAAAAAAATGAACTTTTTAGAATTTACCAAATGGCGGCAATGAAACAAAGAGTGAAAAATTTAAAGGGCTCTGAATACTTTCCGTACCCACTGTATGTTCTTCTTATACACTGGAGCCCCAAATTGTACCCAGTATTTTAAGTGTGGCCGCACTAGTGAAAATGTAAGAAGCAAAACTATGTTGTCGTCATTAGCAACTTTTAAATGCATCCCATGATTTTATTTGACTTGGCAGCAGCTGTCTGACACTGGTTACTAAAGTGGAGTTTGCCACCCACCCATACACCTAAGTCTTTTTCAATTAGTTTTATCCAGTGTTTTACAATTTAGTACAAAATTATACATTATATTTCCAAAATGCATGACCTTACATTTACCTACATTCAATTTCAATTGCAATTTCTCAGTCCAAATGAAAAAAAAACCTCTTCTACAGCTGCAGTTTGTTTTAAAAAAAAAAAGCATTTTACTCTCCTTCCCTGGGTCCAGCGCTGAGTTTCCACTGATGCTCCTGGGGTTTGTTATTGGCTGCAGAGCTGACGTCTTGTTGATAGGCTCTACAGACAATAAATGAGCTCAGCAGCACTGCACGAGTCAATGGCATGCACAGCTCAGAGCAGCTGCACTCAGTCATTGGCTGCAGCGCTGTTGATGTTATGTCAGCACTGCAGAAGAAAACAGACATCGGGAGCAGCAGAGATTCAGTGCTGGACATGGGGAGGCTCAGTAGAGAACAGTTTGTTTTATAAAAACAAACTGCAGCTGAAGGAAGAAACCGGAAAAGATTTCAGAAGATTCCTATCTGTACTAAATATAATGTGACCTTAAAGGGAACCTGTCATGTTGTATCTACTATATGTATACTGCCCCCATAGCTTTGTTAGTGATGCAATGTGCATCACTAACACACTTTTTTCATTGAAATTGGTGCAAATATACTGAGTATATAACATTTTCTATACTTATAATCCTACCTGCTTGTTCAGTCGTAGGGGTGTGATCCTCGTATTCAGTCATGGGTGGCGCTACATTCAGCCAGGGCCATATTTGAATTTTGCTCCCGGCGAGCGCTAATATTTGTGGGGTGCATGCGCTGTATGGACAGCCAGACAGTAAAGCTTCCAGCGCTGGGAGGCTGTGTAGTTTCTGGAGCTGGAAACTTCACTGCGCATGTGCTGGGAGCAGCTCGTCATAGCACATGCGCAGTGAAGCTGGAAACTACACAGCATCACAGCGCATGCGCGGCTCCCAGCGCTGGCAGCTTTATTGCCTGGTCGTGTCATAGAGCGCATGCGCCCCACAAATATCAGCGTTCGCCGGGAGCAAAATTCAAATACGTGGGCGGCGCCAGAACTGACTGAATATGGCGCCCGCCCATCACTGAATACGAGGATCACACCCCTATGAGTGAGCGAGCAGGTAGTATTATAAGTATAGAAAATGTTATATACTCATTATATTTGCACCAATTTTAATGAAAAAAGCGTGTTAGTGATGTACATTGCATCACTAACAATGCTATGGGGGCAGTTTACATAGTACAGTAGATAAGACTTGACAGGTTCCCTTTAACCTTAAAGGAGTTGTCTGGTATGAAACTATCATTAAGCCCACGGCCCCACTATCAGTATTCGGTCAGTATATTTTCTCAGGAGTGGGTGATAAATGCAGAATTGGTGACTTGTTTCTATTATACCTTTTCTCTGATTGTTCCTCACCTGGTTTTGGCTCCCACTCCTGAGAAAAAATACTGACCAAATACTGAAAGTGAGGCCGGGGCCTTAAAGGGAGAAAATGAGCTTTTGAAAGGGTGAGATCACCTGTAGCAGCCACTATGCAATCTACGATGTGGCCATAAGCCATACTGACATGTGCTTTCACCCCAAAACATCGTGGGTTTCAAATTGTTAATTGATGTGCAATTTGTTTCCAAAACTGTTATTTATCTGCAAAATCACACATCAATTAACAAAAAATGTTAAAACTGCAACATATGCAACCACCTTTCCATTTAAAAGTATGGAGAATATGTTGGTCTGGGAATATGCGAAAGAGGGTCAGGTAATATTTGCATGTAACTAAAGAGTGGACCCCCAGAATCAATGTAAGGGCTCACATGACCGCATAGATCGGAAGAGGGCAACCGATAAAATAGGTATTGCACTCGGACCAATGTTATTCAATGAGGCCCTGCTGATCAGTCAGTGAGAGAAAATAATCACAGTATGGTACAATATGGAGCCACCATATCTGATTTTAATGGGTACATTGCAATTCTGTAGGATGGGAGACTGTAAAAGGTTAATAGCTGCTGAGTAAAAAACGGATTATATATGGATGACAAGTGAGAAAAAAATCGTACCATGCTCCTGGATGAGAACGGAACCTATTTTTTATACGCCCGTGTGACCCCAGCCTTACTGGTGGACCCCAGCCACCCCAGTGCGTCACAGATTGCAGTAGTGCTTGTGCATAATTGTATAAAGAGTCTTTATATGTTTTGTATCACCCACCAGTCGCATTCTGTCACAACGCCAGCCATTACTAAAGATAAGGCAGCTTTTTACACAAGGCGATCACAACAGATAGAGTATCTCTAAAGGCACCATTTTTAGCATCTCAGATTAGTTTCAGTTACTATGGCAGCTATATTCATTAACAGAAACAATGGCTATGGGTCATTTACATACAGTTTTATTTATAGATCCAGCCGGAATTAATTGGATTCTATACAGAATTATTGCATATACCCAATCTGAGTTCTCCCCTCCATCCAACTATGAATTGTAAATGTCACTTCCTATGGACTCACTCAGTTCAGCTGACATAAAATCATTTCGAGCTCACCATAATGTCACTGTTCCGTATTCCCAGTCGATGGTAGAAGCAGTACAATACTGAATGGTCCCAGGAGAAGGTCAAAGGAAACCATAATCATAAGACAGGTTTGGAAATCTTTCCTATTTCTATTCTCCTGGGTTTCCATCCCTTTTATGGTTGTGAACCTTCCATTGTTTTCTTATTTATGTGCAGTATACGGTCATTCCAGAAAGGGAAATATTTATTTTCTTGTTTTGTGCTATAAAATGATCACTCGCTCACTAGTTATGTGAAATAAGTATTACTGCCTACATGTGGAAGCTGACCATATATTGGGAACATCATCTTTAAACCTTCCATGATCCTATTAGGAAGGGGGTTTCTAACAAGCAAGTAGGATTAGAGCTACTCTGTTGGCTGAAAAAGTAGACAATTACAGAAACCCTGATGCTAAATAGGCCCGACACATCAATTTTTTATAAACATCATCTCGCAGGGCTAGATGATGGGCATATAGAAGCAGGAGCATACGGAGTATAGATGGTTTAAATAGTAATGTTTAATTTGCAAAATCCCCTTGAGAAAGTGTTGCTTAACGACGCGCGTTGGGGACTGCGTCATCCGTTTCTAATCACGGCCTGAGTTACTTGTATAGGTAAGAGGTGACCGTTCTAATCTAATTCCAATCATGCCCACTCGACTTGAGAAACTTTAGAAAATATGTTGGTTTGGGTCACTCCTACCTATAAATATATGTTTGGATATTTTTCCATGTTATTTGTTATTCTGATAACTTATGGCTGCTATTCGTCTGTCAGTCTTTTTCACACAAATTTTATAAATTGCTTAAGATTTTGCAAATTAAACATTACTATTTAAACCATTTATACACAGCTTCTGTTTCTATATGGTTGTTTTGGAGTGGTTTTCGTTATTTGTGACTCAATGCACCAATTATGGTGCGCTGCCTCGCATTTAATATGCAACTGGGTTGCCTTTTGTTGATGACGGGCATGTAGGAGACACCCTCCTGATTCATTAAGTGGCACATGTTTCTTAATGAATCAGGAGCGTTTAATCAGTAGCATGCACCTCCGAGCTCCATGCCTGAATTCTTACTCCGGTCAGAGACTGGAGTAATATTTCTGGCATAAGGTACATTATAGCTTGTCAGGAATTACATGAACTGTGGCCTTACGCTCCTGATTCACCCCTGTCCCACCCTAGCTTCGCCCATTTGGGCAGACCTGGGAGAAAGTGATATGAAAATGCCAAAAGAGGCAAAATTTTTGCACAACTCCAATTGCCCCAAAATTTTGCAACTTTTCAAAGCAATTTACGTCTGAATTCTGGTGAAATTGCTTTGATGATTCGGAAGCTGCTGTTTTCTATAATTTTATATAGAGATGCAAGCATGATAAAGACACCAGGTTAAAAGGGCATACCAGCTAGAGTGGAAACATATCTGCAAAATGAATCACTAGTAGTGTTGAGCGAATATGCTCGACACTGCTCGGTACTCGCCCGAGCATCACGCTACTCGGGATGTCCGGCGAGCACCGAGCATTTCCGGGTTACTCGGACGGGAGCTCGGGTCTCCGCCCTGCATGTTTGTCGCTCTTTACAGAGCCAATGAACATGCAGGGATTGCCAGCCAGTCACTGTAATGCTGCAGCCATGTTGGTTGTGGGCATTACAGTGATTGGCTGGCTGCACAGCGTCACCTCGAGTATTTAAAACGGGGCGCCGCCATCTTGGACACAGTCGCTCCGGATTAGACAGTGTAGGGACAGCGCTGCTGATTTAGGGAGAGATATAAACTGCGAAATAGTTAGTGTAGGGTCTGTAAAGGCTGCCAGAACAAACAAACAGTCCTTTTCAGGACTAATATCCATCCCAGATACCAGGCAGGCAGGCTGTATAGGAGACACAGTGGTTATACCAGCAAACGCTGCATTACAGTCCTGTGTGCTCCTGTTGCTGAAATTGCTGGACTTAGCACCAGGTGTCGGGGGCCAGGAAAAATCCTTTTTTTTTCATCTAAATCCTCCTTTTTTTTACCTTCTTCACACTTCATCGCTGTACTATCCAGGTTTTGGTAGTTTTTTCCGTAAAGAAAAACAGTAGTGTCTCCTGACTGTTGTGACACAAAAATATATCTGCTGAAAATAGTCTTGTGTAGGCCCGACATCCCAGTGTGGTTTCGCAGTTCCACGGGTCAAATCGCTGTACTATCCAGTTTTGGGCCTTTGGTATCTAAAAAAAAAAGCAGTTTGAGTGTGTCGCTCACTGTTCAGCCGCCAATATCTCTATTTAAAAAAGTGTGGTATACCTCAGTAAACAATAACTGTGGTTTTGCCATCCCACGGTAAAAAATCTCTATTATTCAGATTTTGGTAGTTTTTTCCGTAAAGAAAAACAGTAGTGTCTCCTGACTGTTGTGACACAAAAATATATCTGTTGAAAATAGTCTTGTGTAGGCCCGACATCCCAGTGTGGTTTCGCAGTTCCACGGGTCAAATCGCTGTACTATCCAGTTTTGGGCCTTTGGTATCTAAAAAAAAAGCAGTTTGAGTGTGTCGCTCACTGTTCAGCCGCAAATATCTCTATTTAAAAAAGTGTGGTATACCCCAGTAAACAATAACTGTGGTTTTCCTCTTCAACGGTTCTAATCTACTCTTTATTACCCTTTTTCCATTGATAGTGCAAGTGTAAGCTATTTTACTTCATTTACAATGGGCAAGGCGCGTGGCAAGGGACGTGGAAGTGGACGTTCTGGTGATGGTTCGTGCAGAGGACGGGGCCGTGGCCAAGGTGAAAATGTGCCACAACCAACAGCCACATCTTCTCGCTACCACTTCTTGACCGAATTACTAGGGAAGCACAGAACAACACCAGTATTGAGAACTGATCAGTGTGAACAGGTTATTAATTGGATAGCAGATAATACTTCCAGTTACCTGGCCACCACCACCTCCGGTCTGTCTTCCACACGGTCAACTCTTAGTAGCCGTGAGTCTTGACCGCATACGCCTCCTCACCTTGATGCTCCTTCCTCCCACCATGCCGAGGGTCGTCAGACAGCAAGTGATCCCACACTTGGACACTCTGAAGAGCTGTTCACTGGTTCATTTCCATATTTGGGCCCCTCGCCTGATACGCTTGAAGTGGTGGAAGAGGAGATCCCATGTTGCGATGCCCAAATATTTGAACAGCCATGGCCACAGGAAGTCGACATTGGCAATCTGTCACAAGAGGTGGACGATGACGAGACACAATTGCCAGGAAGTGAGGAGGAGGATCGTGGTGCGCAAGTGGAAGAGGAGGAGGTGGTGGATGATCTAGTAACTGACCCAACGTGGAAGGAGGACATGCAGAGTGAGGCCAGCAGCACACAGGAGGAGGGAGGCAGAGTACCCCAACAGGCAGGAAGAAGCAGTGTGGTGGCCGCAGACAGAAGGCAGGCAACCGTTCCCCGTAACACCAACACGAGGGACGTTGCCAGTACAAGCGGTAGGTCTTCAAGAGTCTGGAACTTTTTTAAAGACTCTGCTGATAACCCCAAAAAGACCATATGTTCCACCTGCCATGCCAGCATCAGCAGGGGTGACAAAACTACCAGCCTGACCACCACCAGCATGATCAGGCACATGGCAGCAAAGCACCCGACTTTGTGGGGCGAAACCCAGGGTCCACGACCAGTGTCAGCGGGTGTCACCACTGCTTCTTCCACTGTTGTGCGTACAATAGAACCCCCTGTTGTGTGTGCAAGGCAATACCCTGTCCATACTGCATGTAAAGATGCCCCCTCCTCTCAGTCTTCACTTGTTATGGCAGTTTCTCAAGAAACAGCATCAACGTCCACGTCCACGTCCCATCGCAGCGTTCAATTGTCCATATCCTAGACCTTTGAACGAAAGCGGAAATTCGCAGCTAACGCCCCACAGGCCACAGTCCTAAATTCGCACATTTCACGACTGCTTGCATTGGAAATGCTGCCTTTTAGGCTGGTGAAGACGGAATCCTTCCGCAATCTTATGGCGGTGGCCGTCCCTCGGTACTCGGTCCCCAGCCGACACTATTTTGCCCGGTGTGCCATCCCCGCACTACACAAGCACGTGTCCCAAAGCATCTGCCGTGCCCTCAACAACGCAGTTACTGGGAGAGTCCACCTGACAACGGACACGTGGACAAGTGCTTGTGGCCAGGGACGGTACATCTCTCTGACGGCACACTGGGTAAACATAGTGGAAGCCGGGACCCAGTCGGACCTTGGGACGGAACACATCCTCCCCACACCGAGGATTGCGGGCCCTATGTCAGTCAGAGTTGCCCCCACAGTGTACAGCTCCTGCGCATCCTCCTCCTCCTCCTCCTCCTCATGTTCAGCCTCCATCTCAGATATCACCACATCAGTTACAAGCTGGAAGCATTGCAGTACTGCCTCCGCCAAGCGGCAACAGGCTGTGCTGAAACTCATAAGCTTAGGTGATAAACCTCACACTGCTTGTGAGTTGTGGACAGCTGTGAAAGAGCAGGCAGATCTGTGCCTGAGACCGCTGAACCTACATCCCGGCATTGTCGTGTGTGACAATGGCCGTAACCTGGTGGCGGCTCTGAGGCGAGGTGAGATCACACACTTACCATGCCTGGCTCATGTGCTTAACCTCGTGGTTCAGTGGTTTCTTAAATCGTACCCGGAGTTGCCAGATCTGCTCGTGAAAGTACGCCGCCTGTCAGCTCATTTTCGCAAGTCGGCTACAGCTTCCGCCGCCCTTGCTGTGTTGCAGCAGCGTTTGCAGCTTCCGGCACACCGACTGGTGTGTGATGTCCCCACACGTTGGAACTCTACCCTCCACATGTTGCAAAGGATTTGTGAGCAGAAGAGAGCAGTTGTGGAGTACCAGCTGCAACAAGGCCGTCGATATTCAGGTCAGACTCCATACATAAGACCTCAGGAGTGGACCTGGATGTCTGACATATGTACCATCCTGACAAACTTTGAGGAGGCCACCAAGATGGTGAGTGGCGATGACGCCATCATTAGTGTCAGCATCCCACTTGTCTGTCTTTTGCAACGCTCTCTGCAGAGAATTAAAGAGGAGGCATTGCAGCCAGAATATGATGAGATGGATCAAGAAGCCGTAGCGGGCGATTACACACAGCCCAGCCTCATCTCATCCCAACGTGCATTGGGGGACAATGAGGGAGAGGAGGAGGAGGAGGAGGAAGAACAGGAGCTGCTATCATGCGTTGTAGACGGTAGTACCTGTACAAGTGTCATACCGTCGGTTCAGCGTGGGTGGCCTGAGGACAGGGGGGAGGAGAAAGAGGAGGAGGAGGAGGAGAGCATGGTCAGTCGTCATCTTGGTGAGGACACGGAAATCTTGCCCGTTACCAGTCTGGCACGCATGGCTGACTTTATGTTACGCTGCCTTAACCGTGACCCTCGCGTTGTCAAAATGTTGGGTGACAGTCATTACTGGTTGGTGACACTTGTAGACCCCCGCTACAAGGAGAACTTTCACTCTCTTATTCCTGAGGTGGAGAGGTCTACAAAAATGGGGCAATACCAGAAGGCCCTTGCTGCAGAACTCTTAAAAAAATTCCCATCTGAACACGCTAGCGGCAGAGGTCACAGTTCATTGCCCAACCAAGGCGTACAGGCGAGAGAGATGCAACTTCAATCCAGCAGAGGCAGGGGAACACTGTCAATGTTCTGGGACAGTTTTCTGACACCCGCCCAGCTTACAGGCCCTGAGGCGCGGGGTACTCTCACAAGGAGTGGAAAGTTTCAAAAGATGGTGAGGGAGTACCTTGCCGATCGTACCAGCGTCCTCCGTGATTCCTCTGTGCCTTTTAATTATTGGGTATCCAAGCTGGACACTTGGAATGAACTCGCTCTGTACGCCTTGGAGGTCCTGGCCTGCCCTGCCGCTAGCGTGTTATCGGAGCGTGTTTTTAGTGCCGCTGGGGGAATTATAACTGATAAGCGCACTCGCCTGTCTACTGACAATGCTGACAAGCTGACCCTTATCAAAATGAACAAGGGCTGGATTGGGCCAGACTTCTCATCACCACCAAATGACAGCAGAGTAACATAAAGTCAAATCCACTGTGTTATTTCGGGAGGTGTATTCACATGCACCACTTCACACCCACACATGGGTATATGCTTCCTCGTTTCGGCTGTTTAATCTTCTTCTCCTTATCCTCAGCCTCCACCACCACTATACCACCAGGGTGCCAGCATTGCAAGTTCCTCCGTCCTTGTTTTTGGCAGCTTTTGCTTGCAAGGCATAAGCAAATATTATGGGACACCCACTCCCCAATAATGGGACTTATGTTTGTAATATGCTGTACTGCATGGCTCTTGTAAGGGCATTGCAAGTTGCTCCGTCCTAATTTTTGGCAGCTGTTGCTGGGAAAGCATAAGCAAATACTATGGGACACCCACTCCCCAATAATGGGACTTATGTTTGTAATATGCTGTACTGCATGGCTCTTGTAAGGGGCATTGCAAGTTGCTCCGTCCTAATTTTTGGCAGCTTTTGCTGGGAAAGCATAAGCAAATACTATGGGACACCCACTCCCCAATAATGGGACTTATGTTTGTAATATGCTGTACTGCATGGCTCTTGTAAGGGGCATTGCAAGTTGCTCCGTCCTAATTTTGGGCAGCTTTTGCTGGGAAAGCATAAGCAAATACTATGGGACACCCACTCCCCAATAATGGGACTTATGTTTGTAATATGCTGTACTGCATGGCTCTTGTAAGGGGCATTGCAAGTTGCTCCGTCCTAATTTTGGGCAGCTTTTGCTGGGAAAGCATAAGCAAATACTATGGGACACCCACTCCCCAATAATGGGACTTATGTTTGTAATATGCTGTACTGCATGGCTCTTGTAAGGGGCATTGCAAGTTGCTCCGCCCTAATTTTTGGCAGCTTTTGCTGGGAAAGTATAAGCAAATACTATGGGACACCCACTCCCCAATAATGGGACTTATGTTTGTAATATGCTGTACTGCATGGCTCTTGTAAGGGGCATTGCAAGTTGCTCCATCCTAATTTTTGGCAGCTTTTGCTTGGAAAGCATAAGCAAATACCATGGGACACCCACTCCCCAATAATGGGACTTATGTTTGTAATATGCTGTACTGCATGTGACGCGCCCCCTGGGCCGTGTGTACACGTGTGTGGGATACCCGGCGCCGGGTCTCTGGGGTCTGTAGTCTCCGTGGCAGTGACCCGGTACCGTGGCTCAGGCTGGTCAAACCAGTGGCAGTCTTTCTTAGGTTTTGAGGTTAATTGTCCGACTGCGGTCAGGGAGTACCACCGCTGCGAGGCAGACCGCTGAGGCTGGTGTTGTGTGCGCAGCATAGAATGGGATAACTCCCCTCGGGAGGAGTATAGCCTCAGGGCAGTGAGTGTGGATGATGGGGGTGATGGTGCACGAGCGCAGCAGGAATGACTCAGAGTCTTTGCAGTGCAGTTCAGGGTCTTTACTGATGATTATAAGGTAGACCCTCCCAGGAGTACTGGCTAGCATAAGAGGCCTGGTCAGTCTGTGAGCAAGCAGGAGTTCCCCTGGCCAGGTGGAGTTGTAGGCCTCCCCGTCTGTCTGCACTCTTCCTGGCTACCTTGCTGTAAGCGGGAAGAAGTAGCCCATGTCCCTGAGTGTACCGTGTAGTGCTCACCCGTATGGCTGGTGACTTGGGGCCTTCTGTTAGCCTCCGCTCCACGACGGCGGTGCTGGTCCCTTGCTTGTGACTGAGCCTCCCGGCTTCTATGGCCAGAGGACCTGAAATCCCCTGCCGGCTGGTTTCTGCTGCTGGATATATAAGTCCTCACAGCTTCGGACTCCTGTGTCCGGTTCCTATTGTCTTCTGCCAGGGCGAGCTCTGCTCAGCTTCCAGCCCCTGGTCTTTAGCTCCTAGCTCCTACAGAGCTCCTTGCTGTTACTTTCCCTTGCTCTCACTCTGACTCTGACTGTTCTCTGACTCACTCAACCCCGCCCCAGATCCAGTTTATAAGGGCAGAATTCTCCCCTCCCAGGATTGGGGCAGGAGGATGTTGCATGTTTAAGGGATCCTGACCAGGAAACCTCCCACTTGCTCTCCGACGTAATATCTCTATTACTGTGGTGACCAGACCCCTGGGGTGCCACACATGGCTCTTGTAAGGGGCATTGCAGTTCCTCATAATTTTTGGAAAGCCTTCCATTCACTGCTTAGGCCAACAGTGCACGGGAGACCCAGTTGCTATAAATGGAAAAAAAGGTTTAGTTAATGCCCTCTGACCTCCATGTAATTTCCAAGGGGCATTGGAGTGGCTCGAAATTTTTGGTAGGCATTGCACTCACTGTATGCCCTATAACTGTGTAGCCGAACCGCTCCTTTTGTTACAGAAACATATCCTACAAGACATATCTGGTTGACTGGCCTGATATTGATGTGAATGGTCCCTGTTTCTCCTGCTCTTTCTCCTTTGCCACTACCTCATCCATCATTTATCACCTGAAGCTTTGTTTTAACGGGAGTCATAGAACTTGGATAGTAGCAGGAAAACATCCAGCAATCCTCGGAGGAGGTAGGATATGCGCCAAAACGCTGACCACCTCAGGCCTAGCCGCTACTACATACATGCGCTTGCATTACAACAAAACAAAGCAGATGCTAACTTCTATCATCCTCATCATGCTCCTCACCTTGGCACTCTCAACTCCCCTGATGGAGAAGCCAGGGCCCACCGGAGGAGTCTGATAGTCCGGTGGGCTCGGCCAATGCTGCCCTAAAGCAGGCCAGGCTAAGAAAAGTGTGGGAAAGGTTACCGGGACAAATAGGGGTGGCTGGGGACCGAGTATTGACACCGGGCCACCCCCTGGAGGCTGGGGAGCAAGCGGGGACACCCGGCCACCAGGCGGCTGGGGACTGAGTATGGATACCAGGCCGCCGACACAGCCATGGCGTGGTGGCCAGATTCCACCTCCACATGCCTAAAAGGCCCAATTTAAAGTGCAAGCAAGCAAGCAGTATGGTATTGCAGCCTGGGGGTGGGTGGGTGGCAGGCTGCATACTTGCGCTTGAATTGCAAGGAATGGGAGAGGTACAATTGAACACTGCCCTGGGACAAGGACTTGAATGGGGATAGTTGCAAGTCTGCAACGACAGGTGCAAGGTGGGAGGCATCTTCGCATGTACCATGAACAGGGGTTTGGCATGCACACACTACAGCGGAATAGGCTCTCCTTCCCACTAAATGCACTGGGGAGGGCACAGGTAATGTTTTGGTATACGCGCTTAATCTTATGTATAAGGCACACCAGGACAAATATGGGCGTCTGGGGACTGAGTATGGATACCTCGCTGCCGAAGCAGCCATGAGGTAGTGGCCAGCTTCGGCCTCCTCCAAACTAAAAGGCCCCATTTCAAGTGCAAGTTAGCAGTATGGAATTGCAGTCTGGGGGTGGGTGGGTGGCAGGCTGCACACTTACACTTGCATTAAAAGAAAACATAGCAGATGCTAACTTCTGTCATCATCATCATGCTCCTCACCTTGGCACTCTCAACTCCACCGATGGAGAAGTCAGGGCCCACCGGAGGTGTCTGGTTCTCTGGTGGGCTCTTCCAATGCTGCCTAAAGCAGGCCAGGCTAAGAAAAGTGTGTGGGGGGATGTTCCAAGGAGAAATAGGGGCGGCTGGGGACCGTTTATGGACACCCGGCTGCCCCCAGGCGGCTGGGGACCGTGTGTGGACACCCGGCCGCGGGGCGGCTGGGGACCGAGTATGGACACCCGGCCGCCGGGCGGCTGGGGACTGAGTATGGATTCCAGGCCGCCAACACAGCCATGACGTGGTGGCCAGATTCTGCCTCCACATGCCTAAAAGGCCCAATTTCAAGTTCAAGCAAGCAAGCAGTATGGTATTGCAGCCTGGGGGTGGGTGGGTGGCAGGCTGCATACTTGAGCTTGTATTGCAAGGAATGGGGGAGGTACAATTGAACACTGCCCTGGGACTAGAACTTGCATGGGGATAGTTGCAAGTCTGCATCTTCTGATGCGGTAAGGATCACTTATGATGGGCACACTTTTAGACAGTGACCTGGGAGTCAGAGATGCTTCCAGGGGTCTTCCCCATGCTGTTCCCTTGTCTTTTCAGCACTTTATGCATGTGTCACACAGCACATGGCCAGATAAGGTTGTAAAATGTTAAAATGACATTTCACGGTGAATGCATTTGTCATAGTTGAAAGCAATACAAAAGTGCAAAAACGCATAAAAAATGCTACTTGTGAACATAGCCGAAGGTGTGGAGGAGTATTTTTGTTTTTGGTCATTTATTTTAACTTATACACAAGTCTTTACCCTGGAAAGGATGTTCCTTAACATATTTCACAGGAAAAAAGTTTCACTTTCGTTTTTGAACGTTTTATTGTGAGCCTGTAAAAGTGGCTTAATACCTCTGACCACATTGTTGACAGCAGTGACCTGGGGGTCAGAAATGCTTCCTGGGGCGATCCCCATGCTGTCCCCATGTCATTTGAGCACTGTCACTATCGTTTTGGGCACTTGTTAGGCTTTTAAAAGACTGCTGGGGGTGCCACCGCAAAAATGCTCGAGTCTCCCATAGACTAACATTGGGCTCGTTGCTCGGGTCAAGCACCCGAGTATCACGGCGAGCTCGGCCCGAGCTTTGAGCACCCGAGCATTTTAGTGCTCGCTCAACACTAATCACTAGATGATAAGGACAGGGGGAAAAACATAAGATAATAGTCGCCAAGATAATCCTAAGGCTTCCATGTCAAGGTGGAGAGCGCCCCATTCCAAGTTATGCTGTGGTGATTCATGGTTACTGCAATGAAATTAAAAGTACTACTAAAACTTATTAAGCTTTTTGTTTCATTAGGAATTACGATGAAATAATGAAATTCAGAAAATATTGATTGCATATAAAGCTGTCCATTCTGTTTTGAACTAGACTAAAATATATAGTATTTAATGGTGTCTAAATTCTAATAGGTATTTACAAAAAATTCAGACGTGAGTCTTTTCTACAATGTAGAGAGTACACAAGCACAGTGCGAGATGGCTTGGATAGAACCCATGTATAAAGAGGAAATGTAGGCTATTTCATTGAGTGCGCTCGCTGAGTATATTTCTGGACAAATACAGATTTGTTGTGGGTTCACCACTTGGCTATTTACAGTCATGAGCTGTTCTTCAAAGATAAATACTAATGCTGAAAATCACCAAAAATCTTCTTAAAGGAGACAGCTTTCTGAGCCTCAAGAAAAGAACACTAAATGGATGATTCCTACAGGGTAAGAATATACTGTCTGATGGGTCAGATACATTGTATTTATTTCCAGTGACTTTTATTTTACTCAGATTGTATGACAGCGTGACGTGATTAGTTACTTTCCACCGCTACTATCAGTTCTCATAAATCACCCCACTGATTTACAATGTACAGGTTTGCTAATTTACCTACCATCTAATGGAATTCTGAGGAAAAGGTTGTTTGAGACGTCTAACATAATCAACCTCATTAGCTTGAGGACATTTACTTTGCCCAGATCATCAGTGACATCACTCAGCTTTCCCAGGAAATGTTTGGTTGAGTTAATGCAGTGCTCTGTGGTCTGTAATAGCCCAGGTCCAGACAAAGCTAAAAAAAAAATCAACAAGTATGAGTTAAATAACCTTGTACAACCTTATGGCAAAAGAAAAAAAATCACAATGCAAAAATCACAATAACTACCTAGATAATTCCTCCAAATGAACCACTATCAGTGACTGGTCCCTGGTTATATGAGGTTCTGTTCATATGGAAAGGATAGGAATGTTTTACTGTATCTTGGGATCCATTTACATTTTTAAGAGCTAATATTCAACTGACAACAGAGTCTTTTTTTTTTTTAGAAAGGATCACCTGTAAAAGAAAAATCCTGTAGCTGTGAAGCCTCTATTTTTTCATTTATATTTTATTGCTCAGATGAAGCCTTAATGGCGAAACATGCATTGGGAGTGGTGCATGTTTGGTTACTTTACTGTACTAGGTCTGGGCACCTGTACTATATTTTTTGTTACAGCTGTATCAAGTGCCAATCACCTTTGAATTTCTAAAGGAGCAATGAAGGAAATGGTCACATAACATGGATATTTCATGTCATGGGTCAACTCTATTTAATATGTTAACATTTATCTATGTGGTGACATATCTACCACAGGAGTAGAGTGCACCACTGTAATGGAATATTGAAAGAATAACCTCTGCAATTACAGTGGGGAAAATGAGTATTTGATACACTTCCAATTTTACAAGTTTTCCCACCTACAAAGAATGGAGAGGTCTGCAATTTTTATAATACACTTCAACTGTGAGAGACAGAATCTAAAAATAAAAACCAGAAAATCACATTGTATGATTTTTAAATAATTAAATTGCATTTTATTGTATGCAATAAGTATTTGATCACCTACCAACCAGCAAGAATTCTCTCTCACAGACCTGTTAGTTTTTCTTTAAGAAGCCCTCCTACTCTGCACTCATTACCTGTATTAATTGCACTTGTTTGAACTTGTTACCTGTATAAAAGACACCTCTCCACACACTCAATCAATCACACTCCAATCTCTCCACCATAGTCAAGACTAAAGAGCAGTCTAAGGACACCAAGGACAAAATTGTAGACCTGCACAAGGCTTGGATGGGCTATAGGACAATAGGCAAGCAGCTTGGTGAGAAGGCAACAACTGTTGGCACAATTATCAGAAAGTGGAAGAAACACAAGACGACTGTCAATCTTCCTCGGTCTGGGGCTTCATGCAAGATCTTGCCTCATGGGCGTAAGGATGATTCTTAAAGGTCAGGAATCATGGAGATAGTTATTGAATGATCCAATGTGTGTCATGGGACTGAGGAATGGAGACAACATGGTGATTGGAGTTAAATCTGTTTACATTAGTATGTTATGTACTATATATAGTTCATGTTTCAGAAGTGCCCTAGGCTTTAGATTCACACTCCAGCCCAGGTCCAAGCAGGTGGTCTTCCAGTTTGCATCTGACACAGTAGTTTTCTGTGTCACCACGTAACCAGAGTTATATGTGAAGGGGACTGGCTGTTCTTTCAATAACTAAGCCAACCCCATTCCCTGACACAGTTTACATACAGACAATGAAGGGGTATGGTTTAGTTATTGAATTGAGTAATTAGCCAGCCATTTTTGCACCCAGCTCTGGCCATGTGCTTAGACCGGAAACTTTACTCTGTGTCAGACACAAACTGGAATGGGACCTGCTAGGACCAAAGCTTACAGCTGAAGATCGGGGTACCTTTTAGATGTAAACTTTATTATAAAGTTCTATTTACTAATTAAAATAAATTTACCTACATTTTTTTAGCGGGAAAACCACTTCAAATAATGCAACAAATTAACCCAAGTAGCATAACAATGTGGCTGACTGCTTAATTGTCCACTAAATGTATTAAACATTCCACATTAAAGAAAAAAAAGCAATCAGCGTATATAGTTATCAGAGAATGTTCTGAAAAGACATTTTTCAATTCTATGAATGCAAATAACAAGTAAAGTTGAGCTTGTGTGAGTGTGGTGCTTTATACAACTGCTATGCTGATTGCATTATGCACCTTCTCTCCTGGATGATTTGTGCTTCATTGTCAAATAGCAAACTGTAGAAAGTGAATAATCTACTGAAAGTTTGAATGAGCAAACAGAGTTTTCTAAATATATTTATGTGGAATTCAGGAATACACATAATCAAAGGGTACGCAAGTTCACTGTGACAAAATGTGTTGAGGAAAATGAACCCTTTGTCAGCTTTCACATATACAAAGTCATATATATTTGATGAAAAAACACCACATATGTGCAGTGTTTTCTGTCTTCTGTCTGCAGAGGTTTGGCTACATAAGACCTGCTGGGCTAGCCATCAGCTAATCCACATAAATCAGGAGGCTGAATACCCCCCAGTGATCAGTTTTTATCACCAGGGGCTGAATCTCTGTTCAGACTAATAGTAGTGGATCTCAAGCATGATTGCTTCTATGAAAGCAGATTCCATAACAGAAGTTGTCCTACTGTTGATAGTTACAATACATTGACAATGGCAGAAAATACCAAGTAAATCTGATATTATGACACTATTGAAAATACAAAATAAGACTATAAAGGTTTTTCATGGTTCACTGCTTAAGGACAAACACTCTTTACAGTTACAGTTTATTTTTATCAAAGATTTTAATATAATATATTGTGCTGAAATAAATGTGCTGCAGTGTCAACCATTGCCAGCAGGTGGCAGTGTGATACCCCTTTTCTTCTTTATTTCCATCACAATGTATCTGTATCACTATGCATTCCTGATTTACTTCTTATATTTTGTCCTAAATTTTAACTTTGATAGTTATGTTTTGCATAGTCCTATCTTGGAGGGTTCTTTTTGAAATCAGTAAAATGTTCTTTGGCTTTACTCTTTCCAAAATATTTTCTTTTGTTCTTTTTTCGTAGCAAATTGAAACAAAATGTATTGGAAATGTATTATTTGGAAACAACTGTATAACAATAATATTTACCTTTGTTGAAGAAAGGCCGTATGACTTTCCATAAAGTTGGGTTACTGTTGAATATAATCCCATTTTCATTCATGCCAATACACTGTAATCCCAATTTACTGCCAAACCTTGACACATAATGATTGTGCTTCATTACATGGCATGTTGCTGAAGACCTGTGGGGAAATAATTATCATATTCAGCACATATAACATATGCACGACAGAAAAAGCAAAAACTGACGTTAGTGATTTATTAAATAGTTTACTACTCAAAACTGTATGTGGTAAATCCTTGTGGTTCAGGTATGAAAAGTGTCCTTCGTGTTATTATTATTTGTATAGCTCTGCTTCAAAAGCTTATGCACATGGTCACATAGGGGGATTATAATGAGGGCAATCTGGGCTACCGCTCGGGGCCGAATGCTCCGGGGGGTCAGGGAGCTTTCCTGAAGCTCCACTGACGGCAATACAGAATGGCAGCACAGCTCCAGGGGATCTCCCATTGCTTTTCCTGTGATGTGGAGGCGCAATGATGTCATCAGCCTGTGACAGTGCCTCAGCCAACGCTGGTGTGATGACTTTATCACGCCAGTATGTACGCAGTGACCTCAATATGTAGGGAACTGCAGGAGATCATATTGAGAGGTGAATATTAAAAGCTATTTCTTTCAATAAAATAAATGAAATTGGGGTGGGATCGAGGATGGTATAATGAATAGAGGGTGGTGGGTGGGAGAGAGGAAGGTATAATGAATAGAGGGTGGTGGGTGGGAGAGAGGAAGGTATAATGAATAGAGGGCTGGGGTTGAGGAGAGGAGCTATGGAGTTAATCTGCAGGTTAATTAGAGCACTGGCTGACAGCCTGCTCTAATGATGAGCTCTAATGCTGCTCTGGCTGTTAGTCAATGCTGAGGACTTGGTTACAGCTGCCACGCACTATGCACTGAATGATGACTGAAGCCTTGCCGGCCCACCACTATAACTGAGGGGTTGACAGGAGGAATAAAGTTCATTTCCTCCCACAGCGAGGCACTCAGCAGTAGCTGCACGGCTTCAGAATGCTATTAACCTGCAGATTAACCCCATATCTGTAGAATGTAAGCCTGCAAGGGCAGGGTCCTCTTCCCTCCGTACTAGTCTATCATTGATAGTTTGTTTACTGTAAGTGATATTTTTACTTGGTATGTAACCCCTCCTTATGTACAGCACCATGGAATCAATTGCGCTATATAAATAAATAGTAATAATAATATCTGCAGGTTAATACCGTTTTTTTACGTGACAGGTTCCCTTTAAGGGTGAGGGGTGGGAGAGAGGACATGGCATAATGAATTGAGGGGGAGGGGGCATGTAATAATGAATTGAGGGAGCGTGAGGTGCACCGTGGTTGGGTATTGAGGACATAGGAGAGTGACTGGTAATGAATTGGGGGAAAGAGTACAGGGGTTAATTAATTTATATATTTACCAAGGAAAGATTGACAGTAGCGCTAATATTAATGAAGTAGATCCTCCTCAGTAGAAAAGCTGGCAGAGACTCGCAGCGAGTCAAAGCGTTTGTGACGTGACACTGACCAGTGGCACTAAGTCACCACAAATTAGTAAACCATTACAGTCATCTACTGCAGTCTGACTTTTTAATCTGTAATGCCCCAAAGTTTTTGTGTATGTGCTGTTAAGATGTTACAGAGCTAGCAGCTACCTCATTATGTTTGCACTATGTTCTCATTTCCTTTGCAGATAATGTACCTTAGAATTCAGTATATAGAAGTAGTTTATATATGCATAAAATGATGTACTTATTATGTTCTGCTATCAGGAGGTTGTAAAGAGTTAACCGAGCAGCCCTGCTTTCGCTATATGGCCATAAGGTCACATGGTTATGTGGCACCCTGCTGTGCACAGGTACCACAGGACCAAGGGTGCATGGGCGGACTTCTCCACAAGAAGCCCTCATTACATACAAACACCTCCACCCTTCCACCTCACACCACCAGAGGGAGCCCGTTATATATGGAGGGTGGAGCCAGTTTAGTTAGTAGTTCAGACAGAGCCAGAGAGTCTGAGAGCGTGCTGACGGTGAGAGCAGCGAAGACGCAGCACGTTTGCTGCTGAGTTCTGAGGGCCCCCGAGTGTGGCCGAAGGCAAGAGGAGAAAGGAGAAAGGAGTTGAGGGGGCAGAGGAGCATCATAGGCTCACCCCGGACAGGATCCTACAGGGTCCTATATACCCAGTAGGGATCACCGGCTTTCCAGGAGGACTACAAGTCCCTGGCTGACCTGAAGCTAAACCCATTACAGGACAAGGAACCACGAAGGCCCTGATGTCCAGGGATAGTGGTTGCCAGCAGAAGGTCCTACTACTGAGCGACAGGTGAAGGAACAGCACGACACATAAGCCAGGTGCAGTTGCAGGCTGGCCAGGAGCATACAGAGAGGCAGACACGGACCAGGAGGCCTTATACCCGCTCACTGGGGAGAAGTCCTGAAGTTCACCCATCCTACTGAGTACCCTGGACCATACCTAACATCCGCACCAGTAAAGGTATTGAAGCGAATCCCCTGTCTCTGTCAGTTACTCCTGCTGCGCCATCCTGCCTGCACTACAAGCCCCAGCATCACCACCCACCAGCAAACTCCACACTGCCCCGGGGGCCCGCTCCTCCTGTGGGGAGCAGAAACATCCCAGCTGCCATCCCATCACCCCCTGGAGGTCTGCAGCCGCACTGGTAATCATTACCAGATACCACAGGTGGCGTCACGAACTCTATAAATCCCATATAAATAATCCCCCCTTTTATTGACCGCCCTGGGTCACGGACCAGGCCAGCCACTGTGACATCTCCCCCCGACATCTACCAGCCCGGCAACGGGTACCCCACGGCCCAGGGGGCGGGTCATTTAGACCACATGACCTGGCCCTGGGCTTAGCACCCAGAGAGAAGGAGACATTTTGTGGAAAAGTGTGTCTAAGAGGAGCTGGAGGTAAGAAGGCAGCCATAGCTCCTGTATATGAGAAACCATAGCCTCAGATGCAGACAGCTGTGTGATAAAGACTGTGCAGATAAGCAGAAGCTGGCATTCAGGAATCACTGCACCATTTATGTATCTGCATTACTATACTGGGACGTAACTGTGATTGCTGCATTGGAATTGAATCTCTGTTGAATAATCGTTTGTCTGGATGTACCTGTGTATTCGTGCAACAAATAACGTTTATCAATAGCCTCTCTGGAATCCCTGTTTTTCTGGACTATTGGAGTGCACCATATATCATCACACTACCATGAAGCAGAGGTTAATTAAGTGCACCTTGGCGTCACGAGCTTCATTTTCTTTTATTTTTATCCCTGCCTTAGCAAAGTTGTAACATCACATGGTGCGGGACCTAGGGCAGAGTAGCGCATCACGGCATTACAAATCAGGCTATTAAAAATACATTTTATTTTCATACTACATCTCATCTAATTATTGACACAATCTAATCTTTTTCTTATATACTTTAATGAAGAACTCCCTATCCTTCCCTAACTACACTATCAAACCGCTTATTTTTTTTCCACTTCCTCTTTGATGACGCCTCATTTTAAAACCCCAGGTGCATGCTGGGATACTCAAACTGAGGTCACTGCTACAAACCCAGGACCCTCCCGGAAATTAAGCCTCCATTTCAGAGGCTGGGCTAGTTCCATCACATGCTACTGAGCATGTGTTGGATGTTAATTCCGAAGGATGTTCAGTATATTCCTATCATTGTGTACTGTTCTTCTTAGTGCAAAGTGACAATATGCTCTCCCAGTAACATCACTGTGCAGGAACGATACTGGTCTCTGCTTGATCATCCTTTACTTACACTGTGTAATGACATTGCGCTCTGTTGCCACCTTGTCACTTCTGATCAGACTAGCCCAGCTCATGAAATGGAGGTCACTGATGATGCTTTATTTCAGGGAGGGGCCAGAGGCTGCAGCAGTGATCGCAGCCTCTGCCCCCTGATGATGCTTCGTTTGAGTATCCCAGCAAGCACTGGGGATTCTCAAACAAAGCATCATCAAAGAGGAAGTAGTAGTAGCAAATAAATCAGTTAGGGAAGTATAGGGAATTTTTAATTAAAGCATAATAGTAAAAAGATTAAATTATAACTTTAAATAGATAGTTTAGAATAAACATAAAATTTAGTTTTGGATCACCCCTTAATAAGATGTGCACTGAGTAGTGATGAGCGAGCATACTAGCAAGTACTTGGTACTCGCCCGAGCATCTCAGTACTCGAGATGCTCGGAGCTCGCCGAGTACTTGCGAGATGCTCGGGCGGATGCTCGGGTCCCCTCCCTGCATGTTTGGCGCTCTTTAGAGTGCCAATCAACATGCAGGGATTGTCTGCCACTCATTGTAATGCTGCAGCCATGGTGGTTGTGCATTACAGTGATTGGCTGGCCGCACAGCGTCATCAGGTCTATATCAGACCAGGCGCCGCTGTGCTCGTCACAGTCACTCCGGAATCAGGCAGAGTAGGGAGAGGTGCTGCTGAGCTAGGGAGAGATTTGCTTGTGTATTAGGTAGTGTAGGGAGAAAAACCGTACATTACACATATCAATCTTAACAAACAGTTCTTCTGAGGACTAATCCATCTGCACAGATATCAGGCAGGCAGTGTATATAGGCAGGCAGGCAGTGTATATAGCAGACTGCAGTGCATATAGCACAAGAGGCTCCATTCCAATTCTGCCTTCTGCTGCTATTAGATATTTCTAGACAAAGGCCCAGGTCTCAGGGGCCAGGAATACTTTTTTTGGATCTTAATCCTCATTATTTGCTTAAAAAGGAATCCAAAGAACACAGTTTTTCTGAGCCATTTGCTTGTTGGCACTGCAGAATACAGCCAGGTCCTTTCCATATTACAGCGCTAAAAATCCAGCTATTTAAAACTGTGTTTTCTCCGTCACACGGATCACATATACGTTTTCAGAAAATACTGCCATTTCTGGCCTCCATTAAAAATTTGTTTCAGTGTGTCAGTGAAGCAATTGACACCAGTTTGCTGTTCAAAATAGTTACCTACACGTCAGGTATTTAAAACTGTGGTTTCTCCGTCACACGGATCACATATAAGTTCACTCCAAATTCAGTCATTTGTAGTGATCGTGGAAGATATTGTCCTCCATTTAAAATGGGCAAGGCACGTGGCAAGGGACGGGGAACTGGACGTGATGGTGATGGTGCATGCAGAGGCCAAGGAGAAGGCCGTGGGCAAGCTGAAATTGTGCCACAACAAACACCCACATCTTCTCGCCCGACCTTCCTGTCCCAATTCTTAGGGGACCGCAGCACACCACTATTGAACCCAGAGCAGTGTCAAAAGGTTGTTGGTTGGATAGCGGATAATGCTTCCAGTCACTTAGCCACCACCACCACCACCAGCCTGTCTTCCACACAGTCAAGTTTCAGTAGCCGTGAGTCTGGACCGCATATTCCTCACCCTGATTCTCCTTCCTCTCACCATGCCGAGTGCCCGGAGACAACTGATCCCACACTTGGACACTCTGAAGAGCTGTTCACTTTTCCATTTATAGATTCGGGCCTCTCACCCAGTCCACTTGAAGCGGGGCAAGAGGAGATCGCATGTAGCGATGCCCAAATATTTGAGCAGCCACGGTCACACGAAGGCGATGGTGGGAAAGTGTCAAAAGAGGTGGATGATGATGAGAAACAATTGCCAGAAAGTCAGGAGGAGGACCAGGGTGCGGAAGTGGAAGACGAGGTGGTGGTATATAGTATAGTAACTGACCCAACATGGCAGGAGGACATGCAGAGCGAGGACAGCAGCACACAGGGGGAGGGAGGCAGAGCACTCCAAAAGGCAGGAAGAATCAGCGTGGTGGCCGCAGACAGAAGGCAGGCAACCGTTCCCCGTAACACCAACATGAAGGAAGTTGCCAGTACAACTGTTAGGTCTTCCCGAGTCTGGATGTTTTTTAAAGACTCTGCCGATAACCCCAAAAAGGCCACTTGTACCACCTGCCAGGCCAGCATCAGCAGGGGTGGCAAAACGACCAGCCAGACCACCACCAGCATGATCAGGCACATGGCAGCAAAGCACTCGACTTTGTGGGCCAAACCCCAGGGTCCAGGAACAGTGTCTGCGGGTGGCACCATTGCTTCTTCCGCTGTTGTGCATGCAAGCCAATCCCCTGTCCATGGTGCATGCGAAGATGCCTCCTGCCCTCACCTGTCATTGCACACTCTCAAATAGCAGCATCGGGAAGCACATCCACGTCCTTGTCCCAGCGCAGCGTTCAGTTGTCCATACCCCAGTCCTTGGAACGCAAGTGAAAATACGCAGCCAACGTTCCACAGGCCACACTACTAAATTCTCACATTTCACGACTGCTTGCGCTCAAAATGTTGCCTTTTAGGCTCGTAGAGACGGAAGCATTCCACAACCTGATGGCAGCGGCCGTCCCTCGGTACTCAGTCCCCAGCCGCCACTATTTTTCCTGGTGTGCCGTCCCCGCATTACACAATCATGTGTCCCAAAACATTAGCCGTGCCCTCAACAACGCAGTTACCGGGAAAGTCCACCTATCCACGGACACGTGGACAAGTGCTTGTGGGCAGGGACGGTACATCTCGCTGACGGCACACTGGGTTAACATAAGGGAATCCGGGACCCAGTCAGACCTTGGGACGGAACACGTCCTCCCGACGCCAAGGATTGCGGGCCCTAGGTCAATCAGGGTTGCCCCCACAGTCTACAGCTCCTGCACCTCATCCTCCTCAGCCTCCTCCTCCTCTTCAGCCTCCATCTCCGAAATGATCACATCAGTCACAAGCTGGAAGCACTGCAACACTAACTCGGCCAAGCGGCAACAGGCTGTGCTGAAGCTAATATGCTTAGGTGACAAACTGCACAATGCTGAACAGTTGTGGACAGCTCTGAAAGAGCAGGCAGATCTGTGGTTCACACCGCTGAACCTACAGCCAGGCATGGTCGTGTGTGACCATGGCCGGAACCTGGTGGCGGCTCTGAGGCGAGCTCACACACGTACCATGCCTGGCCCATGTACTTAACCTCGTGGTTCAGCAGTTTCTCAAATCCTACCCGGAGCTGCTGGATCTGCTTGTTAAAGTACGCCGCCTGTGTGCCCATTTTAGAAAGTCATCTACAGCTTCCGCCACCCTTGCCATGTTTCAGCAGTGTTTGCAGCTTCCGGCTAACAGACTAGTGTGTGATGTCCCCACGCATTGGAACTCTACACTGCTGATGTTGGGAAGGATTTGTGAGCAAAAGAGGGCAGTTGTTGAGTACCAGCACCAACAAGGCCCTCGGTATTCAGTTCAGAGTCCACACATAAAACCTCAGGAGTGGACATGGATGTCAGACATATGTACCATCCTCCAAATCTTTGAGGACTTCACCAAGATGGTGAGCGGCGATGACGCCATAATTAGCATCACCATCCCGCTTCTTTGTTTTCTGAAACGCTCTCTGTTCACAATCAAAGAGGATGCATTGCAGGCGGAGCACGATGAGATGGAGGAAGGAACCATACAGGGTGATTGCACACAGCCCAGCCTCATCTCAACCCAACGTGGATTGGGTGAAAATGAGGAAGAGGAGAAGGAGGAAGAACAGGAGCTAGTTTCATGCGCTATACTGTATACGGTACTACCTGCACAGCTGTCATTCCGTCTTTTCAGCGTGGATGGCCAGAGGACAGAGAGAAGGAGGAGGAGAGCATGGTCAGTCATCCTCTTGGTGAGGACACGGAAGTCTTGCCTGTTAGTAATCTGGCACATATGGCTGAGTTTATGTTGCGCTGCCTTTCTCATGACCCTCGCTTTCTCAAAATTTGGGGTGACGGTCATTACTGGTTGGTGACACTTCTAGACCCACGCTACAAGGAGAACTTTATATCTCTTATTCCTGAGGCGGACAGGTCTACAAAAATGGGGCTGTACCAGAAGGCCCTTGTGGCGGAACTATCAAAAAAAATTCCCATCTGAAAACGCTGGTGGCAGAGGGCACACTTCGTTGGACAACCAAGGAGTACAGGCGAGAGAGACACAACTTCAATCCAGCAGTGGCAGGGGAACATTGTCAAAGTTCTGGGAGAGTTTTCTCATTCCCTCCCATCGCACAAGTCCTGAGGGGCGGGTTACTCTCACAAGGAGTGCAAAGTTTGGGAAGATGCTGAGGGAGTACCTTGCCGTCCGTACCAACGTCCTCCGTGATTCCTCTGTGCCTTATAATTATTGGGTATCCAAGCTGGATACGTGGAATGAACTGGCTCTCTATGCCTTGGAGGTCCTGGCCTGCCCTGCCACCAGCGTTTTATCAGAGCGGGTTTTTAGTGCCGCTGGTGGAATTATAACTGATAAGCATATCCACCTGTCAACTGAAAATGCTGACAGGCTGACTCTTATAAAAATGAACAAAGGCTGGATTGGGCCAGACTTCTCAACACCACTGAATGATAGCAGCATAACATAAACTCAAATACAGTGTCTTTTCTTGGGAGGTGTATTCCCATGCACCTTTTCACACCCAGACATGTGTATACGCTTCCTGATTTTGGCTATTTGCTCTTGTCCTCCTCCTTCTCCTCATCCTCCACCACCATATCACCAGGGTGACCGTGGTCCATGATGCAACACCCACATCATTTTTTTAAAGGGTGTTTATGATGCCCGTATAAAAAATTTTTTTAGACAATATGTTCATGCATACCCCCCATGGGTAAATGTTTGTCAGCCCATACACTTAGTGCATGGGCATTACAAGTATAGGAGGCCCACTCCTTTCTAATGGGAACATTTTTTTATGAGGCCCTCCTCCACGTCTCTTCCAAGGGGCATTGGAGTGCCTCCAAATTTTTGGCAACCCTTGCATTCACTGCATAGGCCAGCACTAGGGGAGACCCACTTCCTAATAATGAGAACATTGTTTTGAGGAGGCCCTCTGACCTCCATGTCTCTTCCAAGGTGCATTGAAGTGCCTCCAAATTTTTGGCAACCCTTGCATTCACTGCATAGGTGAACACTATGGGAGATCCACTTCCTAATAATGGGAACATTTTTTCATGAGGCCCTCTACGTCACTTCCAAGGGGCATTGGAGTGCCTCCAAATTTTTGGCAACGCTTGCATTCACTGCATAGGCAAACACAATGGGAAACCCACTTCCTAATAATGGGAACATTTTCTATGAGGCCCTCCTTCACGTCTCTTCCAAGGGGCATTGGAGTGTCTCCCAATTTTTGGAAGCCCTTGCATTCACTGCATAGGCAAACACAATGGGAGACCCACTTCCTAATAATGAGAACATTGTTTTCAGGAGGCCCTCCTCTAAGTCTCTTCAAAGGGGTATTGGGGTGCATCCAAATTTTCAAACTGGTATTGGGGTGCGTCCAAATTTTGGGCAGCCCTGCCACTCACTGCATACGCAATAACAGTATAGGAGACCCACTCTTTAGTAATGGGAACTATAAAACATAGCCGGCTGATGGCTCTCTAAGAATAGTGAGGGCTGACTGCTGGCCCTTAAGAATAGTAATGGCCGCCTGATGGCCCTATAAAAATAGGCTTTGTGAATTTCAGAGTCCCTCCTTCATAAATGAAACACGATGTGTCTGATGATATCTCATACACCACATGGCCAGATGGTTTTAAAATGTTAAAATGACATTTCCTGGTAAATGCATTTGTCACGGTTGAAAGCAATGCAAAAGTGAAAAAACGCATCAAAAACACTACGTGTGAACATAGCCCAAGGTGTGGAGGAGCATTTTTGTTTTTGGTTATTTATTTTGCTTTATATACAATTCATTACCCTGGAAAGGATGTTCCTTAACATATTTCCCAGGAAAAACCCATTTTGGTTTAGTTTTGGTATGTTTTATTGTAAGTCCGTAAAAGTGGTGTAATACTTCTGACAAAGTTGTTGACAGCAGTGACCTGGGAGTCAGAAATGCTTCCAGGGGTCTTCCCCATGCTGTTCCCATGTCATTTGAGCACTGTTCCCATCGATTTGGGCAATTTTTAGGCAATCTGCCGACCGCTGGGGGGAGCCGCCTGAAAAATGCTCGAGTTTCCCATAGACTTACATTGGGCTCGTTGCTCGGGTCAAGCACCCGAGTATTCCAATGTGCTCGACCCGAGCATCGAGCACCCGAGCATTTTAGTGCTCGCTCATCACTAGCACTGAGCGATCTCATATTATTTAGCAGCCGCTGTTGTTGTTGCATCTAGCGCTATCCCTTATTACATAGTACATTACATAGTATTCCCTTTTGTTATTTATAGCGTTGTTCAATATTATATAACGTCCTCTATATATAGCGCTGTGTCTTATTACGTGGTATCCTTTATTATGTAAAGTACCATGTTATTTATAGCGCTATACATAAAAAAAATTGCACCACACGCTGTGTATTAATCATGTGACCTATCACATAATCTGTTAAAGGGAATTATGTGATGTGTCACATGATACATCGGGTGTTGGGGGGCCTGGCTACTGCCCGCGGGCCCTGTATGGTCATATTATTGTTCTGTAAGAAAAAACCCATAGAAATATGTGAGACTATAATGTATCTCTATTTGCATCTAATTTTATAGAGATTCATGCAAAGTTGTATTTCTTATGAATTTATACAAAACTTATTAGTTATAGTAGACTATGTTCTTTGAGTGCAGTATCAGGGAGGAATACCTTTAGAAGAGAATACTTTGCCATCTAAGGATATGTTCATGCGATGTCTTTATTCCAGTGACGGAGCTGCTGAGGTTTTCCTAGAAGAAGCCGCAGCAGGAAATAGCTGGCGATCTTTCTTCTAAAGCAGCTTCGCTGACGGTTTTGCATTTGTTATTCCCGCGTCTTTTCCCTATACTTCTAACTATGTAGCGCGGACAACTTCCAAGCAAAGAATGACCATGTTACTTCTTTTAAACACTTCATGAATTCCAAACACTGATGTGGTTAAAAAAAAGTAACAAAATACTGAAAATGGGCACAGCAATGTTGTTTTTACACTGCTGTGCATGGTGTAGATTTTTTTGCAGCAGTTTATTGCACTTTTTTAGGAGGATTCTGCCCAGAATCTGCCTGAAAAAGGCATTGTGTACATATAACCTTAAAGGCCCCGTCACACTTAGCGACGCTGCAGCGATCCCGACAACGATACGACCTGTCAGGGATCGTTGCTGCGTCACTATGTGGTCACTGGTGAGCTGTCAAACAGGCAGGCTCACCAACAATCAGGGGAGCAGCGACATCGTGGAAAGAATCTTTCCACGATGTCCTGCTCCTGGTTACCAGCCTGCTGATGCAGGAGCAGGCTGGTAACCATGGTAAACATCAGGTTACTAGGGTCACACGCGCACCTAGTAACCCGCTGTTTATCATGGTTACCACTCTGTTAAGGGGAGCGGGAGGTTACCGCTCACTTTAGCAGGCTCGTAACCATGATAAACAGCGGGTTACTAGGGGCACGTGTGCCCCTAGTAACCCGATGTTTATCATGGTTACCAGCCTGATCGCTGCTCCCGCTGGTCACACACAGCGATGTGTGCTGACCAGCGGGAGGGCAACGACCAAAAAAAGGTCCAGGACATTCTGCAGCGATCAGCGACCTCACAGCAGGGGCCTGATCGCTGCAAAGTGTCACACATAGCGACATCGCTGGTGAGGTAGCTGTTGCGTCACCAAAACCATGACTCAGCAGCGATCTCGCTAGCGATCTCGCTATGTGAGACGGGGGCTTAAGGTACCTAGCAGCTGCAGACTGAATTTCAAAGCCTTTAGATAAAACAAAAATGTATGGACTGTTTCTTTAAAGCTGTTAACACACCTTAGATAACTGTCACCTGAGCATCCATGTGACTTCTATAGGGAGAGTGCAGTGAGCTGCTCCTAGAATCCTCTGGCAGCAGTTATCTCACAGCAAAACCATAGGATAGCACAATTGAATTCCAAGCACCTGATCCTTATCTCTCCATTGTCTGCTGAGGGAGAGCCAGGAGGTCACCAAACACAGTAGATGGTTGGCCATCTCACTGAAATCAACAGATAGGGGGTATAAAGGGAACCTGCCATGTAAAAAAAAAACTATTAACCTGCGTATATGGTTTCATCTACAGGTTAATAGCATTCTGAAGCTGGCCACCGCCCTCACTGAAAGACCCGCTGCTGGGAAAAAATAAACTTTATTCCTCCCGGCTGCCTTGGGATTTCAGTCATAGGGGTGCTGCTGGCAGGGCTTCAGTCACCACTCGGTGCATAGTGATCGGTGGCTATAATAGTGCCCCCCCAGCTCTGACTGATAGCTGGCCCTAATGCCAAAAAGCCTCTATGACTGAAAGCCCAAAGCTACCGGGAGGAATAAAGTTCATTTTCTCCCGGCAGTGGGGCTCTCAGTTCGGGTGGCGGGCAGCTTCAGAATGCTGTTAACCTGCAGGTTAACACTATATCTGCAGGTTAATATCATTTTTTTTACATGAGAAGTTCCCTTTAACCCCTTCAAGACCTATGACATATAGGTATGTCATAGGTCATGCCGCTGCATTTGATGCAGACTCTGGCTCGGCGTGCAAAAATAAGCCCTCGCCCAGCCCTAAATCCTGAAAAATGGAGATGCTACGGGTCACAGAAAATGATGCCATTTTTTTTTTTCACAAACTTTGTATTTTTTTTCAACACTTAAATATAAAAGAACCTATACATGTTTGGTATCTGCGACCTGGAGAATCATAATAGCAGGTCAGTTTAGGCATTTAGTGAACATGGTAAATAAAAAATCCAAAAAACAATTGCTGAATTGCACTTTTTTTTGCACTTTCACTGCACTTGGATTTTTTTCCCATTTTCCAGTACACTATATGATAAACTTAATGGTGTTTTTCAAAGCTACAACTTGTCCCGTAAAAAATCTAGCCCTCATATGGCCATATTGATGGAAAAATAAAAAAGTTATGGCTCTGGGAAGGAGAGGAGCAAAAAATGAAAACGGAAAATTGCAAAGTCGTGAAGGGGTTAAGGCACCATGCACACAGTTTGGATATATAAAAGAGGCCCTATTGACATGATAAGCAAATAATTTCAGCAAGCGGCGTGCTTATCCTAGAAATGAATGGACTTGAGATAGATTAACATAATGTTTCCTTTATGTAAGTAAGCAAGAAAATTCTTGATGATTGACAAACAATTGTGTGCAAAGCTCAAAGTGACGGGCAGTCATATTCATCCCCATAATTATTTCCTGGTCACAAGCTCTATGGCATCTCTTATTATTTTATGATAGTAAAGGATGACTTGGTATAATTTTACTTCTCTTTTGCAGTGTTTCTGCTGTTATACATATAATTGGTATGTCAGACATGGGGAGGCCGTGATTCTGCCACCTTTGATCCTTTCCCGTTTTGAATTCTTTGTGATCCGTTCAGAGGGAATAAATCATCAGCTATTACATAAAGAAATATTAAACTCAGGAGGGAATTAGTCAGAAATATCAAAATACACCTTTCTGTCTATGTTATTCTGATTTCTATATTATATTTCTGTTGTTGCTATGTCTTAATTATGATAGGTTGGTTTTATTTGTATAATAACAAGAATAAACTCATGTTTTCTTATCTGTGTGTTTATTTTTCATGCTCAATTCCTTGATACTATGTTGTTTGGGGCTACACCCAAGGTAGGTAGACAGCTCCTACATTAACAATCAAGCCACATTTGCAACCCATTGGAGTATGTGCCACATACAGATGTATTCCTCTAGACCCCTGTTTCCCCATCTCCAGTCCTCACGGCCCCCCACACGTCATGTTTTCAGGATTTCCTTAGCATTGCACAAGTGATGGAATTATTATTAAGGCATCAGGAACTGCCACAAATTCTCTCCCCTGTGCAATACTAAGGAGATCCTGAAAACATGGTGTGTCGGGGCCATGAGGAAGGGGTTGGAGAAACACTGCTCTGGACCACAACAGTCATTGGTCTGTAAAAATTGGAGCTTTCAAAAAGTTTTTCGGCCCCCATACACCTTATACATAAATAGACCAACAAACGATCTTTCATATTTGTACCAGGGTGAGTCAAAAATTAACCACCATCCCCTAATGTTTTTTCCAGGTGACATAATCCACTGTCACCGCACTCTTAATGCTGTCCTCAGTCTTAGGTATGGACTGGCATCTGGCTCCTTCTTTGTGGTTCCTTGAACCTCTCTATCCATTTGTACACATCTCTTCATAACAAAACACTTCTCCATACTGTACACAAAGTCTTCCGTAAATATTGGCACCAGACACACCCTCGGAGCACAGCAAACGAATCACTGCATGCTGCTCTTCTTTCATGCAAATCACAAGTGCGGCAACCATTGTTTATGTCACCACAGTCACTGATGAACTGAAGTAACACATTGGACTCTACACAGCAGTGACTGGGGAGACAGCGACCTCGTATGGAAAACACTGATGAGATAGTACGGCCAACATAAGTTCTAATGTAATCGAAGCGCAGAAATTTTTTGACTTCCCCCTTGTATTTGAATATACACAAGTGGTAATGTTTCATCAGACAGAGACACCATTACTACACCGCAAAACCCGCTTGTGTTTATACTGCTTGCATTACATTACTGTTGCACATATATACGGTACATGCATTTTATTGTGACTTTCTCGCCATTATGGTCACAGTTTTTAATATAAGAAGAAACTTGTTTAAAAATGCAAATCTAATTGTTAAAAAAATTGTGGGAAAGAGTGCATGGAAATAAGATTATTTTGTGATGTAGCAGTGGTGCAGATGCCCTACCAGTACTGCATGTGTATGAACAATTGTGAATACTGAAATAAAAAAGGCTTGTTCTTTCTTACCACCTGCATATACCATTGGGTGAGATTTAGACTGACAGAAGTGCACACAAAATAGGGCAATACCATCTGGTAAAGGATAAGTATAATGGAAGCGCTAACCTGATGGTGCGTGCAGGCACAACACCTATAAAGGCATGGAAAGCCGCTGCTGCTGGAGGACATGGTTCTTTCAGACGTATAATGGCAAGGATGGAAACAGTCACATTTACGCGGTCTGCGTTACAGGAATAGTTGGCCAAATCCACTGATTTTACCTATATTGGCCATCTATTTAATGTGTATGTAGGGGTCTGCCAAATCTCACCCAATGTGAAAAATGGAAACTGTCATATAGGCGGTCTGCGCTGCGGGAATGAAGAGCCTTGGGATTCCAAATTGGTATTTATTCATACCAACGCGTTTCCATGCCAGACTGACGCCCTTTTCAAGTACCTTGGGAAAGGCGCCAGTCCGCCGCAGAAGCACATTGGTATGAATAAAAACTGATTTGCAATCCCATGCTCTTCATTCCCGCAACGCAGACCGCCTATATGTGACAGTTTCCATTTTTTACTTTGGGTGAGATTTGGCAGACCCCTACATACACATTAAATCGATGGCCAATATAGGTAAAATCAGGGGATTTGGCCAATTATTCCTCTAATGTGTGTGGTCATCTATGGCCTCTCTTCCAACTCACAGAATAAATGAATGAGAATCCATTATAATGTACAGGACACAGAGACAGTCGGGAGGAATTTTTACGAGTCTAAGATGAAATTGTGTTTATTGCACATAGCAGCCAATTGCAGCACAGCTTTCATTTCATTTTCTGCTCTTGAAAAATGAAAGCTGCACTGTGATTGGTTGCTATAAGTAACAAATGACGTTTCATAAATGTACTCCTATCTATGGGGAATAGGATTTCTAGGATTACTGGGTTAATAGTTGTCTGTCAGAGCCAATAATTATTATGAATGTTTCTATTCACTGCAGTAAACAGTTATAGAGAGATCTTCAAAGGAATATTCTGGTTAAAACAAATTATCACCTATCCATTGGATAGGTGATAACTTATTCATCGGTGGAGGTCCGACCACTGGTGACCGATCAACAGAATGGGACACTTTTATTCCCGTAAGAATGGAGTCATAGTGCGCATGTGCCACCTGTGCTCCATTCATTGTCTATGGGGCTGCTGAGCTCTGTACTCTACGTTTTCCGACAGGGCCATAGAGAAGTAATGGAGCAGCAGTCGGGAGTCCAACGTGCCACAACATCTTGTAAAGGGAATAATTTTCGCTGATCTACCAATCAATGCTAGTCTCAGCAGTGGGACACCCACCGATCAGCTAGGCATCACCTATCCTACAGATACAGTAGGTCCTAACTTGTTTTAACTGGACAGCCCCTTTAAAATGTCAAGCTCAGGGTGATATTTAGTACAATGTGATTAGGTTGGACAATACCAACCTCCTAAATAATTATTTTGGCCTACAATATTAAGTAAACCTGACAACTGGCATCAGTACTGGTACAATAAAAACATGAAACTGATGACTTTTATCTACCGCAGGCTGAATATATAGTAATATTTTTGGCTTAGCTGGCTGCTGAACATCTAGATATGTGCTGTCGTTCAGTAGCTGACACAAGAGATTTCCAGTACAGTATATGCATTTCTATAGTAAGCATTAATATATTGAGCAATGGCTACAAAATTATAATAAATGCACATTTACCGGCTGATGATGAGGGTTTCCTCACCATTGATCCACACCCTGACAAATTCTCCATACATGTCATTGTAATAGTTTGATGCTGTCCCAATTCCTGTCAACAGAAATCGTCCATAGGATATGAGTGGCCCAAGTCCCAGGTAATAGGAAGGACCTATAGAAAATGTCATGTTAGAGTAAATCAGGAATTTGGATCAGGCAGAAAACAGAAAGGTATAACAGAATATGAAGCTGGATTTAGTCTGATCACTGATGGTGATAGGGCATTTTACAAAGAGTGGTTCTGGTTTTGCTTCTCCCATGCTGGGTTGCTATTTGTTTAGTCAGGAAATGACAATCACTACAATTATTATCAGCAGACAATGGGATAAGAGGATAACTGGAGTCACTCCTGCACTTTCAGATTTTGAGTGGATGTGAATGGGTTGTCTCACAAAAAGTATCTGTCTTTTTGTGATATTTTTCTTGCATCAACCATTGCAGTGGGCATTTAGCATTCAAATTACTGGTATGTAATATATGGATGGGCAAGAGTTGCTTTTTTTTCATATATGGATTTCCATACTTATAACATGTATAAACCCAAACAAGCTCTATGGTGATATAGTAGGTGTACCTGCAGTACAGAGTAGACCGATGACTACCAACTATAACATCTGATTCATTTACCGTTGCTGCAGCTATATCCATTTATTTATGTATGAAATAGAGGACAATTTCCAAATTGCTGGGAGTTCAACTGTTGAGATCTCCACCGATACCAAGAACATGGGCTCTGAAGAGCCTCGCATGAATGGAATGGGGTCGATCATGCACACATTCTTATAATTTATATCTATAGGAGTGCCAAAGACCAGTCGAGCGCAACGCTCAGCTACCTCCAGTGGCCCCACTAAGGATACAGAGAATGTGCACTTCATTGACCACTACTCAACTTGCAGGGGGCTCTTCAGAGCCCAATTCTGAAGATCGGTGGTAGCTACCAGCGATTGGGAAGGTATCCTACTATCTGATTGATCTGGGATAACTTCCAAACATGAAACAACCCATTTAATACAGTGGTGGAAGTAATGCAATTTGACAGCTCCTCGTGTAAAGTCCCAATTCTCTTACCTGGTATTGATGACGTCTCCTCATAATTCCAAATAAGTATAAGCAGAAATATGAAAACCACCATGGAAGCAGCTGTCGCTGGAGCCACACTGGGCATAACCTCAGTGATATTGTACTGCATTGGGTTCAGACCCTCTGTAATCATGTCTTTCCAGGACAGTTTTCTCTCCTAAGTATAGGTGTAGAGAGCATTAACTTCTAATCACCATGGTCTTTTAAAAACCCCAAAGGACAACAGACAGATGATACAACATTAGATCCAAGCCCTATAGTGTTGGAATTTAACCTTTTCATGTTTTGGGAATCAGCTTGATAGCAAGAAAATTTAGCCACAACAGAAAGATAACATTCCTTCATCAACTTTGTACTACACATTTCACTTTGATTATACATGTACCATCTGTGAAGGAGGAAGATGCCCTTGACAAGTCATTTACAGCGATGCAATTGAAGTCATTGTGAATTTTGCATATAAGATTTTCAAGTTCAAACCAATTAAGGAGGAACTTCCGTGACAGTTTTCCCCAGTACTTGGTACATTATTGGGTTTTTTTACACCTTTTTAATGAATAAAACAAATTATTACACTTTTTATTGTCAATGTTTAATCTCTGTTTTGTCCTGAAAAGATTATTTGAGATTTTTCATAGGTCAGAATTTTATTACTGCATATCTTCATGTTTACTAGATAATAAAAAAATAGCTAAAAATGTAAGCATGAATATCCACCATTTTAAAAAATTTCATTTTTACATTCAACAATCTGTTTTCATTTAAAAAATTCTGACCTCAGACCACGATTAATCCAGCAGATGAACAACCTGTCAAAACAAATTGAATAGAGATCCAAAAGAAAGACGCTTTAAAACTTAACCTTTAATAGTCTCTTCATAAAACACACTAGTCAGTGAAAACGTCATAAAATTAGTATAAAGCTTTATAGCCACCATTTAGTGGTTAGTTATAGATATCAAAGTCGTCAAGGCCAACACAAGTTTAAACAGATTATATACTCAGATTACGGACTATCAATAAACAATAGTATAAATAATGCAGTGATTAGATCGTTGCACAAAGGAAATAAATTGGTTTGGCCTCCCCAAAATCCTTCATTGAGAAAGGGATCTATCAGGTGGAGCCTCGGGAACAGCATCAAGGAGAAGGACCACTGTCTCTAATCGGCCCAATTTTAATAGCTCATCCCTGTTCACTCTAAAAGCTACAGCTCTGAGGGACATCCATACCCGACTGTCCTTCGACTACAGTAAGCCTAGAGTGTCCTTATAATGTTCCCAACATGTTTCATCTAAAACTCTTCAGGGGAGAATCCTTATTGCAGATGGGACTAGATCTAATGAACAGGTGGCAACACCTTTGTCTAGGGTTGCCAACTTAACTATTTATTTTTTCTGGACAGCTTATAAAAATCACGGACAGACAATAATTTTTACAAACACATTGGAAAACTATTACAAACCATTATAATTATAAGTGATATATGTCTACAGCTCATAATTCTGATATAAAGAAAGACATTATCTGCATTCACTATGAACTGTAAACTGATGATAATTACAGTCAAAATAATCTGTATAAGTTTCTCCAGCTTCAAAAATATTATGGACGCATTTCATTTTTTTTACAGACAGGTAAAAAAGTGCCCTATTTTTATGGCCTGTCCTATAATTTCTACATGATTGGCAACCCAGCATCTGTCACTTACACGGTTATCGTGCACATGCAATGCACACAACCACGACTAATGAGGTGAAACTGTATACTTAGTTATTATTAAAGCGTTAGTCCTGATTTGCTTTTTATTCCTATGAGAAGTGGAACATTAAAATGGGACAGATGCACAATAACTGCCAAGTATGCATGCCTCTAGGTAGGTAGCAGAAGACATGACGTCATCAGCCCCGCTCACCTCTTGAACAGAGTAGTGCAGGACCAATGCTTTAAATTCAATTAACAAAAGGTGGGCAATAAGCTCTTAGGCTTCATCCATTGGTATTAGAACTTTAGACTTAAGACTGACTATATTAGAGCTCTGTGCCAAAAAAAAAGTTCTGACTGTTGTCAGCTAAAGAAAAACATACTACAAAGTATCTGACCTATTTGGCTTAAGAAAAAAATCAAATGGTGCTTAAGGTTGAACAAAGGATGTAAAACTTCTCTCAAAACCTAGAAAGTCTTGACTGCAGTGAACCTTAATTACCAATTCCTTACAGGATTGAGGAAGTTGAGAAAGCTTTGCAATGGAGAATTCCTCAAGTTGCATTTTGTAAAAAACATAAAGAAGGACTGGTAAGTGGTGATGAAACAAAACTGGTTCCTGGAGAACTGTACTTTTTATGTTGAGCTGTAAGGATTCTGAATCATCGATCTTATGAGTCGCGCTGCCATAAAAACTCATCATTATTGTAAGTACAATCAGATAATACTAATTTAATTGATATTGACATCTATATTAACAATAGTCATTACTACCTTATTCATGGCTTTCTGGAGGGCCATCTCAAGGCAACAATGAGCTTTGTGTGACATTTCCTCCTTGCTGCTTACAAAAGACATACTTATCAGCTATAACGTATCACACTAAAGACCCTATATATGTTAAATGGCTGTTGCCTGAATAATGGTTTGGCCAATCATTCAGCCGACATCCATCTCAGGCAACTCTACCATACACAGGAGCACTTGTTCAGCCAAGTGCTCCTGAGTTCTCTATGACACATTGGCTGGCGGTTAATCTCCGGGAACACAACGCAATCAGCAGTGCGAAATCGGCCATGCCCAATTGACAAGTCCCCTGACCATCAGTTGACCGGTGCCCCCATACACATTAGATTGTTGCCCGGACTCATTGATATTGGTGAGTTCGGCCAACATTAATCTAATATGAGGACCTTCAGGATTGTCTCAATATCTGGAAATATGGGTTAATTTTAATTAATCTTGGGCTCAATATCCTAATGTTATACTTACTACGATCCGGGAAGTTTAAAAATGAGAAGTTGTTTGAAGAGTCTTTCAATGAAGGATCTACCAAGAGATTCAAAGGACAGTGTCTCTGCTTAAGTGGTTTAATGATCAGGTCAACTTAGAAGTAGAACTCCTGCACAACGAAAAGCCAGATACCCAAAGTTTCAAAAAGAATGATGGGAAGAAGAAAGTATGGAGAAGGCTTTTAATGGCTCCACATCCTCTGTAAAACATGGTGTAGGCAGAGTGATGGCATTGGCATGCATGGCTTCCAATGGCACTGGGTCACTAGTATTTATTGATGATGTGACTGAAGACAGAAGCTGCCAGATGAATTCTGAAGTGTAGAGGGTGATACTTTCTGCTCAGATTCAACCAAATGCAGCAAGGTTGATTAGATGTCTCTTCACCATACAGATCAACAATGACCCTCAATCATACTGTGAAAGCAGCCCTGGAGTTTTTCATGCAGAAAAAGGGGAATATTCTGCAATGGCCTACTCAATCACAAAATGTCAACCACATGCATTTCGCATGCTTAAGACAAAACTTAAGGCAGAAAGATGCACAAACAAGGAACAGCTGAAGTCATCAGCAGTAAAGGCCTGGCAAAGCATCACATAGGAGGAAACCCAGCGATTGGTGACGACTAAGGCTTCCAGACTTCATGCAGTCATATTAAAAATGAAACTTTTATTTATGGTAAAGATAATTTGTTCAATTACTTTTGAACCCCTGAAATGAGAAAAATGTTTGTAATTCCTAAACGTTTCACAGGATATTATTGTTCAACCCCTGTAATTACACTTCAAAGTCTACACTTAAATTACATCTCAGACGTTTCATTTTAAATAAAAAATAGTGGCATGCCGAGCCCACATCACAATGATTCAATAACTGTCCAAATATTTCTGGACCTAATTGTATTTAACTTTAAAAACTAACTTCTTTTGTAATGTGCATCAATTAAAAGTTCCCTATCGTTCCCTATGTACTTTAAATTCCCTTTGTCTATTTTTTTTCACTTCCGATGATGTTCCATTTGAAACTCCCAGCATGCACCTTGGATTCTCAAACAAAATATCATTAGGGAGCCGGGTCTGCTGTTATTCACCCCTGCTTCTTTTTCCACCCTAAAACTGTATGTCATCAGGGACTGGAACTTCAATCACTCCCAGCAGCTGCTGTCACTACCCTTAAACTGGATGTTTTCCGTGACTTTTGTTTAAGGGGCTGGACTAGTCCCAATTTTACTGAGCATAGGACACCCAAAAGAAATAGGGGTGAGTGACATTCCATTTGCAAATCCACATTACATGCTCGGAGACTCAAATGGAACGTCATTGAATGTAGAAAAAAAAGACAAAGGATTGATGTACATCACAAAAGTCATTCTTTTTTAAAATTAAATAGTTATATGATTATTATGATCACTGTTAGGTTTCGGTCAACCCCTTTAATTATTATGATTCATTTTCACATGTTTCGTATATAAAAGCAAATCTGTAAGCAGATTTTACAATACAATACAAACTGCATTCTTTATAAATAGATCTTTTAGATCTGATGATGCTGGTATACATACTTTAAAAATCCCAAGTTAAGATGCCTGTATAATCCTTTTTGAAAGTTTTATAAAATGCTCATTTTAATATTAGACAGGAAAACTGCAAAAGGATTATACAGGATTCTGACATGGATTTTGTCAAGTAAGTGCACCATCCTAACCACGTCTTGGAGATATATTTCTTTATGCGTGCAGTTTGGATTGTGAAATCTTGTAAAAGAGGTTTTTTGGGACTTTTATTATTTTTGCGTATAGGGCTAAAAATGAACAAGCAGGTAGTTGCTAACTACCTGCCTGTCCTACCCGGAACCACTCCTGCCAGCGATTCTACGGCTTCTGCTGATGTCACGTTGACAGAGCAATTTCTTCTCTTCCGCTCTGCTCTGTCAATGGGTTGTCAACTTGTCACTGCCAATATCATGGCAGCCGGCTCCCCGCTATCTAACTGCAAGGACAAGCCTGTCAATTAGCATGATGTGTGCAGGGATGCCGCGTCAACAGAGCAGACTGGAAGACAAGGTGCAGCTCTATTAATGAGAAGTGAAATGAAGCAGGGGAATCAGCAGAGATCATCCCCATGCAGAAAAAGCAAGTAGTTAGCAACTATCTTCCTGTTAGTTCTTAGCCCCATGCACAAAATTAAAAAAAATCCTGAATAAACCCTTTAAATATCTACTTTAAAGGGAACCAAGCATCTTGAAAATGTACAGTGGATATAAAAATCTACACACCCCTACCAGTTTTTTTTCATATAAGAAAACTCATACAAAGAAGGTTCATTTCAGAACTTTTCCACATTTAATGCCACTCATAATCTGTACAATTCAATTGAAAGACAAATTAATTTTTTTTCGGGTGGATAAAGAAAAATAAAGACCTAAAATAATGTGATTACATAAATATGCACACACTTAAAGAGGTTGTCCACTACTTTATCATTGATGACCTATCCTTAGGATAGGTCATCAATGTCTTAATGGTTGGGGTCCAACACCCGACACCCCTGCCCATCAGCAGTTTTTGCTGTTGGCGGCGGCTGCCGGATGGAACTGTTCAATAGCAGTGCTGTTCCATCTTCTGATAGTGGCCACAGCAGGGTACTGCACACCCGCCTCCTATTGATTTAAACTGGGATAAGGATAGGATAGGTCATCAATGAAAAAGTAGTCGACAACCACTTTAAACTAATACTTTGTTGAAGTACCCTTTGAATTTATGACGCCACTTAGTCTTTTTGGTTAGAAGTCTATCAGCATGGCACATCTAGAATTGGCAGCCTTTGCCCACTCTTCATTGCAGTAGTGCTCCAAATCTGTCAGATTGTGAGGGCATCTCCTGTGTACAGCGCCCTCTTTAGGTCAACTCACAGATTTTCAAATTAATTAAGGTCAGGACTCTGGACCATGACTTTTGCTGTAGAATGCAGCTAAGAAAATATTAGGATATTCATACTAAACTTTATATAGGGTTAATCAGAATCACTATAAATGGTGGCAGCTGTGCACTGACTACTATGTAACATGCGTTTAAATATTTTTGGCTAATTCTGAACACAACTGCATTCCTATTTATAAGAGGGTGTTCACACTTATGCAACCACATTATTTTAGTTTGTTATTTTTATTTTCCCCTTTTAAAATGATTTCAGTTTGTTTCTCAATGGATTTGTACAATTATGGGAGACATTAAAGGTAGAAAAAGTTCTGAAATGATACTTATTAGTATTTTTTTACATGACAAAAACCTGGCATTTTAACATTAGTGTATAGACTTATTATATTCATTGTGTGTGCAGTATGATATAGAGCAGGAAGATTGATGAATATATTTTTAAAATACTATCCAATAGAATTTGCATAGTCTGGGCTTAGCAGTCAAGTGGGTGGTCCTACTCAGTGATGGGCAGTCTTCCCTGTCTAAATGTGCATTCAGAGATAGCTATCAATCACTGATTAGGAATTGTGGCGTAAAACACCTTCAAATGTAGCAATGTTTTTGTGCAAAATTGTACAATAATTTTGTGACAATGCGAACCTGACCCGGGACAGAGCATGGCAAACCAGCAAACTACATCTTGACTGGTGTAACATTTCTGGTGGTGGCGCAAGGTACTTGTAATATGTGCCTAATCCATTAAGAGACACATGCCTCTTAATGAATAAAGAGCATTAAGACCGGCGTGAATACCAGTTTTAATAAATTGGACACTAGGTTCTCCCTAAAATTGAGATTAATGAAAGGTAATTGATACAAGTACAAAGATAATCTCATTAGTACTGACTAACTATTCTTCTAGAAGATAAGCATGGATGGAAAACAAAACAAAATAGTAGATATTTGCTGCCTCCACGAATAATAAATACATATGGAATATAATTTGTCTTTAACTAAATCCATTCTGCTGACCTCTTGGTACCAAGAGAGAATTTTAATGGAAGATCCAACAATAGATCTGGAATAGTACCCACCTGCAGCATCAATTAATGCTACCAAAAAGATGAAGGTAGGAATAATAAGTAGAATAGAATGAGAGAGATTTAGATTTGTGACTTTTCTCAGGGAAATATGGAACAACACAGATCCCCCCAACCCTTTGTTTTTGTCCCTCCCTCCCCATTTTTTTCCTACAACTTGAATAATTGCTCATCTTAAATTGAGCTGCAAAGAATTTTATTCAAAAAATATTGGTTGTTACTGTACAAAATGGAAATTATAATGCAATGTCAAACTTCATCAAAATGTTTGTAAAATTTCTATATCTCAATAAAAACACAATCTAAATATTTATTGAAATACACTTTTTATATATTATTTTTGACTTTTTCAGTTTTAATTTCATTTTTTTTTTTTTGGTAGCCAGTTTGGGAGAAAACCGAACAGTAGCTCCATGGAACAGTAAGCAAATGTCCTAAAGAACCTATTTCTGTTCTGGTGACCTTAATCCTTACTCTTATTACTGACTCTCTAGCTGACATTTTATTTTCATGAGGGATCTGTGACTCTTCCTAATCCTGAGTAATTTTGCCAGGCATTAGTATGGAGAGAATTTATTGTAACTATTATAGGTAAACTCTGATTATTTCAGCTTGTTATCTGTCATACATTATTTATTTCTTTGTCCAAGAATAATACGATTTTTCTTCTGACCCAGCTTCAACGTTCTCTGTACAAGTTCAAAAGTGTTATGCATAAAACAGCAACATATTGTATGTGTTACAGGCACAAAAATCAAATCTGGAAATGTCCCAGAAAAAAATACACTCCCTACGCCAACCCCTACCCTGAAATCTCAATAACAGTTACCATCCCCCTAGTCCTGAAATTTTAAAAAATATGTCTATAATAAAAATCTGAGTTATGTAATATGCATTTTTTTCTGATTATATATTCACTTTATGTATACATCAAATGTGTCCGCAACATATTCTCATTTAAAACTTTTTCAATAGCAGAAATGTATTAATTCATTAACTTTATTACAAATATTGATTAAAGAATTCACCTAGAACATTAAAATAAAATCCACATTTGATTTGATTAAAAAAAAGTCTCTATTCTAGTTATTTCCTTCATATTATATTACATAGTGAAATAGAATGTTGGATACAGGCAGGTTTGAGAGCGGAACTGAGACGCAGAATGATAATGATACATGTTTAATATAATCATGCTGATATAAGATGTTTCCTCTTTCCAGATAGCATTTCCATCGAAAGTTGTGATCTGGGTCTCCAACCAGTCCAACAAATAATGAGTTGGACAGCAGGGAACCATCCCATTGCAGAACAATGAGATCAGTTTTTATCCAATGCTGGAGAAAAACTACCAAGTAATGCAGGATATAAGGGCAGGGGACTGAAGAGCACTTTCTAGCCTGAAGGATATGAGAGTCAAGTTTGTGATGTCAATAAGCTTGTAAATAAATTGATGGATTGAGGATTCATTTCTTGAACATAATGCAATGTAATTTTTCTATAACTAAATCCTTTCAGCTGACCTCTTGGTATCAAGAGAGAATTTTAATAGAAGATCCACCAATAGATCTGGAATAGATACTAAACCCCTCTTTTTCTCTTTACTTGGGAAGCCTGTAGTGTCAATTAATGCTATCATAAAGATGAATCTAAGAATAATAAGTAGAATAGAATAACAGAGATTTGGATTTTTTTTTATTTTTTTTTACCAAAACTATAATTATGGCTGAAGTTCTTTTAGTTATATACTGAACAAGATAAATCATGTCTGAAGTGTAAGGATGCTGCAAACCGGTCTGTATTTCAGCTTCTTGGTACCTCCTCAGTAGAACATCGATGAGATTTGGGTTTGTTGTTTTCGGGTCCAGTTAGAAAGGTTATGTAAGAAAACTCAGACAATGTGATAATGATTTGTTAATAGTTCTTTTCTGTATCACAAAGGAAAACTGTTAAGTAAAATGACTTCTATTGCACTAAATACATAAAAATTGATTGTAAATTGGCATCACTTCACAAAGATCAATGCAAAAATGTCAGGATCGATGTTATTGTAGCTACTAGATTAGTCAGTGAGTGATGTATTTTTATATCATATTTGTAATAATCGTTATATTGGTATAGATTTAAATGAGTGTATGTGTGGATTTCTATGTTCACAACATTTACTGTAGTTATAATAACTATGAGATTTCTAATATTAGACCCATTCTCTATCCAAAAATGTAATTGAATATTTAGCAATAAATTAATTTAATCATTATGGGACTGTGTTAGCTACTTCTCAGCAACTCCAGTATAATTAAGAAAAAATCGTTTTTGCGCATATTGCTGAAATGTATATTACAATTACTAATTCCTAATGTATTTTCTCTTTTCATTTCAGGTACACAACATTTCCTATGTTCATCTCTGCAATACATGCCTTCTATTACAAATCATAATGAGAACATATCACACCAACACTCTCCATACCTGCTAAGAAGAAATCCTACATCTGTGGTTTTAACCAAATTTATGCAAAAAAGCATTAGAAATAATTACAACTCAGAAAAAGCACTAGAACCATTTAGCTATTTCAGAGAATAAACTATAGAAATCAAAATACCAAAAAAAAGAAACAGGAATAAAAAAAAAATGTATTCAGTTGTCTATGGAGCTACACATCCTTATCTCTATAATAAGACAATAACATACGTTGTTCTTAAATTAAAAAAAAATAATAATAAAATGTTTTGTCAGTCAATATAAAATATTAATATTAAATGGATTAAAAACATTAATACCAATTTCAATGGGAAGCAGTAGAATAGGCAGCAATAAAGAGGGTGAACTCTACCTGTGTGCAATGGGCAAGTCTTCATTCATTCTCTGAAAAGCCTCTGAAGTTCTTACCCCTTTAATATACAGACTGTGGAAAAAAATATGACCAGCCCTATTTGTAGGAAAGGTGCTTCAAGTTGCTATGAGATCAGTTGCTTAGATACAGGTGATTTATTTCATAAGTGTCATTACTACAAAATAGGAGAAGTTTGTAACTTGACCTGACATCCAAAACTGTTTTCATTCAATTAAGGTCCTAAATTAAAAATTCCTACAAGAACTTCAGTTCAAGATTAACGCTATAGATCTAAATTCACAAACTAAGTTTCATTTTTTTAACTCTAAAAAAGTTTTAAAGGTGATAGTAGGGACTAGTTATATGAAAGCATTAATAATACTCTCAACTACTCTACGCAGAACAAAAGCATGCCTGCCAAGAGATCGGATTGTTATTTGGTAGTCTTTTATGGCACTATGCATTGAGATCTTGAAAACAATGATGTATTAATTCAGAAAATACAATTATACCACTTTGATACAGCCATCTAAAATTGCATTGAAAAATAGTCTTCTAAAGGACTGGTCTTCTTCAAGAGGATGGCTAGAATGCATTACATATAGTGAAACTGAAAATACAGGTGCATCTCACTAAATTAGAATATCATCAAAAAGTTAATTGATTTCAGTTCTTCAATACTATAATAATAATAATCTTTATTTATATAGTGCCAACATATTCCGCAGCGCTTTACAATTCAGAGGTTCATATACAACAGTCATAAGTAACGTAGCTAAAGATAATACAACAATTAAAGCAAAAAAAAATGACGACCCTGCTCGTAAGAGCTTACAATCTACAATGAGGTGGGGGTGACACAAAGTACAGGGGATAATTTACAATGATATTCCAGCCATCTTGAGGGTATGAGGGACAGATAAAGGCTGCATGAGCTCATCACCAGCCAGTATCTGTAGTGCTTTTGGATTCAGTGGAGACTTATGTTTGGAGAAATAAGGAATGGGCTATAAGAAAATAAAAGGACTTTGAGTAGGGAACGTGATATGCCGCCCTAAACAGATGTGTTTTTAGGGAGCGCCTAAAACTGTGTAAGTTGTGGTTCGTCCTAATTTCTTGGTAGAGCATTCCAAAGAATAGGTGCAGCTCGGGGAAGTCTTGAAGCCGGGAGTGGGAGGTACAGATTAGTGCGAATGTTAGTCGAAAGTCGCTTGCGGAGCGTAGAGAACGGGTAGGTCGATAAACAGAATACAAAAAGTGAAACGCATATATTATATAGCGTCATTACAAACAGAGTCATCTATTTCAAGAGTTTATTTCTGTTAATGTTGATGATTATGGCTTACAGCCAATGAAAACACAAAAGTCATTATCTCAGTAAATTAGAATACTTGACAGCTTGAAAAATGTTTTTACAATCCGAAATGTTGGCCTACTGAAATGTATGTTCAGTAAATGCACTCAATACTTGGTCAGGGCTCCTTTTGCATCAATTACTGCATCAATGTGGCGTGGCATGGAGGCGATCAACCCGTGGCACTGCTGAGGTGTTATGGAAGCTCAGGTTGCTTTGATAGCAGCCTTCAGCTCGTCTGCATTGTTGGGTCTGGTGTCTTTCATCTTCTTCTTGACAATACCCCATAGATTCTCTATGGGGATAAAGGGAATCTGTCACCCCCTGGGACTTTTCAGACCTCTAATATGGGCATACAGGTGATAGAAATGTAAATCTATACATACCTGTATAGAAGAAAAAGTTTTCCAGTGAAGTGGTATCCAATATCCAAAATTTATTATGCAAAAAATAAAAATCTTCAATCCAAACAGGGAGTTACACAGTGCTTAAGCCAACATGGCAAGACCATGGCAAGCTGCTTCACCTCCTTTTAGAGCAGGGGAGGGGGGAATGTTTAAATTAAGTAGGTAGGCTGGGATTTCTTGGCATCCCCCGGTTGCCAAGCCTAGGAAAACGGATTTTATAAAAAGATACAGTACAGACCAAAAGTTTGGACACACCTTCTCATTTAAAGATTTTTCGGTATTTTCATGACTGAAAATTGTACATTCACACTAAAGGCATCAAAACTATGAATTAACACATGTGGAGTTATATATTTAACAAAAAAGTGTGAAACAACTGAAAATATGTCTTATATTCTAGGTTCTTCAAAGTAGCCACCTTTTACTTTGATGACTGCTTTGCACACTCTTGGCATTCTCTTGATGAGCTTCAAGAGGTAGTCACCGGAAAAGGTTTTCTCTTCACAGGTGTGCCCTGTCAGATTTAATAAGTGGGATTTCTTGCCTTATAAATGGGGTTGGGACCATCAGTTGTGTTGTGTAGAAGTCTGGTGGATACACAGCTGATAGTCCTACTGAATAGACTGTTAGAATTTGTATTATGGCAATAAAAAAGCAGCTAAGTAAAGAAAAACGAGTGGCCATCATTACTTTAAGAACTGAAGGTCAGTCAGTGCGAAAAATTGAGAAAACTTTGAAAGTGTCCCCAAGTGCAGCTGCAAAAACCATCAAGCGCTACAAAGAAACTGGCTCACATGAGGACCGCCCCAGGAAAGGAAGACCAAGACTCACCTCTGCTTCTGAGGATAAGTTTATCCGAGTCACCAGCCTCAGAAATCGCAGGTTAACAGCAGCTCAGATTAGAGACCAGGTCAATGCCACACAGAGTTCTAGCAGCAGACACATCTCTTCAACAACTGTTAAGAGGAGACTTTGTGTAGCAGGCCTTCATGGTAAAATAGCTGCTAGGAAACCACTGCTAAGGACAGGCAACAAGCAGAAGAGACTTGTTTGGGCTAAAGAACACAAGGAATGGACATTAGTCCAGTGGAAATCTGTGCTTTGGTCTGATGAGTCCAAATTTGAGATCTTTGGTTCCAACCTCCGTGTCTTTATGCGACGCAGAAAAGGTGAACCGATGGACTCTACATGCCTGGTTCCCACCGTGAAGCATGGAGGAGGAGGTGTGATGGTGTGGGGGTGCTTTGCTGGTGACACTGTTGGGGATTTATTCAAAATTGAAGGCATACTGAACCAGCATGGCTACCACAGCATCTTGCAGCGGCATGCTATTCCATCCGGTTTGCGTTTAGTTGGACCATCGTTTATTTTTCAACAGGACAATGACCCCAAACACACCTCCAGGCTGTGTAAGGGCTATTTGACCAAGAGAGAGAGTGATGGGGTGCTACGCCAGATGACCTGGCCTCCACAGTCACCAGACCTGAACCCAATCGAGATGGTTTGGGGTGAGCTGGACCGCAGAGTGAATGCAAAAGGGCCAACAAGTGCTAAGCATCTCTGGGAACTCCTTCAAGATTGTTGGAAGACCATTTCCGGTGACTACCTCTTGAAGCTCATCAAGAGAATGTCAAGAGTGTGCAAAGCAGCCATCAAAGCAAAAGGTGGCTACTTTGAAGAACTTAGAATATAACATATTTTCAGTTGTTTCACACTTTTTTGTTAAGTATATAATTCCACATGTGTTAATTCATAGTTTTGATGGCTTCAGTGTGAATGTACAATTTCCATAGTCAAGAAAATACAGAAAAATCTTTAAATGAGAAGGTGTGTCCAAATTTTTGATCTGTACTGTATATCAAAGCAAGCAGACCTCTAATATGGGCCATACAGGTATGTATAGATTTACATTTCTATCACCTGTATGCGCATATTAGAGGTCTGAAAAGTCCCAGGGGGTGACAGATTCCCTTTAAGGTCAGGCGAGTTTTCTGGCCAATCTAGCACAGTGATACTGTTGTTTTTAAACCAGATATTGGTACTTTTGGCAGTGTGGACAAGGTGCTAAGTCCTGCTGGAGAATGAAATTTCCATCTCCAAAAAGCTTGTCGGCAGAGGGAAGCATGAAGTGCTCTAAAATTTCCTGGTAAATGGCTGCGCTGACTTTGGTCTTGATAAAACACAATGGACCTACACCAGCAGATGACATGGCTCTCCAAACCATCACTGATCGTGGAAACTTCACACCAGACCTCAAGCAGCTTGGATTGTGTGCCTCTCCACTCTTCCTCCAGACTCTGGGACCTTGATTTCCAAATGAAAAGTGGAACTCTGGGACCTTGTAGAGTATGTCAATGACTGCCTCCTGGACATCTGTCAAGTCAGCAGTCTTCCCCATGATTGTGGAGCCTACTGAAACAGACTAAGGGACCTTTTTAAATGCTTAGGAAGCCTTTGTAGTTGTTTTTTGTTAATTATTTGAATTTACTGAGATAATGACTTTTGTGTTTTCATTGGCTGTAAGCCATAATCATCAATATTAACAAAAATAAACACTTGAAATATATCACTCTGTTTGTAATGATGTTACACGCACGCCGCTAGGTTCAGATAGGGCGAGACAGGTTTCATGAATTCTTTGGAATCCTGGGGGAACCGTTACTCAGGGCAACCATAGGCTGCAGCTTCTCTCAGGCACACGATAGATTCAATTGCTGACCAGACACATCTTACAAGAGTCTTTTTCAACAGTTTAACAGTGGACTTTAATCTAAAGCATGGACAGTGCGATTCAGGGATATTACAGCAACAATCTTCATTACAGTACAGTCTGAGTTTCTTAAGCAATCGGTTCCAATAACAATACAGTAGTTTCTTCACAAGGCACAGTATTACAGTCTCTTCAGTAGAATAATTCAGCATAGATTAGATCTCTTAGCTGTACACTTCTGTGCAAACACAACCACAGACTTTTCCTTCACAAGGACACAATAGTACACAGTATTCTTTATCCTGCATGGCGATGGCGGGAGGGAGGGTTTTATGAGGGAGATGATCCCTGTGACACAATTCCTTCCAGTCCTTAACTTCCTGACCGATAATACTCTGCACTGTTAGCTCAGGGAGTTTATCTGACCTGTGTTTAGTTTCTCTCCTGATCTGAATCCTGTTCAGTTGTCTTCTGTCAGATGCAGATAACACACTACCTCTCTCTTCCGCTTCAGCCAGACTACAATAACAAGTTCCTCACATTACCCCTGGGGCTCTGCTAAAACACTCCCTGTCTCCTGTGACTGTGTTAACCCCTCTAGTTGCTGGATGCTTCTGAAGCACAACACTTGCTGTCTCCTGTGCTTGTGTTATCTTTAACATTTGCTGGATGCTTTGGAAGCAACAGCACTACTTCTGCATGTCACAATGACTCTATATAGTATATGAGTTTCACTTTTTGTATTGAAGGACTGAAATAAATTAACTTTTTGATGATATTCTAATTTAGTGAGATGCACCTGTAGGTCAGTGGAAATCTAGTCTGGATCAGGGTGTCTCTCGGAGAGGTTTCACTGTATGTTGGAAAATTGTACAGTGCGCATATTGATTTACCTTCATATACACTCCTCAATGTTGAAATTGCAGCCATTAATAACTTCATCGATAGCATGCCAAGGCTTGTAAGTGCAAGTGTTTCTGCATTTGGTGCTCATACTCAATATTGAATAAATCAAGATGTTTTGAAAAATGTGTTTTCATTTTATTGTAATTTGCATATCATTAACATGTACACTGATCTTGTGATTTTCATAATTTCACGACTTTTCCTTCTTGGTGTTACAATTTCAGTGTTGAGAAATATATATAAACTTATCTTGACTTAATACCGTATGTACTTTTTATTCCTTAATGTAATAATAAATGTATATTTAGAGGTAATAAGAATGGGCATAATTAATATTTACAAGAGATGAGTGGATCCTATGAAATTTGAATATGCTGACTATTCCCAAAAAATTTAACTCATGGTGAATAAATTAGCGAGAACCTCAATACTGGAAAACTTGTAATTGCTCGGAGAATACACATGAGGGAGAGCATAGTGAGAACCCTGCTGATCATAAGAGCTTACACTCCACAGACAATAGAGAGAGGACCCCGCTGACCATAAGAGCTTACACTCTATAGAAGAGAAAGCGTGAACCTCGGTGACCAAAAGAGCATAAACTCTACAGAAGAGTGAGAGGACCCAGCTAAGCATAAGAGCTTACACACTAAAGGAAAGAGAGGACCCCACTGACCATAAGAGCTTATACTCTACAGAAGAGAGAGAAAGACTTACACGATAATTCTGGAGATGGAAAACGACTCTGCAGTAAAAACTGTGCTCTACCAGGAACCATTGATCTGTAATGGCCTAGGTACAGACCACCGCTGTACAGGGTATGATGATCTGCTAGATGTGATAGCAAGGCATTATGGGGAGGCCCATATCGCCACGCAACATGGCATTAGCCTACCCAATGATATATCAGCAGTGTGTGAAATGGTGATGGGGAAGGTGTTTTTTGCGAACCGCAAATTGAATCTCAAAATGTTTAAAATCGCATGAAATTGTGAATGTCTGGAAATTCAACCAGAACTCAATCCTCCATAAATCAATACACTCATTTAATATTTATCCACTCACTCTAATATTGATATCTAAGTAAGCAAATCACAGCCTGGATAGAGTAATGACAGTAAAATGCCTTTTTTTTGGAAGTGCATTGAGCTGTGGGGTGCATTGCTGCAAAAGGGAAAAAAAAAAAAACTCTTTAAATCTTCTTAGTTAGCGAGTGTGAACGACCTGAGTGTGACCGGAGCGTAAGTGCGAACGAAAGTAAGTGTGTGACTTGTTTTTCAGTAACTTTGGATTCAGGGAGTTTGGAAGGGAGGAATTTGGACTGAATTGCTGTCTGTATTTTATTAATTCTTTACATTTCTTTTTACTTAACATTCTGTCTATTAAAATCCCCATTAGGAAATGAGCTCCATTATTGGCAATGCTATCCAGTGTACATCTTGCCACATGTATGCATTCCTTGAACAGCCGGTCGGGGTTGCATACTGCTGTGCGAGATGTGTGCACGTTGTGCGTTTGGAAGCCCAGGTACTGGATCTAAATGAGCAGCTGGCAACACTGAGATCCATTGACAATATGGAAAGGAGTCTGCTGCTCACTGAGCAGCTGCTCACTGGGGTAGATGTGGGGGAGGGTGGTAGTAGGGAGCTGCAGGACAGTGAGGCCGCTAGTTGGGTGACAGTTAGAAGGGGGGGTAGAGGGAAGAGTGCTAGGGAGGCTAGTCCTGATCTGGCACACCCCAATAAGTTTGCAAAGTTGGCAGATGAGGGGAGTGACGGTACAGGGGTAGCACTGCTGCAGCAAGGCATGTCCCCTGAAAGCCGGAGGAGTGTCAGCTCCAGTAAAGAGGGAAATAGGAGAGCAGGGCAGGCCAGGCAGGTGCTGGTAGTGGGGGACTCAATTATTTGGGAAACAGATAGGGCAATCTGTCACAAAGACAGGGATCGTCGAACAGTGTGCTGCCTACCTGGTGCTCGAGTTCGGCACATCACTGATCGGGTTGACAGATTACTGGGAGGGGCTGGTGAGAACCCAGCGGTCATGGTGCACATTGGCACAAATGACAAAGTTAGAGGTAGGTGGAAGGTCCTTAAAGATGATTTCAGGGAATTAGGCTGCAAGCTGAAAGCAAGGACCTCCAAGGTGGTATTCTCTGAAATACTACCGGTACCACATGCCATGCCAGAGAGGCAACGGGAGATTAGAGAGATAAATAAGTGGCTCAAGAACTGGTATAGGAAGGAGGGATTTGGGTTCCTGGAGAACTGGGCCGACTTCTCAGTTGGCTACAGACTTTACGCTAGGGACCGGCTGCACCTCAATGGGGAGGGTGCAGCTGTGCTGGGGGAGAAAATGGCTAGAAGGTTGGAGGAGTGTTTAAACTAGGGATTGGGGGGAGGGTATTCATTTTATAGGTGGGGAAGATAGTGCAGATAGTGACCTGGGCACAAATAAAGAAATTGGGGGTGGGGTTAGAAAAGTCAATAAAGTAAGAAGGAATAGAGGTACAGAGAGATACATAAAATTCATGTACACTAATGCCAGAAGCCTCACCAACAAAATGGAGGAATTAGAATTAATTTTGTTGGAAAATAATTATGACATGGTAGGGATATCTGAGACGTGGCTGGATGACAGCCATGACTGGGCAGTTAATTTACAGGGCTATAGTCTGTTCAGAAATGACCGTACAAACAAGCGAGGGGGGGGTGTTTATATGTAAAATCATCCTTAAAACCCATCTTGCGGGAGAATATATGTGAATCTAATGAAAATGTAGAGTCCCTGTGGGTGGAGATAAGGGGAGGGGGAAAAAATAATAAATTACTGATAGGGGTTTGTTATAAGTCTCCAAAAATAATGGAAGCAGCGACTCAAGGAGAAGTCATTATTATGGAGGACTTCAACTACCCTGAAATACATTGGGGGACAGAAACCTGTCGTTCAAGCAAAGGTAATAGGTTTTTGACAACTATGAGAGACAATTACCTTTCACAACTGGTTCAGGACCCAACAAGAAGGGGGCACTGCTAGACCTAATATTAACCAATAGGCCAGACCGCATATCAAATATACGAGTTGGGGGTCACTTGGGTAATAGTGATCACAAAATAATACGTTTTCATGTAACCTTTAATAAGATGTGTAGTAGAGGGGTTACAAGGACACTAAAGTTCAGGAAGGCAAATTTTCAACGGTTGAGAGATGATCTTAGTGCAATAAACTGGGACGATATCCTGAGACATAAAGCTACACAAAGCAAATGGGAGACATTTATTAGCATCCTGAATAGGACCTGTGCACAATATATACCCTTTGGGAATAAACATGCTAGAAATAGGAGGAAACCACTATGGCTAAATAGAGCTGTAAGGGGCGCAATAAGTGACAAAAAGAAAGCATTTAGAGAACTAAAGCAAGTAGGTAGTGATGAGGCATTAAATAAATATAGAAAATTAAATAAATTCTGTAAAAACCAAATCAAGGCAGCAAAGATTGAGGCAGAGAGAATCATTGCCAGAGAAATTAAAAATAACCCCAAAATATTCTTTAACTACATAAATAGTAAAAAATTAAAAAATGATAGTGTTGGCCCCCTTAGAAATAGTCTGGGTGAAATGGTGGATGAGGATGAGGAAAAAGCCAATATGCTAAATGATTTTTTTTCAACCGTATTTACACAAGAAAATCGCATGACAGAAAACATGATTAGTGATAACAAAAATTCTCGATTAAATGTCACTTGCTTAACCCAGCAGGAAGTACGGCGGCATCTAAAAATCACTAAAGTTGACAAATCCCCGGGCCCGGATGGGATACACCCGCGAGTACTGCAGGAATTAAGTAACGTCATAGATAGACCATTATTTTTAATCTTTAAAGATTCCATAATAACAGGGTCTGTACCACATGACTGGCGTACAGCAAATGTGGTGCCAATATTCAAAAAGGGGACAAAAACTGAACTTGGAAATTATAGGCCGGTAAGCTTAACCTCTACTGTGGGTAAAATCCTGGAGGGTTTCATAAGAGATGCTATACTAGAGTATCTGAAGAAGAATAACCTCATGACCCAATATCAACATGGGTTTACGAGGGACCGTTCCTGTCAAACTAATTTGATCAGTTTTATGAGGAGGCAAGCTCTGGACTGGACCAAGGAAATGCAGTGGATGTTGTGTATATGGACTTTTCAAAAGCTTTTGATATGGTTCCACACAAAAGGTTGATACATAAAATGAGAACAATGGGGATAGGGGAAAATATATGTATGTGGGTTAAGAATTGGCTCAGTGATAGGAAACAAAGGGTGGTTATTAATGGAAAACTCTCAGACTGGGTCTCAGTTAACAGAGGGGTACCACAGGGGTCAGTATTGGGCCCCCTTCTTTTTAACATATTTATTAATGACCTTGTAGGGGGCATACAGAGTAATATTTCAATATTTGCAGATGACACTAAACTCTGCAGGGTAATGAATACAGAGGAGGACAATTTTATATTACAGGAGGATCTATGTAAACTAGAAGCTTGGGCTGATAAATGGCAAATGAGCTTTAATGGGGATAAATCTAAGGTAATGCACTTGGGCAGAGGAAATAAAATGTATAATTATATGCTTAATTGTAAAACACTGGGCAAAACTGTAACTGAAAAAGACCTGGGTGTATTGGTGGACGACAAGCTCACGTTTAGTGGCCAGTGTCAGGCAGCTGCTGCAAAGGCAAATAAAATAATGGGATGCATTAAAAGAGGCATAGATGCTCATGAGTAGAACATAATTTTACCTCTATACAAGTCATTAGTGCGACCACACTTAGAATACTGTGTACAGTTCTGGTCTCCGGTGTATAAGAAAGACATAGCTGAACTAGAGAGGGTGCAGAGAAGAGCGACCAAGATTATTAGAGGAATGGGGGGTCTGCAATACCAAGACAGGTTATTACACTTGGGGTTATTTACTGTGGAAAAAAGAAGGCTTAGGGGTGATCTTATTACTATGTACAAGTATATGAGGGGACAGTACAAAGACCTGTGTACTGATCTTTTTACTCTGAGGTCAGAGACGGGGACAAGGGGACATCTTCTACGTCTGGAGGAAAGAAGGTTTAATCATAATGACAGACGGGGATTCTTTACTGTAAGAGCAGTGAGACTATGGAACTCTCTGCCGCACGATGTTGTAATGAGTGATTCACTATTAAAATTTAAGAAGGGCATGGATGCCTTTCTTGAAAAGTATAATATTAAAGGGTATATATACTAGATTCCTTTATAGGGCGTTGATCCACGGAACTAGTCTGGTTGTCTTATGGAGTCGGGAAGGAATCTTTTTCCCCAATGTGGAGCTTAGTGTTTGCCACATGGTTTTTTTTTGCCTTCCTCTGGATCAACATGTTAGGCTATGGGTTGAACTAGATGTACTTAGTCTTCCTTCAACCTTAAAAACTATGTTACTATGTTATGTAAAATCAATGTATCTGAGTGTCCTTGTCAAAAGCTTTACTGCTTTCCACTGTGTGATGGCCATTATACACTGGCTGTGTGGGGGCCATTATACGGTGTGGAGGGTTGCGTTGGGGCCATCATGCTGTGTAAAGGGTTGCATGAAGGCCATCATACTGTGTGAAGGGTTGTGTTTTGGTAATTATACTGTGTGGATGGGCATGGGGGCCATTATACTGTATGGAGGGCCATTATACTGTATTGAGATCTGTGTGGTAGCCATCATATTGTGTGGATTGCTGTGTAGGGGGTCACAGTTGGGGCAGCATACTGTGTTGGGATGACCATACTTTGCCGGGAAGCGGGGAAGGTATGTACAGTAGAGTCATCATACTGTGAATGTGTCGGGTACTGTGAAGGAATTCACTGTGGGGCTATTGACGCGCCCCCTGGGCCTGTGCTGCTGCTGCTGTGCAGGGGGAATACCCGGAGCCGGATGGCTGGGGGTTGTAGTTCTCCGTGGCGGTGACCCGGTCCGTGCCCAGGGCGGTCAAACCAGTGGCAGTCTAAACGTTGTAATAAGTGTCCGACTACGCCACCCGTGGATTGCGGTCAGTGGGGACCGCCGCTGCGCTGCCGACCGCTGAGGCTGATGTTGGTTGCGCAGCCGAGTATGGGATAACTCCCCACGGGAGGAGTATTGCCTCAGGGCAGCTAATGTGGATGATGATGGGAGTGATGGTGTGAGGGTCCCAGTGCTGATGGTGCTGGTGCGACAAGGAATCACAGAGACGGGAGGTGCAGTTTAGGGTCTTTACTGATGGTACAAGGCATACCCTCCCGGGAGTACTGGCTAGTATAAGGGCCTGGTCAGTCTGCGAGCAAGCAGGAGTTCCCCTGGCCAGGTGGAGTTGTAGGCCTCCCCGTTTATCTGCACTCTTCCTGGCTACCTTGCTGTCAGCGGTTACAAGTAGCCCACGTCCCTGAGTATACCGTGTGGTGCTCACCCGTATGGCTGGTGACTTGGGGCCTTCTGTTAGCCTCCGCTCCTGGATGGCGGCGCTGGTCCCTTCTCTGTGACTGAGCCTCCGGGCTTCTATGGCCAGAGGACCTGGAATCCCCTGCCGGCTGGTTTCTGCTGCTGGGTGTAGATCAGTCCCCACAGCCTCGGACTCCTGTGTCCGGTTTTAGTGTCCTTGTCCAGGGCGAGCTCTGCTCAGCTCCAGCCCCTGGACTTCAGCTACTGCTCCTACAGAGCTCCTAGTTCTTCCTTTCCCTCTCCAGGCTCTGACTGCTCTAATCCCGCCCCAGACCCAGTTTAAAAGGGCAGATTCCTCCCCTCCCAGGTCTGGGCGGACCGTGTTGCATGTTTAGGGATCCTGACCAGAGAAACCTCCCACTTGTTCTCAGACATAATATCTCTATTACTGTGGCAACCAGACCCCTGGGGTGTCACACTATCATACTGTGATTAGGGGAACTTTTGTTGACATCATACTTTATGGGGGCAATGAAAGGGGAATCTAGGGGTTTCAATAGAAGGAACATTACTTTGTAAGGGCTACAAAGTTGTGAGATATGTTCTTCTGTGACCGCAACAAATATTAAGTTCTTATTTTCTTTTGTGGAGGTTCCCCATGATTTCTATGTACATCTTGCCTGTACTTGAATACAATGTCCAGGTTGTAGTTAGGGGTTATCTTCAAGGAACAGTTTCAGTTGGTGATCTTGCTTTTGAACTCCCCCTGACACCCAGAATCACCTCAGGCACATTGGAACTGAAATGCTCTTAGGACATCGGACATAGCATTGCAAATCTTCACTTCCTGGCCACCAACCTGCATGTGCCACAGCTACATATCAATAAGTTTAGGAGAAGCACCACAGAGCAATTCACGGACTATCAAACAAAAAAGTGTCTCCAAAAATATTAATAAATAGTTTACCGTCTGATCCAGTTGGAGTAATTTGAAACATAGCTTTTAATATTTAATATAAAAAATGAAATCTTTATTATTTACACTATTATTCACAGAAATGTTCTTCCAGTACCAGAGATACATATAAAAAAAATTCTATTGTCCAATTAGGAATCCAATCAGGACACAAATAACTAGTGAAATTCTATATACAACTTGTAACCATTCCACCTCTCAATGCTAGGCGGTCTTTGCAGTGATTGATATCTCAGTTGTCCAGTCTGGTGCAGGGGCATGCTGAGTTGTCTGTGTTTTTATTGACAGCTCAGCTGTCCAATCTGAGACTGGGAGGTGCTGAGTAGAGATGAGTGAACTTGTTCAGAAAACATTCGCCAAACTCAAAGTCGGCACAAACGTTGCACATTCGGATTTATGTTCGGATTCCCGAGGACTTTCCTCAAAATAGGCAAAATTTGGCCAAAGTTTGGTAAATGCTCGAGTTTCCAGTAATGCTTTTGTTAGGACTTTGGCTAGGATGGTGGTGCTGTATGATGAGCGGGTGGGACGTGTTTGATGTGGCGAGGGGGTAGGGAGAGGTCAGAGGATCGACGAACTGTTATTCTTTTTTTTTATTAACTAAATGTATGGAGATTCCAGCAGCCAATCAGAGTGCAGAAACCATCCACAACATCCAGACACAAGAACTTGTGTCATTAGCTACTGAAGTCACATGTCCATCTCCATATAAAAGGCAGACATGTGTCTTCGGCCCCATTTTTTCAGTGTAACAGCATAGTGAGGCTGCTGCTGCTGCAAGTAGTCAGATAGTTAGTAGCTAGTTCAGATAGATAGGATCCTGTGTCAAGTCGACCTTACCGCATATCAATCCTTTGTGCTAATTGTGTTGTCCCACCACCAGTCCACATTTCATCATTTAAATCCTTTGTGCTAAATATGTGGTCCAGCCAGCAGTCCATATTTTAACATCTACATTTTTTTGCTAATTGTGTGACCCAGACACCAGTCCACATTTCAGTATCTAAATCCTTTGTGCTAATTGTGTGGTCCAGCCAGCAGTCCACATTTCAACATCTAAATCCTTTGTGCTAATTGTGTCGTCCAGATATCAGTCCACATTTCAGCATATCATCCTTTGTGCTAATTGTGTGGTCCAGACACCAGTCCACATTTCAACATCTATTTTTTTCCTAATTGTGTGGTACAGACACAAATGTACATGTCAACATCTAAATCCTTTGTACTAATTGTGTGGCCCAGACACCATTCCACACTTCAGCATCTGAATAGTTTGTGCTAATTGTGTAGTCCAGCCAGAAGTCCACATTTCAACATGTAAATTTTGTTGCTAATTGTGTGGTCCAGCCAACAATCCACATTTCAAAATATAAATCTTTTGTGCTAATTCTGTGGTCCAGCCACACTATCTCAGCAAATAAATACTGATTGTTAATTTAGTGACAGGTGACTGACAGATCTGGGCCTAGGGTTGTGAAAAAGCTGGTTAAGAGGGGAAGGGTACATCCAACATGAATGGGAAAAAGCGAGGTTGTGGTGGAAGAGGGAATAGGTTGGTGTTAGAGGCGTATGTGGGATAGGTGGTAATATTGCTGAAAGCTGTACAGAACAAATACTGGCGCGTCCTATCCAAAGACAATTGACAACTTATGTTACTGGAGGGGCTACTCGACTTCCTTTATTTGGCAGCCAAACAGTGGTACGTCTTGTAGATGAGGGCCAGAAAGAGCATGTGCTCTATTGGATGGCAAACGCTGCATCAAGTGGCCTCTATTCCTCTTCATCCACCTTAACATCACACATAGTATAATCCTCAGAGGTGGCTCCCCAATTTCCCTTGTTTTCCCCCACGTAACAACTTTCCAACCACCCAACTCACTGTGGGGAACCACAGAGGGGAAAGTCTGCAGAGCTGTTCAACAGTCTATTCCATGGGCATCAGAGGTTTGCTCCAAAGATTCACAGACTCAAGAGGAGGAAAGCATCTGTACAGATGCCCAAAATTTTTTTCAGTTGGATCCGGGGCCGGACGAAGTAGGGTCCAAGAAGAATCCAGACCCTCATCACCAGACGTTAACCCCCAGGGGTGGAGGTGATCCTGATTAGTGCTCAGCGTTTCATTCACTGTCGCCGCGCCTCCAAGTGTCACGACTGTTAGACAGCTGTGACTCATGCAGAGATTGCCTGTCTCTCACACAGGTCTCCAGCCGCAGAACCTCCACTTGTTTACCCGCTACAGTCAGCGTGACTGAGAGCTTGTCAGCTGTTACGGAAGTGGATATGCTATTTTTAACCGATCTCAGACACCAAGCACACCATATCTTTCTCAATCCACCATAACATCTCTGCCTGCACCTCACTCACAGTCCAGCAGTTTGCCATGTTCACCTTCACCCTTCTCTACCCTCTCTCAACCTTTGGTCCCGCAGTTGTGGTCACCTAAAATATTGTTTCCTCCTACACATGCCAAAGCTAAGAGCTTGAACTTCACCATATCCAATCTGTTGGCCACGAAAAAACTACCTTTCTGCCTGGTGGATACAGACGGTTTCCGAAAGCTGATGGCCGTTGCAGTCCCCCAGTACCAGATGCCCAGTCGCCATTAGTTCTCTAAGAAAGATATGTCTATGGTACACCAGCATGTCGCAAACAACATCATCCATTCCTTAAAAAAATCTATGTCTGACAGTGCATTTCCCCACTGACACCTGGATGAGCAATCATGGCCAGGGACGTTACATCTCGCTGACTGAGCACTGACTGACTCTGGTGGCTGTGGGGGCAGCCGAGGAAGGGGCTGCTCCACAAGTCTTGGAATCCCCAAGGCTTGCGAGACAAACCTCTGTATCTAACACTTCCTGCACTGCTTCTGCCTCCTCCACCTCCTTTAAGGCCTCCACCTGCACCCTCAACCTCTCCCTTAATGAGACATGCATTCCAACAGTGCAGCGAGAATCCCCCTCACCTCCATATTGCACAGCCAGGGCTCACCTCAGTTAGGCAGTGGTTAAATTAATATGCCTTGGAGATTGCAATCATACATCTCAAGTGTTATGAACAGCTATCCAGTCCAAGTTTCAGCAATGGCTGTCTCCACTGAACCTGGAGCCAGGGAAGGCTGTGTGCGATAATGGTGAGAACCTGGTGACAGCCCTACACTGGGGTATCCTCACACACATGTTTTGCATGACTCATGTCCTCAATCTGGTGGCACATCAATTTCTCCGCCACCATCCCAGCCTGGATGTGCTGCTGCAGAACGCACAGTCGCTGTGTGCTCACTTCTGCCGTTCGCATCCCGGGTCATCGACTTGCATCACTACAGAGGTCTTTCGGCCTACCAGTTAACCGGTTGATATGCGATGTGCAGACACAATGGAATTCCACTCTGCACATGTTGCAGTGACTGTCACAGCAGCGACGAGCCCTGGTACAGTATGTCATTTTGCATAGCCTGGGTCAACGCAGTATGGACGTGGTACAAATCACGCTTGCAGAGTGGGCACATTTGAAGGACCTCTGCACCCTTCTGCACAGTTTTGAAATGGCTACTAAGATGGTTAGCGCTGACGATGCCGTCATCAGCATCACTATTCCGGTCATCTACATGCTGGAGCACACTTTGAATAGTCTGCGGGAGGAGATGGTGGTCCCAGTGGAAAAGGAGGAAGCAGAGGATGATGTGGAAGTGATAACAATATCTCTAAGTTCTGTTGTGGCACAGGCGGGTGCCAAGGGAGGGTGGATTACAGCGATCGAGGGGGGCTCATGATACCAGACAAACTGTTAGTGAAGGTGCAGGAGCCAAGGAACAAATGGAGGAGGATAAGGAGGAAAAGGTGATGGGCGCACAAAAGTCAGGAGACGAAGAGGATAATGATCCCCTTGCTGTTGTCTGTGACTGGCGGGAGGGGACGGAGGAAGCAAACTTGAGTGTTACCCCACCACCAACACACCATGAACTTGGACCTCATGGAAGAACCCGACACATGAGCGCCTTCTTGCTGCACTATCTGGAACATGATGCCCGTATTTTTAGGATTAGAAATATTGCTGACTACTGGGTTGCCACTCTGTTAGATGCACGATACAAGAGTAAATTTTGCCAGATGCTTTTCCCCCTGGAAAGGGACGCGCACATGCTGGAGTATCGAAACACGCCTGTAGACAGTTTAAGGGTGGTTTTCCCAAAGACAGCAGTGAGGCACACAGTGTGCATCGCAGTTCTAGACTTCCAACACCGAGAACGATGAGTCATCAATGCGAAAACATTAGCAGCAGTGTAAATGGCAGAAGCAATTTCTGTGAGTCATTTCACACATTTTTTTTGACCAGCTCATGCACCAGCACAACAGAGAACAAGTCTGATACAAAGTGAACGACTGGAGAGGATGGTGCAGAAGTATCTTGAGCTCAATATCAATGCCATCAGGGGGAGATTGGACTCTTTTGCATTTTGGTCTTCAAAAATGGAAGAGTGGCCTCAGCTTACCTATCACGCCTTGTAGGTTTTGTCATGCCCGGCAGCCAGCATTCTCTCAGAACGTGTCTTCAGTGCTCCTGGTGGTGTCCTGACAGATCAGCGCATCCAGCGTAACTTTCATTAAGATGAAAACATCATGGCTCTCCAATGAGTTTTGCACCCCAGTCACAGCCTGGGCAGACTAGGCGATGGTGTAGTTTTTAGTGTGCTGCATTGATCTTGCGTTACTTCAGTCTGTGACACCTTTGTCGTGGCTTCTGTGCCTGCTGTTGCTACTGATGCTGATGTAACTAACAATTTTTTTAAACTTAGAGACTCCAAGTTGGGTCTCCATCTTGTGGGTTGCCTGTATTGGAAGGGGTGTCAGCAGGGCCGGCTCCAGGTTTTCGTGGGCCCCGGAGAAAGAGTCTCAGTGGGCCCTTTTAACACATACATTCATAATGTTCAGATACAGCAGAGAAATATAGGTATACAACACATTGCCCAGCTTGCCCCCTCATCCTTCACATATGCAGACATGCACATGACGCGCCCCCTGGGCCATGTTGTTAGGGATACCCGGAGCCGGATCAGATGGGGGTTGTAGTCTCCGAGTGGCTGTGACCCGGTCCGTGCCCAGGGTGTCAAGCTCAGTGTGTGGCAGTCCTACAGATGTTATTAGTTCTTAGTGTCGACTACGCCACCCGTTGATTTGCGGTCAATACGGCCGCCGCTGCAGCAGGGTCCGCTGAGGCTGGTGGTATGTGTGCAGCTTCGGGTAGTATAACCCCCAACGGGAGGGGTATAGCCTCAGGGGGTCAGCCGTGGAGGATGGTGGTTGTGAAGGTGCAGCAAGGAGACTCAGAGGCATAAAATGCAGTTCCAGGGTTTTACTTACTGGTGTTGCTCGGGTCACTGTGTACAGCAGTGACCACCCAAGCCGTGCTGCGTCCACCAGGTCCTGGACTCGGTCAACTCCCAGGCAACTACGGAGTGTGGTCCTGAGCTCCTTTCTGTCTCTCCCTTCTTCTGGCCGTTCCCACCAGGGATCCACCTAAGTCCGGCTCCCTCGGGCCTCTTGTTGGTCAAGCCTCCTCTGGGCTCCCTGACCCTATTCTTGGTCTGCCTTCCGGGTGGATTTAGTGGGTGATCGTGGCAGATCCTGCCCACGACCTCCGGTTCCTGGCTAAGGTGTGCTGTAGCCTCTGCCAGCTTGGGATCCGGTACCCTGTTGCCGACCCTTCACCCTATTAGCTCTCTTATGGGCTCTTGGGGTCCCCTCTGCGCCTCTGGGTCTCTCTCTCTTCTCCTCTGCTCTTCTTCTCAGGTTCTCAGACAGACTGTCTGACTGACTGACTGGCTGGCTGACAACTGACTGACGTCTCACAGACTGACCCTGTCCTAAGATGGTGCCCACCTTATATACTCCCTCTATGTGTGAGCTCAGGTGACCAGCACCCAATGAGCTCCTAACTTTACCCAGGCTGCTCCCCCTATCTGCCCCTACACTACTGGGATGTTCCACCCCCCTCCCACTCCAGCCAGGAACAGACACTGTCGTACCTGCACATTTCTCTAGTGGGAGTACCATCGGTCTGTTCCCCGGAAATGGGATGTGTGTAGTGCATGCAGCCTACTAGCTCAGTTCCACACTCCATCCTTACCCGGGAGTGGAATATCACACCTCTGGGTTGAGGTGCAATACCCCTGTAGCAGCCGAATCCTCAGGGTGCTACATTCCCCCCTGGTAAACCACAGCACGTCCTCGGGCTGTAAAATATAAACATCCAAAACATACAATTTTTTTTTTTTTTTTTTTTCATAAACATAACCATAGAAAACATCATATAGATATCATCAGCAATAAACTTTTCATATATAACATTCTTGTTTCTGGTTCCTCCGGTCACGGTGCAACTTGTGACCGGGTAAAGTGCGACAGTCTCTCTTGGAATAAAACAGTTCCCTATAAAACCGGTAGGGGGCGCTTTAGGAAGCGCAACTATATACAAGGGAAATATGGCCGCTCTCAGTCCTCGGTCAGTGGGAATAGGGACACACGGGTTTCAGTTCAATTGGCTGGTCCCAACGGGGACTATATTTTAACTAGAACAGTTCTTATACCCTGACGGGTAACTATGTACAGTCTCTCTCTACCGTACTTCAACGACGGCGTCCTCCTGCTCTTTCTTGTTGGTCGGTTTCAGTTTCAGACCCGTCCGGGTCCTCTTGCTCCTCCTCACACCGCAGCTCCTCCTCCGTCAGGCGATGCACATGGAGGGCGTAGGGTCCTTTGGCACACTTGTGCCTGGTGAAGGTGACCTCGTCCCCTACGTACAGGTCACGACCTCTGTGTCCCTCCGGCAGATGGCTTTCTACGTCTCTGCGGGTTACAAAGACGTCGCCGGGGGTCTGATGGTCTCTAATGAAGCCCCACCCATGCTGCATGTTGAATTTTATCACAGTCCCGGTGGCACGGGGACCATGAGCTGCACGGGGTTTCCTCCTGGTCCGGCTCTTCTGCTCCGCGCTTCTTATCTGTATCTGCTGTTCCCGGACCCGCCTCTCTCTCCGCTCCCTCTCGAAGACTTCGAGCTGCTGGCGGCAGCACTCTGCACGCTCCGCCGCGGCCGCCCGAGTCTCCTGAGTGAACCCCATGAGGTCTTCTCCAGTGGGGTCCCACTCGAACTGTGCCTCCTCCAGCGGGGGCGAGGTCCTCTTTACGGGCTTCGGAGCCGGAATCAGGGGCTCGCACATGGGCCTTGCTCTCTGGAGTTCCAGCTGAATGTACTCCTGGGGCCATATGAAGGGCTGCCCATCCGGGCACGTATGCTGGGCAAATAGATTTTCACCCAGGTGCGGCACTCTAGATGTTGAGGGCGCGTTGATGGTAGCGGCGCCCGGGTTAACCAGGCCTTGCGACCAGGCCTGGGGCACCTTAAAGGCAAAGGGCACCGTAAGAACGGCGGCGCCCTGGGTTATTCGGCCCTGCGACCAGGCCGGTGGCTCCGCGGAGGTAGGGGGCGCTGTTGGAATAGCGGCGCCCGTGGTTACTCGGCCCTGCGACCAGGCTGGTGGCTCCGCGGAGGTAGGGGGCGCTGTTGGAATGGCGGCGCCCGGGGGTACTAGGCCTTGCGACCAGGCCGGTGGTATTTCCTGCTTGGCCACGCTCGAGGTCGAGGCGTGTGACGTCACAGGGGTCGCGGCCGCGGTTTCCGGTTGAGGCCTAGTCGGCGGCGGTGACGATGCAGCGACGGGCACGGCAGGGGGAATTTCGGGCTCTGCGACGGGGAGCTGGGGCAGGCACGCGGTTTCCCGGCTCGGGGTAGAGACGTCCCCTTTACCTGCCTCCGTCCGTTCAGCTCCCTTCTCGGCGCCGTCTCCTGCCTTCATTCCTCCTGCGCCATCCTCAGAGGCGGTCTGTCTCCTCGTCTCAGGTGGCGTGCTCCGCTGACGGGTTTCGGTCTGCTGGGCCATCTCTCGGCTCCACTCCGCCAATGTCTCCCGCTGCACCCGGGCCATCCTCCGTGCGAGGCCCTCCAACGCGGTCTGTGCACACTCCCGGTCTCGGGGGAGCTGTGTTAGGATCTCCAGCAGGCCTTCTGGAGTGGCGACCTGCAACAGGCTCCTGACCACTGGGTCGGTGCTGCCTGACTCTCCCTCCATCTCCGGGTAGGCTCTCTCTGGACTCTCTTCCAGACGTCTTGTCTCCGGGTGCGCTCTCTCCAGACTGCTCCAGGCGACACCCATCTTTGTTCTCTTGTTCTGTCTCCGCCCACATCGAGGGTGGTCCCGGGGCAACTTTGTGATTGTCAGTTCCAGGGGCAGTTCTCTCACGCTGATGGACACTTCCAGCATCACAGTCTCTGTTGGTGGGCGCGGTTTCCGCTTTTGGCGCCATTCTTCGACCTGGCCCACGATGGGAGGTGGCCTCTTGCCACCCTCTGGCACGCCCATAATGGCGTCCGCTCTTCCAAGGCGGGAAATCTTTGGAAATGGCGGGAATCGTCTCCCAGTGGCGGGAAACTCCATGGATGGCGGGAAAAAGCTGCAAATGGCGGACAACCGGCGGGAAACGACCTGTGATGGGGTCCGTTGGCGGGGACCCTCCGGAACCGGCGGGAGACTTCTTTTTAAGGTAACGGTGAACTTTTTCTTCAGGCACGCAGTACCCGGTTGTTGCGGGCACGTAATCCTGCCGACTACGCCGAAGTTGACGCGCCCCCTGGGCCAGTGTTGTTAGGGATACCCGGAGCCGGATCAGATGGGGGTTGTAGTCTCCGAGTGGCTGTGACCCGGTCCGTGCCCAGGGTGTCAAGCTCAGTGTGTGGCAGTCCTACAGATGTTATTAGTTCTTAGTGTCGACTACGCCACCCGTTGATTTGCGGTCAATACGGCCGCCGCTGCAGCAAGGTCCGCTGAGGCTGGTGGTATGTGTGCAGCTTCGGGTAGTATAACCCCCAACGGGAGGGGTATAGCCTCAGGGGGTCAGCCGTGGAGGATGGTGGTTGTGAAGGTGCAGCAAGGAGACTCAGAGGCATAAAATGCAGTTCCAGGGTTTTACTTACTGGTGTTGCTCGGGTCACTGTGTACAGCAGTGACCACCCAAGCCGTGCTGCGTCCACCAGGTCCTGGACTCGGTCAACTCCCAGGCAACTCCGGAGTGTGGTCCTGAGCTCCTTTCTGTCTCTCCCTTCTTCTGGCCGTTCCCACCAGGGATCCACCTAAGTCCGGCTCCCTCGGGCCTCTTGTTGGTCAAGCCTCCTCTGGGCTCCCTGACCCTATTCTTGGTCTGCCTTCCGGGTGGATTTAGTGGGTGATCGTGGCAGATCCTGCCCACGACCTCCGGTTCCTGGCTAAGGTGTGCTGTAGCCTCTGCCAGCTTGGGATCCGGTACCCTGTTGCCGACCCTTCACCCTATTAGCTCTCTTATGGGCTCTTGGGGTCCCCTCTGCGCCTCTGGGTCTCTCTCTCTTCTCCTCTGCTCTGCTTCTCAGGTTCTCAGACAGACTGTCTGACTGACTGACTGACTGGCTGACTGACAACTGACTGACGTCTCACAGACTGACCCTGTCCTAAGATGGTGCCCACCTTATATACTCCCTCTATGTGTGAGCTCAGGTGACCAGCACCCAATGAGCTCCTAACTTTACCCAGGCTGCTCCCCCTATCTGCCCCTACACTACTGGGATGTTCCACCCCCCTCCCACTCCAGCCAGGAACAGACACTGTCGTACCTGCACATTTCTCTAGTGGGAGTACCATCGGTCTGTTCCCCGGAAATGGGATGTGTGTAGTGCATGCAGCCTACTAGCTCAGTTCCACACTCCATCCTTACCCGGGAGTGGAATATCACACCTCTGGGTTGAGGTGCAATACCCCTGTAGCAGCCGAATCCTCAGGGTGCTACACACACACATCCAGTATGCAGACATGCACACACGCACACACACAGTACGCAGACATACACGCACACACGGTACGCAGACATGCACACACAGTATGCAGACTTGCACACACGCACAGTAAGCAGACATGTACACACAAGCACTTTACAAAGACAGGTTGCATGAGTTATCAGGGCTCCCAGCACTGCAGGCTCACACTGGTCATTTACCCACCTCTTAATTTGAACTTAAAGTCAAAGCTGTAAATGCTGGCCCAGTTCCTGTCTCATGCATGGCCCATGCCTGACTGCTGCTGTGCCATTATAAAATTTCTACTGTGGGTCAATTGATGCCACTTTTCTTGGTGTCTGCCCCTAATTTTTCAAAATGTTTGGACTCCAAGTTGGGTCTCCTTCATGTGTGTTTCCTAAATTTGTCAGGGGTCTCAGAGCACCAGGCCTACACCTGTCACTCTTCCACCTATTACTGGTCAATGTTTAAGCTAGAAATGCTGATTCAAGCCCTGTCCCAGGCACTGTAACATGCATTCATGCTGTGCAATTATACTATTTGTACTCTGGGTCAATTGATGCCACTTTTCCTAGTGTCTGCCCCTAATTTGAGCTGTTTTGGCAGCTATTGGTTCCCTTAAGGTGTTGCCTATGCGTTTAGTTTTGTCTCCCATTGAAATCAATGGGGTTCGGATATATTCGATGAACTGTTGGGCGAACTGTTCGAAGAACATCGGGACGTTCCCCAATCCGAACCAAACCTTGAAAGGTTCGCTCATCTCTGGTACTGAGCTCTTGTCAGGTGCTCCCGGTTCACTTGATTGTTCAGCTATTTAACTGATCTGTCATTCCCAGATAGCTGTCAGCTGTAGTTTCAGCTAAGTGTGGTTGGTTTATTCTGTACCTTGCATTTTACTTGTTAATGTATCGCTGCCTGACCTTGCACCTCGTTCTGACATCTGTCTGTTTAATCCCTTTGCTCTGATCCGCTTTCCTCCTGGTATTTTGACCTTTCACTGTTACCTGACTACGGCTGCCTATTGACCTCGGACTCCTCGACTATCCCAACTCACGGCTTGTCCATGACTCAGCATCACAATATGGCTGACTGATACGTTTTTCTTTTTTTCCAGTTTGGAGCCTGTTTACTTTTTTTGTTTTCTTTATGACCAGGTAGGAAATTTAACACTGATGATACATGATCTGGCTATGGAATGCCAGAGTCTGGAATCATTGCAATATCAGCTGCAGGGTCAGGGTCTCAAACCACCCACAGGCGGGGTTGCAGAGTACACATGTGTAGCGAAGAATCAAGTTTCTATTCCGGAGACGCAACCTGATAAACATGTACCACATCCAAGGAAGTCAGCAGTTGATGTTGCAAGACAGAATAGCCATCCTCCGTGACAATTTAGAGGCTCTGTAATTTGAATGAGTACTGAAATCCTTTAATGAGCATTTGGCCCAGCCACAAAGGTAGACTAAAATTATTTTTTAGGCACACTACTCCTACAGACACATCTGCAGAGTACACAGATGCATTTGGGCACAGTACCCCCACAGAAGCTAATAACAAATTTCACCCACAAAGCATGTTTCCACATTTCACCCAGAGAAGCAGATTAAAAATTTCACCCACAGATGGTTTCCACAATTCCCCCACAGAAACAGATAAATTTCTCCCACAGAGCTTGTTTCCACATTTATCCTCCAGAAGATATTAACAAATTTCACCCACAGAGCATGTTTCCACATTTATAACCACAAAAGCTGATAACAAATTTCACACCCAGACAATGGCACACAGTACCCTGACAGGCAGGGTTGCCGAGTACACACATCAGTTTAAAAGCACATTACTCCTACAGATATGGGTTCAAGAATACACTCAGCAGCTTAAAAGCACATTACTCCTACAGATATGGGTTTAAAAATACACATAGTGCATTAAAGCCACATTACTCCCACAGATTCAAGAATACACACAGCGCCTTTTGGCAAACTACTCCCACAAATATGGGTTCAAGAATACACACAGTGGCTTAAAGGCACATTACTCCCACAGATAGGAGTTCAATAATACACACAGCGGCTACACATGGTACTATCACAGACACGGGTGCAAAGTACACAGTGTTTTTGTAAAACTGCGCACACGCAAAATATTGTCTCTCAGTACAGCTGCGTCCTGTCCCTATGCTAAGCATAGTAGAAATAAAAAATAAGAATTTTGAACCAGGAGGAACAGGTCCAAGTGGAGGAGGAGGAGGTGGAAGAGGAAGTAGACGTGATGTATGGGTGGAAGAGGCATAGGAGGAGGTAGCCAACACACTTTTTGGTTGATGTTATTTAGAGAGGAGGCCCCCAAATGAAACAAATGACTAAGAGAGTTGAAGACTGGCTGAGTGCGGCTGTTTTAGTTGTCTAGTCATCCAAATATATGGACAAGTCGTGTGGGATCCACGCGTGGTTCATTTTAAGTAATGTTAGGTTACCCACATTGGATGTGGACAGGCGAATGCGCCTGTGATGACCCATCCTACTGTGCTAAACACACTTTTCGACAGTACGCTTGCCGCAGGGCAGGCCAGCACCTCCAAAGCAGCATAAAGGGCAAGCTCAGGCCATGTGTCCAATTTGGGGACCCAGAAGTTAAATAGGACAGACCCATCTATTAGTATGTATAGACGCGTGGACAGGTAGTCTTCCACCATGTTGTTTTAACGATGCCTCTTGCTAATATGGACCATATCAGATGGTGGTGTCAGATGTTGTGGCGTGTACATAAAGTTTTTCAACATTTCAGCCATGCTAACCATGCCTTCCAAGGTGTAGGCGGTGCTTCAGCTGCGTTGGTGACTTTCTCCTCTGCCTCTGCCTTGTTGTTCCACTGAGACCCCACTGTCAGGTGGGAAAGCCATTAGTAATTTTTCTTCCAGCGTGTGCTTGAATTAGCGCACTTTGCGATCCCTCTCCAGTGAAGTAATGATGGTACATTGTCCTTGTAGCGGTGATCCATCAGGGTGGCCACCATGTAGTCTGCACTGGTAACAATATAGGCAACTCCGGGATCATTCCGCAGGCACTGCAGCATTCTTTGGCTTATGTGTGCCAGGATGGCCAGAAACAACGACGACCTGCCTCGATAGAAGGTATATCGTCTAGGTACGCTGCAGGCGCTCAGCCACGCTGCAGTGATGCCCATGAGCTGATCTGAGTTACACTCTGATGTGAAAACAGTTGTTCCTCCTCCCCCACCTCCTCCTCATAATCATCATCCTCCAAAACTGACCCCTGCCTGTACAGTTGGGTACCTGGACAATGTTGGGACAGTAACCCACCCTCCGAGCCATGTGTGGACGACAAGCCTGATAACGGTGTGAATTGACTCTGCTTCCTCCACCTGCTCCTCTTCCTCCTGTGCCGCCACCTCATTCATCATGGCCACAATTGTTTTTTCCATCAGGCCTGCTGCAGCCTACACTGTCCCCGCTGCTAAAGAAAATGAATATTCACTGCTTACCATGACCATGGGCGTGGGGAGCAGTGAATATTCATTGTCTTTAATAGCACGCACACAGCGCCCATGGGAGTGGAGAGGGGTGAATATTCATGCCTTTTAATAGCGGGCACATGCGATCACCCGGCAGCAGTGCGGCGCCCCCCTGGGCGATGGGGATACCCGGTGCTGGGTCAGATGTAGAGGGGTTGGGATGCAGTCGCGGCCGCGACCCGGACCGTGCTCAGGGTTGTCGCATGAAAATAGTGGGCTTTGCTTTTCAGGGTGAGTGGTAACTCAACTACGCCACCTGTGGTTCCCCGAGATTACCACCAGCGCTGTGGCAGCCCACTGAGGCCGATGTTAGGGGCAGCCAGGTTGGTACTGCTCCCCACAGGCGGAGCAGGCCTCAGGGCAGCGAGAGAGAGTAGAGTCCTGGAGGTTTGAGGTGTGAGCAGGGCCGCGTAAGAAAGGATAACAGAGGCCAAGGGTGAAGTCATCCAAGCTTTACTCACTTTGGTTTAGTAGCAGGTGCAAAGCTTCCCTCTGCTTCTCACGGCGCGCTGCGGCCACCAGGAAGGGGTTCAGCACACTCCGGGTAGTTCAGGTGCACTTGACAGGACCCCTGCACCAGAGTGTTCCTCTCTCTCTCTAGTTGAACTTGAACCGCCTTGTGTTCCCCACTGAGTCCCTTACGGGTACTGCGATGTCCTATAAGGGTAGCTTGTAGCTCCCGGACCGACTGGGTCCCTTATTGGTGACTATAGTGTGAACTTAGCGTTAGGCCGGGTCCCTCTGGATAAACGCAGATTAAGAGATACAGGTGGCGTGCGCCGCTCCGTCCATATCCCCCTGGGATCCACTTCAGCCTCCGGAATTCTCTGACAGGGACATGTAGTGCAAAGTCAGATAATCGGGGACCGGTACCCCTTCTTGAGGCAGGGTCTCTCTGGCGGGGCCAGAATAAGGGTTGCAGGTGGCGGTTCCGCTCCGTCTGCACCCCCCTGAGATCCTTTCGCCTGTGGAGCTTAACTCCTCTGCTCCCCTCCTGGGCCTTCTGGAATGGACTAAGATTTAGAACAGAGCTGGCTATAACTCAACTCTGCCCCAATCCCCAGTCTCGAGGCCTGAGACTGGGAATCACAGAATCCTAGAACAGCTGCAGCTTGTACTGACTAACCACTCCAGGGAACTGCGACCAAAGATACGGTCATTAAGATTGCCTCCAAATTTATATGAATCTATTAAGTGTAAAGGTAAAGTGCTTCCTCCACCCTCACTCACTGCAAGGTTCCCCCTTTCTTTGGTTCCCCCCTTACTCCTCCATTCAGGACCGGGGCAGCACATTGTGCTCTAAACCCCCTTCAGAACGGGAGTAGTGTGGTGTTGAGTGTGTAGTGGGGTCCTGTGTGGTGCTCCATCCTTACCTCGGAGAGGAAATACCACACCTCGGTCAGAGGTGCAGTACCCCTGTTGCGACTGAACCCTCAGGGGCGCCACAGCAGCAGGAGCCACGCTGTGGCTACACTGTGTGCCAGCTATTAAGGAGCATGAAGTCACTGTTCCCCATGCACACAGTCCCGGTGTGGGGAGCAGTGACTTTTCCTGCAGCAGCTCTCACCTTGCGAGCCGCACATGGCAATGACGCCATTCGCGACTCACATAGCGAGATCAGTGTCGACAGACAGGGCGCAGCGCTGGAGGAGAGAGAAAGAAGGTGAGAAGGAGTGTTTATTTTTTTTATTTGCAGCATGATGAGGATTAGGGGGGCCATGCCTACCTGGATAAGGATGAGGGGGCCATGCATACCAGGATAAGGATGAGGGGGCCATGCCTACCAGGATAGGGATGAGGGGTGCCATGCATACCAGGATAGGGATGAGGGGTGCCATGCATACCAGGATAAGGATGAGGGGTGCCATTCATACCAGAATAAGGATGAGGGGTGCCATGCATACCAGGATATGGATGAGGGTTGTCATGCATACCAGGATGGGGATTGCTGTGCCATGGATACCAGAATAAGGATGAGGGGTGCCATGCATACCAGGATATGGATGAGGGTTGTCATGCATACCAGGATGGGGATTGCTGTGCCATGCATACCAGGAAAGGGATGAGGGGTGCCATGCGTAACAGGATGGGGATGAGGGGTGCCATACATACCAGGATAGGGATGAGGGGTGCCATGCATACCAGGATGGGGATTGCTGTGCCATGCATACCAGGATAGGGATGAGGGGTGTCATGCATACCAGGATAAGGATGAGGGGTGCCATGCATACCAGGATGGAGGGGTGCCATGCATACCAGGATAGAGGGGTGCCACACATATCAGGATGGAGGGGTGTCATGCATATCAGGATGGGGATGGGGGCCACGTATAATAGGAAGGGGGGCATATATACCAGGATGGGGGGTATAAACAGAATTAGGGGACATTACCCCTATACCAGTGTCAGCAGCAGACCCCCTCCCCCTTAACAGTGCATCGTGACCACATTTTTTGCTTAAATTTTTTTTTCTATTTTCCGCCTCTAAAACCTAGGTGCGTCTTATGGTCCAGTGCGTCTTATAGTCCGAAAAATATGGTAAGTGGTATAGTAATGCTGATGATGGCGTCATCAGCCTTGGCCATATTGGTGGAATGTTCAAAGCAGCACACTACGGCACACACGGCCCACATGGAGGCCCAGTCATTAGTGGTGAAGTGGCGTTGTTCTGCAGTGCGGCTGAAACTCCATTATAGCCTGCTACAGCTCGCACAGTCTCTCCAGCATATGCAAGATGGAGTTCCACCTTGTTGGTACGTCGCATATTAGCGGGAAGTCAGAAGTGACGCTGCAGCACAGACAGGCGATCAACAGAAGGGTGAGAATGCCGAAAGTGCGCATACATTGCCCGCACTTTCAGCAGCAGCTCTGACATGTGTGGGTAGTTTTTCAAGAAGCTCTGCACCACCAAGCTAAGCACATGCGCCAGGCAAGGGATGTGGGTCAAGGCTAGGCCCAGAGCTGCTATGAGATTGCGCCCGTTATCGCACACCACCATGCTGGCCAAGAGGTTTACCAGCAGCAACCACTCATCTGTCTGCTGTTTGATCCCAGTCCACAACTCCTTCTCATTGGGGATTTGTCCCCCAAACAGAGGAGTTTAAGAACAGCCTGCTGTCGTTTCCTCCTAGCTGTGCTCAAGTTGGTGGTGCAGGTTCTCATGTGACCGAATAAGGAGGCAGTGGAGAAAGAAGAGAAGGAGGGAACCTGGACAGATAAACGTCCAGCAAAACTAGGTGGTGGTAGGACATGAGGTAGAACGCCTTCCGCCTCTGCCCCAACAGCTGCTACATTTACCCAGTGGGCAGTTAGGGAGTAGTGTTGAGCCACCCCCGTAGTGTTCGAGTTCGGTTCGGTTCGTCGAACACCCGTGTGTTCGCCGAACTGTTCGTCGAACTGTTCGTTGAACACCTTCGAACACCGTTAAAACCAATGGCAGACAAACAAAAACACATAGAAACACATAGAAAACACCTTCAAAGGTGTCCAAAAGCTGACAAACTGCTCTGAAGACACAACTAACACATGGAAAAGTGACAAGTACATATAGTCATGCGAAAAGAAAAGAGGTGGAGGAGTAAAAGGAGGGGGAGACACAGATATAGGCATGTCATGCCCTTCTAAAATCCAAAAAGTGAGAAGCCGACACGTTCAGTCCGCTCCTGCCCGTGCCACCTCCGTGTCGCCGGGTTTGTGCCAGAGCCGCGGTGAACCCTGACAGCCAGCCCCCCTCTCCCAATACTGGTGCCTGTCCGCTGGTGGGTCGAGCGAGCCCCCCTGTGGTGGAGGCAGCTCTAAGCTTTTTAATTTAAATTGTCTCTCTAATTTGAATGAATACACTTTAAATCCATTTACAAGGATCTATTGGAGGGCAAGTCTCATGCCAGCAGCCGCGTAATTCCAGCTCCAGTAGCGTCCACTAAACCGGCTGCAGTTAAAAAGCTTTTATAAGGATCGAGCTCGGCTGTCCACCGCAAGGCATCCTACTGCCAGTCCCAGCCCTTATGCCTTGGGGTGCCTCCTGATGCTCTTCACTGAGTATCCCGTGGTCCCGAAGCATTTCCTTTGAAAAAATTAAGTGTCAAAACTACAGGTGGTGTAGTTTGCTTAACAGCCGGGATAATCCGCTGACTAGCAGACACTGCTACTAGGCACAAAGTATTTCCTGGGCTAGATGCAGTTAAAAATTTGTAATTAGATACTCTCGTTGGATGCTGAGAAAGCATTCCATAGAGTCTCCTGGCACGCCATATATGATTCTCTTAAAAAGCTTGGGGTAGGGGTCTAGGGGACCCTTTTATAGCCAAAATCACAGCCCTGTATCGCAATACGTCACCTAGGCTGAAGATAAATGGAACTGTATTACCCTGAGGGCTCGGTTGCTACAGAGGTATTGCACCTCACCCAGAGGTGTGATATCTCACTCTCAGGTAAGGATGGAGTGTGGATCAGGACCCGACACCTGCATGCATTACACCACATTGCCGTGGGGCAGGGCGACCAATATGCCCCTGAGATGGGCACGACAGTCCCTGTCCCTGGCTGGAGTGGGGGGAGGGAACACTGAGGAAGGGGAACCCTGTAGTGCAGGAGCAGGGAGGAAGCAGTTCCTGGGTGCATTGAGAAGGGAGTATAAAAGGTGGGCACCATCTTAGTTCAGTGCAGAGAAGTCTGAGCAGAAGTGGCAGGGAGCAGGGGCTCTGCATGAGCTCTGCTCCGGAGGCGGGCCTAGTAACAGAGGCCCAGGCCTGGAAGAGGGAGAAGGAAGGAAGAGGAGCGGAGAAGGCTCCAGGAACGAGGAACGAAGGGATCCCAGGGGTGCGGATGGGCGAGTCGCCACCGCACGCCCGAATCCACCTGTGTGGAGGGGTCAGGCCAAAGGGGGAGACCGGTCCCCGAAACTAGTGGAGGCAGGAAACGACCCTCAGCTAGAAACAGGCGGCTGTGACATTTTATGCGGCGCAGCCCCTCGCTACACCCGCTAGGAAGGCACCACATAGGGTCAGGGAAACTGGCGCCAAGTTTACCAAGAGGAGGCCCGAGGCAGCCGAACAGAAGGGTTGGTAAGAAAGGCCAGACAAAGGACACACAAAGGGGGTCCTGTGAAGTGCTCCAAAGTTATCTGGGAGTTGTCTGAGCCCCTCACCTGGTGAGCACAGTACGACGTGGGCAGCCGTTACCTGCAGATGTGGTCTGGATAATAAGAACTGTGAGTAAAGGCCCTGGACTGCATCACTAACTCCGTGTCGTTACTGCTGCTGCCCTGCACCATCACCCCCATCCTCCGCATACACTGCCCTGAGGCTATACTCCTCCCGTGGGGAGTTATGCTACGCTCTGCTGCACCCACAACACCAGCCTCAGCGGTCTGCCCTGGAGCGGCGGTTCACTCTGACCGCAATCCACGGGTGGCGTAGTCGGACATTTAAACATCAAAACCACATAAATAGTTCCGCCACTGGTTTGACCGCCCTGAGCCACGGAACCGGGTCGCCGCCACGGAGACTACAACCACCAGCATCCACCAAAAAGGGTCCGGCTCCGGGTGTCCCAAGGCCCAGGGGGCGCGTCAGAACATTTTCATCACCTTTCACAATCACCAATGGGACAAGGCAGGGATGTTCTCTGTCCCCTCTCTTATACATCCTAGTGACGGAGCACCTGCTCTCATCAATTCGCCATAACCCCAATATTAGGTGGATTGAGGTGGGAGGCACCGAGTACAAGTGCTCTCTATTTGCTGATGATGTCCTAGTATATATCACTCAATCACATATATCCATCCATGCTGTTATGGCTGAAATAGATCACTTTGTTACATGGTCAAATTTTAAAATCAATGCAGCGAAGTCTGAGGCCCTCGATGTCTCCCTCCCCAAATCCATATAGGATTCCATCCAGTCCAACTTTCCCTTTGCCTGGCCCTCACAGGGTATCAAATACTTAGGAATTCCTATTCATAGAGACCTCTCCCATCTATGTTATCTTAATTTTGGGCCCTTTATTGAACAACTCCATACAGACCACGGTTGGCAAGTTAGAACTGTAAGATTCACTACGTGAACCACTGGTGTTTTGTGGAAAAGCACATGTACACTGTGTTCCAAATTATTATGCAAAAAGTGTTTAGGAGTGATAAGGGAAGAATTTGTTTGTTTGTCAGTTAAACTCATTGATGGTGATGTATGTCAGGGCTCTTTATATCACTGTAAGCAATTGCAGACACCTGTGCTAATTAGTTTGGCAGGTGTGTCCAATGAAAGGCAAGACTACTTAAGAAGGCTGTCTCACATTATTAAGCAGCCTACATTTTCTGCCAAAATGGGAAAGAAAAAGGATCTGTCGGCTGCTGAGAAGCAACAAATTGTGGAGTGTTTAGGTCAAGGCATGACTACAATCAACATTGTGCGATGATCAGGATGAAGTGTCTTGGCAATCAAGAAGTATGTAGCTGATTCACAGTACACACGTGTGCGTGCTGATAAGGGCAAATTGAGGACTCTTTCCTACAGGCAATTACGTCAGGTTAAAAGAGCAGCGGCAAAAAAGCCTTGTCATAGCAGCAGACAAGTTTTTGAAACTGCTGGTGCCTCCAACGTCCCCCGAACAACAAGATGCAGGGTCCTTCAGAGGTTTGGAGCTGTGCATACGCCATCCTGTCGACCTCCTCTATCCACTTCACACAAGCAGAAACGGCTCCAGTGGGCCAAACATTACATGAAGACTGATTTCAAAACTGTTTTGTTCACGGATGAGTGCCGTGCAGCGCTCGATGGTCCAGATGGATGGAGTGGAGGATGGCTGGTTGATGGACACCCCACGCAAACACGGCTACAGCGCCAACAAGGAGGAGGTGGAGTAATGTTTTGGGCTGGAATCATGGGGAGAGAGATTGTCGGCCCCTTTAGGATCCCTGAAGGCGCTAAAGATGAACTCCATAATGTATGTGGATTTTCTCAAACAGCACTTCCTGCCATGGTTCAAGAAGAAGAACCGTGTATTTCACAGCAAGATCATTTTTTTGCATGATAATGCACCATCTCATGCTGCACATAAAACATCTGCATCTCTGGCTGATATGGGCATAAAAGGGGACAAACTTATGGTGTGACCCCCATGCTCCCCTGACCTCTACCCCATTCAGAACCTCTGGAGCATCATCAAAAGGAGTGTCTATGATGGCGGGAGGCAGTTCACATCTAAGCAACAGCTCTGGGAGGGTATTCTGTCCTCATGCAAAACAATTGAAGCAGAAACCATCCAAAACCTGACAAATTCAATGGACGAGAGAGTTCAGAAGCTCCTTTCGAACAAGGGGTCCTATGTGAAAATGTAACATCACCTAGAATAAAGTTTTGAGTTGAAAACTGTTTGATTTCAGTTTCTAATAACCTGCTAATGCTTATAATTTCAAAAATGACCATTTTTTTGGTCTTTATTAAAATGAAAAGGTTGATCGAAAAGTTTGGGGGATCTAAGAATGTGGCAACCCAGTAGTCATGATTACTTTGAATTCTGACAATATGAGGGTCATGTTGCAGGTAGTGCAGCAAGAAGGCACTTATGTGTCTTGCGCATCTCGGAGCCCCAAAATTATTTTCCGGGCTAGATGCAGCTAAAAATTATTATTAATTTTAAATCTGGTGGAGCTTAGTATAGATGGCCTAATAGGATCAGTGCTGCACACTGCTACAAAGCCCAAATTATTTTCCAGCCAAGATACAGATAAACATGATTAGTAATTTTAAATCTGGTGGAGCTTATTATAGATGGCCTAAAAGAATCAGTGCTGCACACTGCTACAAAGCCCAAATTATTTTCCAGCCAAGATACAGATAAACATGATTAGTAATTTGAAAGCTTAAAACGGTTGGTAGGGTGATTTTAACCAATCATCCATCTTTTACTCTCCCCAGGATGACACAGGGGTAGAAAAGTCGTTTCGGATCCATGATTTGTTCATCTTTATGAACGTGAGTCTGTCTACATTATCAGTGGAGAGCCGCGTGCGCTTATCTGTCAGCACACCACCAGCAGCGCTGAACACACGTTCAGACAGAACGCTGGCTGCGGGGCATGACAAGATCTCCAAGGCGTAAGTGGCTAGCTCCGGCCATTTATCCAGATTGGAAGCCCAAAAAGAGCAAGGGTCCAGTGACACAGTCATGGCTTCAATGTTTACTTGGAGATACTCCTGTACCATCGTCTCTAGGCGTTGACTATGTGTCAGACTTCTTGTCTCCTGTGGCCTTGCAAAGGATGGGCTAAAAAAGTGGTGAAATGATTGCGCAAAATTGATGTTACCAGCAGATACTGTGGTTCTGTTATGGTTTGAGTGCTGAACACTTGACGGTCCCACGGTTGGCAAGTTGGAACTGTGAGATTCACTACGTGCACCACTGGTGTTTTGTGGAAAAGCACATGTAAGATTCTGCAACAGTCTCTGCTGATACTCCTGCATGCGTGCATCCCTTTCTATGGCAGGAATAATTTCTGCAAATTTACTTTTGTACCGGGGATCTAACAGTGTGGCAACCCAGTAGTCAGGACTATTTCTAATTCTCCCAATTCGAGGGTCATGTTGCAGGTGTGGGGGTCGTGATGACATTCCACTCGTCCTCCAGTCACTCCAAATTAAGGCTATGAGCATGGGTCAACCATTCAAAGAATGAGTCAGGCAACAAGCTGGTTCAAACTCAGAGCACGCTCAAAAGACTACTACAGACAACGTTCTCAGCAATGTTCTGTGTTTATTCCTACATACACAAACCTAAATACACTACATAATGGGAGGGGAAAGAGGTTGTCCGGAGTGGGGTAAGCCATGAAAGTTCAGTGTCTGGCCACTCCTGATTGGTCCACATCTCCTTATCTCAGTCTCTGGGCAGATATTGCAGCCGTCAGCTTATAATCTTGTTTCGTTTCTCTGAAATAAGTCTTGGCAACACCGGAACTGTCTTAGTTTAAGTTTCGATTTGAGTAATATGTAGCAAGGAAAGCTTATTGTTATAAGACACAAAATGGTGGTTAGTACATTAGCAAAAAAGCATATAAAAGTTACAAAAGTATAAAAGTTACAAAAAAATATATATTCTCTTTTACCCCGACATTCCCCCCTAAACACTAAGCTTTCCCTTGCTTCGGGGCCTTTGAGACTGTCCATGTGTGGGGAGAGGGGAGGTGGATTTCTTCACCCAATCATCTTAGAAGCTGCCCCCTTATGGGACACCCCCAGACAATCGAGCCCTATCCTGGGTGACACATGGAGTTATCCCAACTGTCCCTAAACTAAATCTCTCAATTGAACTTTGTCATGGGGGGGCTGGTCAGACTTGTTCAAAGGAGTGTATTTCTCCATATCTTCTCTTGATTCAGAAAGGTCCCGGAGGTTGGGACAGCATTGGTTATAGCTTTCCTGTATAAGGGGACTATGCAGCACAGGACCACCAGGCCCAATACTAGTAGACCTCCCATTACTAGACAAACTTGTTGGAGGAATCCCTTGAGCCCTCCCAACCAACCTGAGAAGAAGGAGGTATCTACCCCTGTGTGGTAGCTGTCCACCCTGGGACAGACAGTAAGCATATGGAAAGGATATAGAAGAAGGTAGTCATCTTTTATAGACTCGTTCTGTCTCTCTTGCAGTGGGAGGCGTGAATCCAGGTGCTCTTGCCCTCAAGCTTCAGAGCCGTCGGGGTGGTGAGAAGCACAGTGTACGGTCCCTCGAACTGCGGCTGGAGGCAGTCTTTCCGGACAAACTTCTTCACATACACTAGATCGCCTGGGATGAAATCATGTACTGCATCACCTGTAGATTCTGGGAGAGAAGCAGATACTGGAGAGCGGGTGTTAGTCAATTCTCTAGACAAGGCAATCACAAATTTTACCACTCTATCATGTGTTTCAGACAACTCTTGGGGCCTAATCTCTCCTATCTTGGGTGGGGTCCCAAACAAAATTTTATAGGGAGTCAGCCCATGTTTGGCCTGAGGAGTGTGTGTGATATGATACAATACTATGGGGAGTAGGTCGGGCCAGGGGAGGGGATGATCTTAGGTCATTTTCAAGAGCTGGGTCTTGAGTGTGGAATTCATTCTCTCCACTTTGCCTGAACTGGCAGGATGGTATGGAGTGTGAAGGCCCAAATCTGTTCCCAACATGTTCCAGAGTTCTTCGTAGATATTTGCTGTGAAAGCTGGTCCTTGATCCGATTCTATGACTTGGGGAACTCCAAATCTGCAGGCAATTTCGGTGATCAGTTTCTTGGCTGTGACTTTAGCAGTCATGTTGACAACCGGGTAGGCCTCGGGCCAGGCTGAGAACATATCCACGGCTACCAAAGCGTACTCCTATTTTCCTGCTTTAGGCATTTGGATATGGTCGACTTGTATTCTCTGCCAAGGGTAGTCTGGTTTAGCCAGGTGTTGGAGAGGGACCCGTGCCGTACACGTTGGGTTGCAGGTAGCGCAGACAGAGCAGGATTTTGAGTACACAGTCACAGTGGAAGAGATTCCGGGTGCAAAGTACAGTTTCTTGATACATGCCAAGGCTTGATTCTTTCCTCTGTGTGTAGGCCCGTGAGCCCATGCTGCCACAGCTGAGTACATGCGTCTAGGCAAGCAAGGCTTCCCATCCACTTGGTAAAGAGTCGAGTTGGCCTTTGAATCTTTGCGACCTGCCAGCACAGCTCCTGCCGCTTTCCATTGCTTGACTTCTTCAGTGGGGGGTCTTCCTTTGTTCCTCACACAATTTTTCTTCAGGCATCCTGACCCCCCTGGATTCCACTCGTGTCTCCGCTGGACTTGTATGATCTTCCGCCGGCTGTTCTTTGGCTCTTGCTCTAGTGAGCGCCACAGCTACGGTTTGCAGGGTCTCCCCCATCTCTTCTTCCTTTTCCTGCCACTTTGATGACACATTCTCCACTGCTGCAGTCTTGGCTGCTTGGTCAGCTAGGTGGTTGCCCCTGGCTTCTCTGGATTCTAGTCTTCCATGAGCCTTGACCTTGATAACAGCAACCTGAATGGGTAGTTCCAGGGCCTTCATTAGGGCCTTAATCCATGAGACATGTTTCACTGGTGTACCTGCAGCTGTGATGAATCCTCTAGACTTCCACAAGAGTCCAGAATCATTGCAAATTCCATGTCCATACCTGGAATCGGTATATATATATTCGCCTTTGTTCCTGCTGCCAGGTGGCAGGCCTCTGTGAGAGCCACAAGTTCAGCTTCTTGTGCAGACATGTATGGTGGTAGAGCTTCAGCCTTGAGGACTGTTAGGTCCGTTGTGACAGCATATCCCGTGTGGAACTTCCCTTGAGGGTCTGCGAGACGGGATCCATCAGTCCATAGGTGCAAGGCAGGGTCTGCGAGCGGATGTGCCACCATATTCTCTGGAGCAGAAGTCTCTTCCTGCAAAATTTTTATACAATCATGAGGTTCCACCAATGGACCTTCACCCTCTTCACCTTCCCCCCTAGAAGGTGGAAGCAAAGTGGCAGGATTGATAGTCAGACATCTGGTAAATGTTATATTGGAGGGCAACAATAGGGAACACTGCAGCCGCAGGTGTCTTTGGTTGGTTAGATGTTTCGGAGATGTTTGTTGCAGAACAGCTGAGAGATCATGGCCGGCCTGTATAACTAGATCATGTCCAAGGACGATATCAGCTGACTTGTCAAGGAGGATGTGAGCAGCGTGGACCGCCTTAAGGCACGTGGGGGCAGTTCGGGCGACAGGCTCCAGGCGGGCTGAGTAGTAGCCCAAAGGCCGATACTTATGATCATAGCGTTGTGCTAGAACTCCAGAGGCATGACCTTCCGATTCCGAGACAAAAAGGTGAAATGGCTGAGTATAGTCTGGTAAGCCCAAAGCCGGGGCAGAGACAACAGCCTGTTTAAGGCGGTCAAAACATAGTCTGTGTTGATGAGAAACACGTGAATCTTCGGCATGAAGCCAAACTGAGCCTTCATTCTTGAGACAGTCGTACAGAGGTTGCATGAGCTTTGAGGCATCAGGGATCCATTGCCTGCAGTAAGTGATGAGGCCAAGGAAAGTCTGCATAGCGGAATAGGTGGTTGGGAAGGTGATATCCATGATGGCTTGTTTTCTTTCTTCAGTCAGATGTCTAGCACCTTGTGATATACAATGTCCGAGGAAAGTGACCTTGGGCAGACACCATTGGACTTCGCCTTTCGAGACTTTACAGTTAGCTGAGTGAAGAAACCAGAATAGGGATGCTGACATCTCCGGCAAATTTTCTTCAGTGCCACAGAGTAAAAGATTATCCACATACTGTAGAAGGGTGACCTGAGGGTTCTCTTGAACCCATGGCTCCAGAATAGACTTCATAGAATGAGTGAATTGGTTAGGAGAGTTCTGGGCTCCTTGTGGAGTCCTGGTCCATGTAAACTGTGCTCCTTGAAAGGTGAAGGCAAAAAGAAACCATGAATCTTCATGTAAGGGTATACTGAAGAAGGCGTTGGCCAGATCTAACACCGTAAACAAGGTGGCCGTTGGAGGCAGCTGAAACAAAAGGGTGTTTGGGTTAGGTACCACTGGAGTTTCTAAAATGGTAGCTGCATTGACGGCTCTGAAATCCTGAACCAACCGGTATCTTGGAGGCTCTCCCGGAGCGGTTTTCTTTTTTACAGGAAAGAGGGGTGTATTGCATGGAGATACACATCTGACAAGGACTCCTGATTTCAGGAGGGAAGCGATTTGGGTACCCAAGCTTTGTTCTTGTGCAGCCTTGAGGGGGTATTGTGGCAACCGTGGGTACCTGTGTCCAGGCTTGAGGTGTACTCGGACCGGGGGAACCTGCAGGAGGCCGACGTCCTCTGGCCCACTGGACCACAGAGAGTGAGGGAACTGTGAGGTATCAAGAAGAGTGTGAGATTGTATGGTCATCATCATGAGAGGGAAGGCTTTAAGAACACAGCGGTCTTCAGTCCCTTGTTCGGAATGAGGGTCCCGCAAAAGAAGCTCCATACCATGGTTTCCGAAGGTAATTGTTGCCTTCATCCGCTCTAAGAGATTGGCTCTCAACAGATTGATAGGGCAAGTTTCAGAGACCAAGAATCTTGTGAGTACTCCGGTGAACGGTCCTGCAGACACAGGGACTGTGAGTGGAGAAGAAATATGTTGGCCTTCCACCCCAACACAGGTGAGGGTATCCGGTGATAGGGATACAGAAGGAGGGAGCTGTGCAGAGGAAATGACAGATGTGGCCGCCCCAGTGTCCACCAGGAACTCCAGTGGTTGATGGTCCACCTGTAAAGTGACAGTCCCACAGGCGGCCGTGAGATGCGTAGCCGGGAAAGTGGACACTGGTTGACCGGGCCGTCATTGGCGTGGGTGAATGGTTCACGGGAAGGTCCATGGTTGTGTGGACCGTCACGGAACGACCGGTCATGGTACTGTCTGCGGGTTGGACAGTCTCTGAGGATGTGGTCAAGGCTACCACACTCCCAACACAACATTCGTCCTCCAGAATCATGAGATTGTCTTCTGTTTCTGGATGGTCCCTTGTCATCTCTTCTGTCTCGTCTTCTATATGTGGGAGGAGTATCATCACCTGTGCCTTTAACCATTACCCACTTGATTCCATGTTGGTTGCCAGGGGGTGGGTAGCTTTCATGAGCTTGATATACCATGGCAGGAGCGGCTTTCTTCCTTGGCTTAGTATCCTTTTCCATTTTTAGCATTGATTTTTGGAAAGCTTTAACGATGTCCACCGCGTCGTTGAAGGAAGAAGAACGAATCTCGGGCCGTACTCTCAGGACTTCATCTCTGAGAGCGTCTTGTAGGCCATCTACTAGGGCCTGAACCAACAGGACGGCCTGCGTCTTGACGTGAGGACTGTATCCGAGATCCTCAAAATGCATGCTGAGTCTTGCAGCATATCTTTCCACAGATTCATCAGGGTCTTGTTGAACATCTTGTACAGACCCAGCTTGATCTGACAAGCGATCCTGAGCCCAGGCTTTTAACTGTTTCATGTATTCTAGGCCGGATTCATACGTACTAAGGGATCCTGCTTTTGTGGAATCCATGGCCTTTTCGATAGTAGGCAAGAAATATTCCTTGGCCTTCACAGATGTGATACCTGCTAAATCAGCCCAGGTTGCTCCATAAATGGCTCTGGTTGTGTCCAAGCGTCTAGCATACTGCATGGGAGATTTATCGGGATCAGGAAGCTTTGAGACCAGAGTGTCTACTTGTGCTGGGGTAAAGGGTTGATATTTGATCATCCCTAAAGGTCCAGGAACTTGTTGAGGACCGGGCAGCATCGCTTGTTCCTTGGTGGTGTTTGGGGTGGCCGCTAGGGAGGATTCTTCAGGCAACAGAACCGCATTGGGAATCGGTGTCGGGGAGGAGGTTGCCACTAGTAGCTCAAGGGCCAAAGGCATAGCAACATGAACTGCAGGACTACGGACACAGACAATGCGTATCGAGTCCAATCCATGAGGGAGGGTCTCTATGCCTTCCTTGAGGGCCAGTACGTGTTCCTTTATGCACGGCCCGAGTAGGTAGCCGAAAATTCCAGAAGATATGAGTGGTATCGCTAAAGTGCGTCTGGGCATATCCTGATGGCTCAATTTTCCTGCATGAAGGAGTACTGAACGGATGGTAGATGCGAGAGTGGAACGTGACTCTTCAGGGTTCCGGGAGTCATAAATAGGACCCACTGCATGTATGATGACATCAGCGGGCAGTTTACCCGCACGGGTGACTAAGGTCTGGCCTTGTGAAAGCTCTCCGTTTTCGGCTAAGTGAGCCTGGCATTCTGCAGCCAGAGTAGAACCAGCAGCAAGGGAAATTTTGCGAGCCAATCCTCCAACATGGCTCATACAGGTGTTTGCAGGGTTGACTATGGCCCCCACCCGATGTGTAAGGATGTCACCATAGCCTATTGACAGAGTGACAGGGCGTCCTGATGGGTCTACTAGATTCCGAGAGCGGCAGGGGTCCCAAACTTCTGAGAGGCTGGGGGGTGGTGTTCTTTCAGCAGTTGCTTGGAGCAAGGGCCGGAGTATGGGTAATGGATGTGGGGTGGAAGATGCCATAGGAGACGTATGGGATAAAGGAGGGGGGCCTGGAGTATCTTGAGCCCATCCCTCCTCTGGCTCCGTATCGTCTTGAGTAACAGTATGTTGGCGGAGGGAGAGCAGTCTGGCCTGAAATTCTGGGGAGTTGAGGAGGATATCCCCAGGGTTGTGGGTGACTCCCATAGGAAACAGGGGAAGCGTTTCAGCATCGTGGACTGGAGCAGAGGGTGTCACATTAGTTTCAGATGGGTGCTCTGGGACTGCGGGCTTTTCCACCTGTGCTGGTGGCTGGTAATATGCACCGGACGGATCTAGTAGTGGATATAGGCCGGATTGGGGCTTTCCGGGCCTCCCATAACAAGTAAAAGGTGTAGCAAGATGGCCGTTGGAGGGAGGAGGTGGAGTGGGATTGGGAATGTTCTTGGAGGCAGGCTGGGCATCGTGCCATGGGCGGCCCCCCCCCCCCCACAGACACAGCAGAACTTCGCCCAGGGCGGGTTCTGCTGTCAGCACATACGACACATCCATCCTTCCGATGATTTAGCGTCGGCGCCATTATAGGGTGGTGGCTGAGGGCTCGGTGTAGTGACAGGCATCAACGGGGTTACGGCCAATATAGGGTCACATAACAAATCACATTCTGCAGCTTTCATGTATCCGAACAAAGGCTCGGCATTCTCTGTTCCCCCCTGCACCATCTACCTTTTTCCAGCCTTCAGACTTCAAATCACTCGCTACTCTAAGATGTGCTTGAGCCTGGTGCAGAAGTCCTAAATCACTCAACTTTCCCTTTCTCTGTGTGACGCATTCTTTCTACACTGAAAACTAAAGCCTACCTGTACTGGATAAGCTTATCATGTTATACAAATTCCTAACATTCTTCTTGCCTTCTTGCCTTCCCGTAACTCCACTAATTGGCTTAACTCCTACAGCAGCATTCCGCAACTTACGAGATCTTTCAAATTTGAATATACGCAACATTTTCTTATAGAATGCAATGATCTGTCGCGACTCAGATCACTGGTGCAGTCGACAGATCGCCACTCGTCAGTGTAGAGTACACCTCAATACACTGATAAGATAGAGAGTACACCTCAATCTATCCCTTCCCTAACCTTGAATGGCGACTTTACAGTACGACTCACCACGGCACCCTGACTGACAGCAGAACCCCTCCTTATGAGGTTTCTCTGTATAAGACGAAGAGTACCCCTCAATCCGTCTTCTTTCCTACTACGGCACCACCCGTCAGTGTAGAGTACACCTCAATACACTGATGAGATAGAGAGTACACCTCGATCTATCTCCTTTCCTACCACGGTACCACCCGACAGTGTAGAGACACCTCAATACACTGTTTCCTAACCTTGACTTTACAGCAGTCTCTGTGTTAGACGAAGAGCACTTCTCAATTCGTCACAGATTCTGACAGCACAACACCTCCTTACACTACAATTCAGGAATGCTTTGAAACTTCGACTATCAGTTACGGGAGGCAGCTATCTAAGAAAAGTACAGTGACCGGGGGAGGAGGAGGTGGTGTTCACACGAGCACGCGCAGGCATGCGACGTCACTCGTTTTAACACTTGCTGGTTCAGGACGTGGTGCGGGACGCCTAAGGTCTCACCACTCGACCGGTCACCCACCCAGATCCAACCTGACAGCCCCACAGAAACCGCTGCGGCTGACACACAGGCAAGTGAGACATATAAAATACATCTCAACTTACCGTGTTCGATGGAGGTTGATCAGGCCTCAAATTCAGCCACCGCGGTCACCACCAGGGAAGTCAGCAATATGGGTCCGGGAGGGCGGCGTACCGCTAACCACGCCGCACGTTGAGCGCCATTTGTGGGGGTCGTGATGACATTCCACTCGTCCTCCAGTCACTCCAAATTAAGGCTATGAGCATGGGTCAACCATTCAAAGAATGAGTCAGGCAACAAGCTGGTTCAAACTCAGAGCACGCTCAAAAGACTACTACAGACAACGTTCTCAGCAATGTTCTGTGTTTATTCCTACATACACAAACCTAAATACACTACATAATGGGAGGGGAAAGAGGTTGTCCGGAGCGGTGTAAGCCATGAAAGTTCAGTGTCTGGCCACTCCTGATTGGTCCACATCTCCTTATCTCAGTCTCTGGGCAGATATTGCAGCCGTCAGCTTATAATCTTGTTTCGTTTCTCTGAAATAAGTCTTGGAAACACTGGAACTGTCTTAGTTTAAGTTTCGATTTGAGTAATATATAGCAAGGAAAGCTTATTGTTATAAGACACAAAATGGTGGTTAGTACATTAGCAAAAAAGCGTATAAAAGTTACAAAAGTATAAAAGTTACAAAAAAATATATATTCTCTTTTACCCCGACACAGGTAGTGCAGCAAGAAGGCACTCATGTGTGTTGCGCATCCAGGAGCACCAAGTCCCTGTTGTGTTGGTGGCGAGGTAACAATCATGCTTCCTTCCTCTGTCCTCTCCCCCCAACCTCGCACAACAGAAATATGATCAAGGTCTCCCTCATCTGATGAGTCTTCCATCAGTTCGTCCTCCACTTCTTCCTGGGCTCCTGCACCTTCCTCACTAGTTTGGCTGCTACCATGCGCCCTGGTAAAACCATCTCCCCCACCCTCACATGCCTGCCGCCTTGGTGCTGCCGACCGTCTGGACCTTGCAGATGTTAGCCCTTCCGCATACAACTCCTCCTCCTCTACTTCCTCCACCTCCTCTTGTGCCACCACCTGACTCCGAATTCTGTTTAACATGTTCACCGGAATAGTCATGCTGATAATGGCATCGTCAGCACTAAACATCTTCGTCGCCATTTCAAAACTGTGCAGAAGGGTGCATAGGTCCCTGATCTGAGACCACTCCTCCAGCGTGATTTGCCCCACGTCTGGATCTCGTTGGCCCAGGCTATACGTTAGAACGTATTGCACCAGGGCTTGTCGGTGCTGCCACAGTCGCTGCAACATGTGCAGAGTTGAATTCCACCGGGTAGGCACATCGCCTTTTAGCCGGTGAAGTGGCAGGCCCAACGACTTCTGTAGAGATGTAAGTCGCTGAGCTGCGGGATGCGAACGGCGGAAGTGAGCACACAGCGACCGTGCCCTCTGCAGAAGGCCATCTAGTCTGGGATAGTGGGCTAAAAATTGCTGGACAACCAGGTTCAACACGTGAGCCATACAAGGCACGTGTGTGACATTGCCCCGGCGAAGGGCCGCACCCAGGTTTGCAGCATTGTCGCACACGGCCTTCCCTGGTTTCAGGTCCAGTGGAGACAACCATTCATGAAATTGGTTCTCCAGAGCTGACCACAACTCCTCAGCTGTGTGACTCACATTTCCCAGACATTTCAAAGTAAAAACCGCCTGATGACGTTGAGCCCTACTGCCAGCATAGTAAGGAGGTGTGCAGGATCCCTTCTGCGCAGTTAGAAAGCTTGTGGCATGACCAGACAGGCTTTGGGTGCAGGTGGAAGACCGAGAGGAGGTTGAGGAGGCAGAAGCAGTGGAGGAACTTTGACATAAAGAGGATTGACGCACAACTCGTGGGGACGGCAAGACTTGGACAGCAGCCCCTTGTCCTGCTGTCACCATAGTTACCCAGTGCCCAGTCAGCGACATGTAACGCCCCTGTCCATGCCTACTCGTCCAAGTGTCTGTGGTGAAATGCACCCTGTCACACACAGAGTTTCTCAAAGAAGCGGTGATGTTGTGTGCGACATGCTGGTGGAGCGCAGGCACACCTTTCTTTGAGAAGTAGTGCCGACTGGGCATCTGGTACTGGGGCACTGCGACGGACATAAGGTCTCGAAAATCCTCTGTGTCCACCAGGCGGAAAGGCAGCATTTCTGTAGCCAAGAGCTTGCAGATGGTGAAATTCAACCTCTTAGCTTTCTCATGGCTAGGAGGAAATGGTCTTTTACTTGTCCACATCTGAGGGACCGAGGGCTGGCTATTGTGCTTAGACGGGGTTGATAAGGGTGTCCCCGGCAAACTGCCGGTCTGTGAGGAAGATGCAGGCGGACATGTTAGGTTGCCTTGATCCAAAGGTGGTGCTATCGATGTCAGACAGCGCTCAACACCAGCTGGTGTTACCACCTCCAAAGAAAATGATGACCTGCCAATCACGCTGGCTGTTGCGGGTAAAGAGGTGGCAGGTCTGCGCCCCAAAACAGGTGTGACTGCTGTCCCCCCAGTCACAGAGGATGAAGAGGCCGTGGATGCACAAGATATGGCAGACGGTGGTTGGCCCGGCCGGCTAGGCCGCATTGTAGCACACTGAGCTTCCCACTGCAACTTATGCTTCATGTCCATATGCCGGTTCATGCATGAAGTACTCAAACTATGTATTTTTTGGCCTCTACTTAGCTTTTGCTGACAAATGTTACAGATAACACGAGTTGGGTCATCTTTATCGATCTGAAAAAATGCCCAGGCTATGCAAGGCTTAGCACCCATGCGACCTGAAGAGCCACCACGACTTGTGGTGAGAGGCAGAGTTGTGTTTGAGGATGCAGTTGTTGACGTGCTTTCAGTACTACGTCTCTGTCCAGGAAGGCGCAACCTGACCTCGTCGTCACTAGCATCTTCCTCCACCTCCTCTGCTGACCTCATCTCTTGGCTGATTGTGGGTTGACAGTAAGTGGGATCTCCAACCTCATCATCATCACCCTGTGCGTTATCACATCCGTCGTCCTCAGAGCCAACCTGTTCCTGCCCTGACAAAAAACTAAAGTTGTCGCTCCAATCAGGTATTTGAGTCTCATCATCGTCTTCCTCATTGTCTCCACCAACAGGAGTTACAGTTTGGGAATGAGGGTCTACATTATGGTCAGAACCTTCTGCGTCTGGTCCTGGATCCGACTCATAAAGATTCTGGGCATCAGTGCAGATCATTTCCTCGTCTGGATTCACAGAAGCGCTGGAGTCGACCTCTGATTCCCAGGCTATAGTATGAGTAAACAGCTCTGCAGACTCAACCATCTGTTCTACCTCATACTCAGACGGGCAGCTGGAGATTTGGGAGCTGTGAGGAAGCAAGTGCGATTGGGGTGACACCTTTGAGGACTGGAGTATTTGTGATGTTGAAGTTGATGTGGAGGAGAGCCCACTTAAAGGAGCACTTGATATCCGTTGAAGCACCTGCTGTTTTTGTGCCTCATCTGGAATTTGTAGCGATTGGCGTGGCCGTAAGAAAGGGATCTTATCACATTGTCCGCTAAAAGAACTAGACATTTTAGTTTGGCTGGAAGATGGTCTTTCTTCTGCAGATGTTACTGTTGCTTTAACACCTACCCCACGGACACAACCTTTTTTCCCCTTCCCAACACGCCTATTCCCCTTTCCACCAGCAGCAGGCCTTTTTCCACTCATTTTGGTGGTTAACTAATTCACAACTCTGGAGTTGTTTGCACAAAAAAACAATGGATGGGAACCGAGCAGAGCTGAGTGGCCAAACTGTGGTATTAGGCCAAAACTATTGGCTGGGTTAGATGCAGAAAAAAATTATATTCAATTTGCAACCTGATGGAGGTCAGTATAGATGGACTAATAGAGAAAGTCCCACACACTGCTAGAAGGCCAAATATTTTTTCAGAGCTAGATGCAGAAAAAAATTATATTCAGTTTGCAACCTGATGGAGGTCTGTATAGATGGATTAATAGAACAAGTCCCACACACAGCTAGAAGCCCAATATTTTTTCAGAGGTAGATGCAGAAAAAAATATATTCAGTTTGCAACCTGATGGAGGTCAGTATAGATGGACTAATACAACAAGTCCCACACACAGCTAGAAGCCCAATATTTTTTCAGAGGTAGATGCAGATAAAAATTATTTTTAATTTGCAACCTGATGGAGGTCAGTATAGATGGACTAATAGAGAAAGTCCCACACACTGCTAGAAGGCCAAATATTTTTTCAGAGCTAGATGCAGAAAAAAATTATATTCAGTTTGCAACCTGATGGAGGTCTGTATAGATGGATTAATAGAACAAGTCCCACACACAGCTAGAAGCCCAATATTTTTTCAGAGGTAGATGCAGAAAAAAATATATTCAGTTTGCAACCTGATGGAGGTCAGTATAGATGGACTAATACAACAAGTCCCACACACAGCTAGAAGCCCAATATTTTTTCAGAGCTAGATGCAGAAAAAAATTATATTCAATTTGCAACCTGATGGAGGTCAGTATAGATGGAGTAATAGAACAAGTCCCACACACAGCTAGAAGCCCAAATATTTTTTCAGAGCTAGATGCAGATAAAAATTATTTTAAATTTGCAACCTGATGGAGGTCAGTATAGATGGACTAATAGAGAAAGTCCCACACACTGCTAGAAGGCCAAATATTTTTTCAGAGCTAGATGCAGAAAAAAATTATATTCAGTTTGCAACCTGATGGAGGTCAGTATAAATGGACTAATAGAGAAAGTCCCACACACTGCTAGAAGGCCAAATATTTTTTCAGAGCTAGATGCAGAAAAAAATTATATTCAGTTTGCAACCTGATGGAGGTCAGTATAGATGGACTAATAGAGAAAGTCCCACACACTGCTAGAAGGCCAAATATTTTTTCAGAGCTAGATGCAGAAAAAAATTATATTCAGTTTGCAACCTGATGGAGGTCTGTATAGATGGATTAATAGAATAAGTCCCACACACAGCTAGAAGCCCAATATTTTTTCAGAGGTAGATGCAGAAAAAAATATATTCAGTTTGCAACCTGATGGAGGTCAGTATAGATGGACTAATACAACAAGTCCCACACACAGCTAGAAGCCCAATATTTTTTCAGAGCTAGATGCAGAAAAAAATTATATTCAATTTGCAACCTGATGGAGGTCAGTATAGATGGACTAATAGAACAAGTCCCACACACAGCTAGAAGCCCAAATATTTTTTCAGAGGTAGATGCAGAAAAAAATTATATTCAGTTTGCAACCTGATGGAGGTCTGTATAGATGGATTAATAGAACAAGTCCCACACACAGCTACAAGCCCAATATTTTTTCAGAGGTAGATGCAGAAAAAAATATATTCAGTTTGCAACCTGATGGAGGTCAGTATAGATGGACTAATAGAGAAAGTCCCACACACTGCTAGAAGGCCAAATATTTTTTCAGAGCTAGATGCAGAAAAAAATTATATTCAATTTGCAACCTGATGGAGGTCAGTATAGATGGACTAATAGAATGATGCTATGCCCAAAAGATTTTACTTCACTAGGTGCAGTAAAAAAATTGGTATTCTATACACAGGTGGTATATCTTGCAACACAGATAGGCTACTCCACTGACTAACACACTCTGCAATAGGCAAAAAAGGATTAGCTTTGCTAGATTCAGCCAAATGCTGTGAAAAAAACTTGCACAGCACTGGCACAGACCTGCCTGGCAAAAACTGATAGGAACTGATGTAACCTAGTCCTGAAAAGGACTCCAATTACAATTAGTCTTTACTCCCACAACCTATCTATTTAAGAGCACAGACCTGCCTGATAAAAGTCGTAGGAAATGCTGTAACCTAGTCCTTAAAAGGACTGCAATCACAACTATTCCCTACTCCCAAGCTATCTGTAGATTTGTGCGAAAATTGGCTTGAAATTAACAAGGTATAGCGCACACAGCAACAGCGGTGCCGTCTAACACGCAGCTGCAGCAGTGAGAAAATGGTGGCGACGGGGAAAATGGCTTGGTCTTATAGGGCAAGGACATGTGACATACACTGCCAATGACACATGCCCTTGCTTGTGTGAAAAAAGCACTTCGCTCCGTGTGTGCGCTGCTGATAGGCTGACAGATTGCACCTCCCCACTGTAAATGCGGGAAAGAGAAAAAAAAATGGAGATCTTCATTATTCCTGCAGAGATCCATCCCCTGCCCCTCCCCCCACCCCGCTGTACACTCAAACTGCGTATTAACATTAATTTTCATCATTACTGAGAAAAAATCCAGTTATGATTTTGGTGCACGAACAGTTATCGAACATAACCTCGAACAGCCGAATTTTTCAAAAATCGTTCGTGTTCGCCGAACGGCTCGAACACCGCCCAAAACAGCTCGAATTTGAGATTGGCGAACAGTTCGAGTAGAACAACGCTCATCTCTATTAGGGAGATGTAACGTCCCTGGCCGTGTTTACTGGTCCATCGATGGTATGTGGACCTTGCCAATGATGGTGTTGCACAGTGCACACTTGATTTGGCCCAAAACATGTTTGTGCAGGGCAGTGATGGCCCGCCTGGAAAAGTAGTGGCAGCTGGGAACAACGTACTGTGAGACAGCCACCAACATCATTTTTTTAAAACTGTCCGTCTCCACCAGCCAGAATGGCAGCATTTCAAATGGCAGTAATTTTGAAATCCTGTCATTCAGGACCATGGCTCATGGGTGGCTAGGTTGGTGTTTTCTCTTTCAAGGATTTGGGGAATGGAAAGCTGAACACTTCCATGGGACGGTGTAGAGATGCCCGGTGACAGATCCTCTAAATGCGTGGAGGCAGGTGGCCCTGTTGATCGTGAGTGGGAGAAAGAGGCTGAGACTGCAGCAGAAGATGGAGCAGGAGGAGGCTCAGATTTGTCATGGTTTTTAAGGTGTTTACTCCACTGAACGGCACCGAGTGCAAAGCACCTGTTGCTTGTTGGCAGCACATTCCCTGAAAAAATGCCACACCAGAGCTGTCTTTGGTGTGCTTCTATCAGCAGTGTGGTGGGCAGTAGCAGCCGATGTACTGGCTAGGGGCTGCCCACTGTGCCTCTGCACCCTGCTCTCTCTTTTGCTGCGCACGTCAGTAGGATGGCCTCCGCTCCATGTGAGGGCTAGGACCTCATCATCCCCCGCATCATCTTACACCGACTCCTCAACCCTGCCCCCCTTGTCAGTCTGTACACTGCATGAAGATGCTGCAGTTGGCAACTGAGTTTCGTCATTATCTGACACGTACTGCGGTGGTCCACTGACTGTGTGCACCAGCCCTCCAACGTACTCGTCATCAAACCTAACAAGTGGTTGGCATCAGTGCACTCAGTCTCTTCCAGTTCTGGAGCAGGGGCAGGTTGATGGACCACAGAACCCCAGCTAGCAGAGTCATCAAAAATCAGAAGAGACTGCTGCATGACTGGGGGCTCAGACTGCTTGGCTGATTTGCAAGGGGGTGTGGTGAAAGCCGGATGACCATGGTCCTCAGGTGCCAACTGCGCACTTTCTGCACTGAACCATGTGTAAGTTAATGAGAAGGAACTGGAGCCACTCTCAGCCATCCACTCTAACACCTTTTCAACATCTTGTGGCCTTACCAACATCTTGTGGCCTTACCATTCGTGCAGCGGTATTCGGGCCTATGAAAGGACTCATACCGTCCTGTCGCCTGCGTGCACTAGAGGAAAGTGTTGTAATTGTGCAAGTAGCAGGTACAGAACGACCACGTCCTCTCCCTACATCAGCTACACCACCACCTTTACCAGCAGATACACCAGAACCACCACACTACACGCAAAGAGATGGCAGAAGAGTAAATTTATTTATTTGCAACAGTGCTAGAAAAAACACAGCGGTCCTGAAAGCTTATGTCTTTGGCCTTGAAATGGCAAATAGACGGCTGATGTCAATTCTTTATTTCCCAGACTAATAAAAAACACACACCTGGCCTGAAAAAGTTTTTTTGGGGTCAAGAAATGGCAACAAGAAAGCTGATGCGATATATTGATTTGCAAAAGTACTAGAAAACACACACCAGGCCTGAAAAATTATTTTTGGGGCCTAGAAATGGTAACGAAAAGCCTGATGCGATATATTGATTTGCAAAACTACTAGAAAACAGACACCAGGCCTGAAAAATTATTTTTTGGGGCCTACTAATAGCAATGAGACGACTTATGCCAAATATTTTATAGAGTACACAGCGGCTCAAAAGACAGTACTCCCACAGGTGTAGGGGGCAGAGTACACAGCAGATTTTAGCATAGTACTCTCACAAATGGGTTTGCAGAGTACACACAGCAGCTCAAAGTACAGTACTCCCACAGGCGGAGGGAGCAAAGTACACACAGCAGCTTAAGGACAGTGCTCCCACAGGCAGAAAGCTCAGAGTACACAGAGCACAGTACTCCCACAGGCCCACAGGCAGAATGGACAGAGTACACACAGCGGATTTTAGCACAGTACTTTCACAGACAGGTTTGCAGGATGTACACATTAGCTTAAAGGACAGTACTACCACAGGGAGAGGGTGCAGAGTGCACACAACAGCTTAAAGGCACAGTACTCCCACAGGCAGATTCGACAGAGTTCACACAGCGGCTTTTAGCACAGTACCCTCAAAACATGTTTGCAGAGTACATACAGCAGCTTAAAAGCACAGTGCTCCTACAGGCAGAGGGGGCAGAGTACACACCGGCTTATAGGATAATACTACCACAGATATGGGTGAAGAGTACACACAGCGGCTTAAAGGACAGTACTTCCACAGGTGGGGGGGTGCAGAGTACACACAGCAGCTTTTAGCACAGTACTACTACAGATATGGGTTGCAGAGTACAAACAGTGTATTTTTTGCAGAGTGCGCAGTCACTATCTGTCCCTCACTCCAGCTGCATCCTATATACAGGCCGGGTCACGTGCTGGGCCGGCCAATCACAGCGGCATGACTTTGATGGCTCTGGAAGTGCCCATAATCTAAAAGCTTGTTGATTGGCTGTGCTGCAGCCTTTCAACAAGCTTTATTAGACTAGCGAACCCAAACAGGAAACTGGGACATATAGTAAAATGTCCGTGTTCGGGGTTCGGTACCAGATACTAGTTGTCCGGCACGAACCCCGAACTTTCCGGTTCAGGTTTACTCATCTCTACTGCGTAACGACCAGACCTATAAAACGTCACACTATTTAATCACTTCATTGAACTCCGTAAAAATGTTTTACAAAAAATGTGCCAAAAAAACTATGCTAGCTCATCATACTGTCAAAATACAATCAAAAAGTCAAATGTAAATAAAAATGGCATCTCTAAAAATGTCATCTTGTCCCACAAAAAACAAGCCGCCATACAAATATGGCGATACAAAAACTTTATTTTCCAAAAAGCATCTTTTTGTGTGTGATAGTAGCCAAGCATAAAAGAAAATATATAAATCTGGTACCACTATAATAGCATCGATCCAAAGAATAAAGTCGTCTAATAACTTATGCTGCCCAAGAAATGGCGTAAATTATAAAACAATTTTGTTTTACCTGCTGTTGATTTGTTCATTCTGTCTCTCAAAGATCACAGTAAGGCTTGGCTCACGTTCATCCTATGCTCTACACTGAGCGCTTACACCAGGGTTTTCATGTAAATTTCTGAAATACAATGATTTAGACTGAACACCGACAGAAGATTCCCTATAATGAAACAGATGGAGACACTGTGGACTCCATCTGGCCTATGATCCAGCGGTGTCCGTCTTTTTAGACGTGCATAAAAGCGAGGTCGGCTATTTTCACAAATAAACGCAAAAAATATCAGCCTAAATGTACTACTATTATGAAATACAATGTGTCACGAAAAAAGTCTCAGAATCACTGGGATACATTGAAGCGTTCTAAAGTTATTAGCACATAAAGTGACTGGTCAGAATTGTAAAATTTGGCTTGGTCAGGAAGGTGAAAACAGGCTTGGGGGTGAAGGGGTATTCAAGGCTAGAGCTAATCTTCAGACACTGTATCATGCCGAATCCTAACAGTGTGTAAAATACATTGTATATATTGTTAGGATTTGGCTCTGCTTGCCTGTTTGATCTGTCGTTATGTGATCGTCCATGTGCTATTTGCATACTTGTAATCATATACCGACTAAGGGTACGTGCACACGGTCAGGAATGGCTGCGGATTGGACACAGCGCATTTGCGTTGCATCCAATCCGCAGCGGCCAGATGTTAACAGCATAGTGGATGGGATTTCAAGAAATCCCATGCCCACTATGCGTCTCTGTGCTCCTGCGGCTCACTCGTAGAGACGGACATGCGGCGCATCTTTACAGATCGTAGCATGTCAATTTCTCTTGCGGAGAAAATGGTGATTTAAGATGATAAAAATCATCAATGTGATCTTCTCATATGTATACAATATATATTTAAAAAGATTATCATGACTGGAATTTATCCATCAAACACTAGACCTACACTAACAACTACAAGCCATTGAAAAACTAATATAATGTAGGTTACACAATTCTGAGCTTCCACGATTCTAAACATTTTAAATAGGCATCCTATGTATTTAGCACGAAATGGTGATTGTTCATGATTAAATTGAGTCAATATGAGTGTTTTTTTATCATTTTGTATTATAAATGTCATTTTGAATGAAAATATACCCACAAGCTACCAACAAAATGTAAAGCATTTACACAAATTATAGCATACAGAGAAGACAGGTCAGAACAATGTCTCCATTACTAATACATGCTTAAGGCTTGTTATTGTTACTCTTGTTAAATTCTAGAACGTATTTAGTATAATTATATTGCTTTAAGGTACTTTAACCTGTAAGATATGATAACACATGCTTAGCAGAAACCTGTAATGTCCCTTATGATATTAACCTAAGACATAAGGCTAAAGGGGTTTTCCCATGAACAAAGTTAATTTTAATCAACATTTTAATCAATAGATCTTTGAATAGTAATAAGTTCCACAATTGGATATGTTTAAAAAAAAGTTCCTGTGCTAAGATAATCTTATAAACGTGCCCCTGCTGTGTACTGTGTAATGGTTGTTGTGACCATGCAGGAACATGGTCTGATCATACCACATCTTCTGGACAGGGGAGGAAGCAAAAGAGAGTATGTGACATGCAGAAGTAGTGCTGGTGCTTTAAAAGCATCCAGCAACTAGAGGGGTTAACACAGTCACAGGAGAAGGGGAGTGTCTTAGCAGAGCCCCAGGGGGATTGTGGGGAAGTTGTTTACTGTCTGTCTGGAGCCTAAGAGAAAGGTGGTGTGTGTATTCTGTATCTCACAGAAGCGCCCCTGCAAGTGAAAAGGATTCAGGAGTAAAGCTAAGCACAGGTCAGGTAGAGTTCCTGAACTAGCAGAGCAGAGTGTTGTCAGGCAGGCAGAAAGATAAGGACTGGAAGAAATGGTGTCACAGGTATCATCTCCCTCAGCAAACTCTCCCCCTCCTCCATCTCACTGTGCTGTAGAGAATGCTGTGTTCATTAATGTGCCTTTGCATTAGATCTGTGCAGTCCTGTACTACTGGGAAGACTGTGAACTACTGTGCTGCTAAGGAAACTGTGCTGTTTGTCATAAGACTTAACTTGCAGTGGCTGTGCAGCTTATTATTAAATGCTACTGTTCTACCGTTCATGAGGACTATTGTCAAGTGTGTCTGGTCCGCAAGTGAAACAACCTATGTGTCTGTGCCTGTGGGTCAATTCCCCTGTGTGCCTGAGAGAAGCTGCAGCACATGGTCTATGGTTGCCCTGAGTAATGGTTCCCCCAGGATTCCAAAGAATTCATGTAACCTGTCTCGCCCCTATCTGAACCTAGTGGCGTGCGTGTAACAAGTATACAGACAGGACAGCATGGGATCACAGCTGATTGAATCTGTTAATTAAAATGTGCTTTGTTCATGAGAAAACCCCTTTAATTAGAACGTTAATTGCATTGCAATGCTTTCTGGCCCGGCTTACTGAAAGCATGGCTACCTGGAGAAAATGATTGTTATGGCTTCAGGGAGTCGCAAGCTTTCAGTCATAGATGCGTGCATGGAGTGGCTACATGCACCAGTCAGTACACAGTGAGCAGCGGCTGTAAGAAAACCCCAGAACTTTAATTGACTGCTCCCTCTGCACAGATGAATTGCAGAGCAAGCCGTCAATCAAAGTGTCGAGTCGTGCTGACAGCTGCTGCTCATTGTGTATGGATCAATGACTTAAGCGTTCTGTGCACGCCTCTATGACTGAAAGCTGGCGGCTTCCAGGAGAAATAAAGTACATTTCTCATGGTATTTCTCAGTATTATAACGCTATTAACCTGTAGAATAACCCTCTATATACTGGGTAAGAGTGTTTGGAGACATGACAGGTTCCCTTTAAGCTGTTAGCAAAGACACATTAAGGTACAATATTTCACATTGTGATTGCTATACACCATGGAGAAAATACTGCCTGCAGGAATGTATTTAATTCAAATTCAGAGAAATAACTTTTCTATAAATTACGTCCTAAAGATGATGAAATTAGATGGAGATGATAATAAACTACAATAATATAAATTAATTAGCAATTGTACACAAAGAAACTGATCACAATTTGTAGTATATGGGGAGATGTATCCAAACTGGTGCGAAGGAAAGATAGAATAACTGCTCACAGCAAACAATCAGATTCCTTTCATTTTTAAGAGACCCTTTAAAAATGAAAACAGTGACCTAATTTGTTACCATGGGAAACCACTCCGATTTGCTTTGAAAAAGTTTTGATACATTTTCCCCAGTCTGTTATCTTCTGTGGATTAGGCTGATAATCAGCAACATTGTCATTTGTTATATAAAAGATTTTCTTATGTAATAAACTTAATGCACAAATCTAAAAGCTAACTGAGGTAGATCCATAAATATACTTCAATTTGAGCTTGTAGAAATTCTCATAAAAATGCTGTGTTTTTGCCATATTTTCTGATACTTGAATTCAAGTTTGCTGAATTTGATCATTTGCCTAGCTTATTAATAATACATGACTCCTGGTATTAGGTGAACTATTACCACCTTATTTAGCATACAGCTTTAGGACGGTGGGTTAATAAACTGTGTTGTTCATAAAGATGTTACTTCTAAATATTTTTCTGAAAACATTTAGCAATGATGCAATTCCATAGAGCTCCAAAAGTGTTTTCCTTAAATTCAGCATTTAAAGCTTTTTCTTATTTCATCAGTCAAGTGGTGCAACTAATCTAAATGCCCTCAGCCTGGTATTATACTCACCAGCCGCTGTCTTCAGCTGTTTCCAGATGTCCTGCCCGCCATCTTGTGACAGCTACTTTTGACTGTCAGGAAGTCAGAGGTAACAGTCACAAGATCTCAATGTAAATATATGAGACCCTAGTTCTGGCCTCGCTCCAGCTCTCATAGACTTACATTGAGAAGTGACCTCTGACTTGTCCAGCAAACACTAGAGTAATCCAGCAGGTCACAACCTGCAGAAGACCGACCAGAGCGGAGCTGATAAAAGATGAAGAAGACGGCTGGTAGGTATAATACTGGAGGCAGGGAACTTAGCTTTATGACTCCACTCCAACGGTAAAATAAAAAAAAAAATGCTGGAGTGGTGCTTTAACAGAAATGTGTAATTTACATTTCAGTAATTGAGATCTTCAAGGCTGCACTATAGTGACATGTGTTTCCTAATGCACCATACATCTCTCTGTCTGTGAACACTGAGGAACATTTATTATGACAGATTCCTGGCATAATTATGTAAAAAAATAGTATTAATGGGTTTTCCCATTTTATTTTTTTCCTCTAGAATTCCACCAATCCTTAGAACGTAGAGAAAGAGAAAGTGTTGTTAACTTTCCAACAACTGTCACACTTTTAGTAAAGGAGTGTTTCTTGTAAAATAGTAACAGAGAGCAACCTAACACAGGATTGCTAGAGAAGCAAATCAGATCCCCTGCTTGACTGCAAAAGACCTTCAGAAAGATGTAGCAGACTCTGAAGTTGTGGTACATTGTTCTACTGTTCAGAGTCACCTGCACAAATATGGCCTTCATAGAAGAGTCATCAGAAGAAAACATCTCCTGCATCCCCTCACCATAAAATTCAGCATCAGAAGTATGCAAAAGAAGATCTAAACAAGCCTGATGCATTTTGGAAACCAGTCCTGTGGACCGATGAAGTTAAAATAGAACTCTTTGACCACAACGATCAAAGTTACGTATGGATAAAAAAGGGCATAGGATTTCAGGAAAAGAATATCTCGCCAACCATTAAGTATGGGGTTGGATCAATCATGCTTTGGGGTTGTGGTGCAGCCAACGACACAGGGAACATTTCATGGGTAGTGGGAAGAATGAATTCAATTAAATTTCAACAAATTCTTGATGCAAACATAGCACCATCTGTAAAAAAGCTGAAGTTGAAAAGAGGATGGCTTCTACAAATGGATAATGATCCTAAACACACGTCAATATCCACAATAGGCTACCTCAAAAGGCACAAGCTGAAGGTTTTACAATGACCCTCACAGTTCCCTGATCTGAACATCATTGAAAATCTGTGGCTAGACCTCAAAATAACAGTGCATGCAAGACGACCCAGGAGTCTCACAGAACTAGAAGAATTTTCAAAGGAAAAATGGATGAAAATTCCTCAAACAAGAATTGAAAGACTTTTTTCTGGTTATAAAGAGTTTACAAGCTGTGATACTTTCAAAATGAGGTGCTACTAGTTACTAACCATACAGGGTGCCCAAACTTTTTCATCGGCCCATTTTCCTTTTTGTAATTTTTAACATGTAAAAAATGGCAATATATATTTTTTGCATAAAATACAAAGGAAGTGTGTCGTCTTTAACTTTTTAGGCCTTTTAGAGATCATTTCATCTTCAACTTGCTTATTTTGACCAGGGGTGCCCAAACTTTTACATGCCACTGTAAATTAGAAAGTTTGACACTTTTCCTGCAAAATCTATTCACAGAAGTTTTGGAGGACTGTATAATAACTACCATTACAAATCTGTTTACCTACTTTCTTCATGCTCTAGGTAACATAATCCTTTGCTTCATTGATTGATACTGACAACAAAATGACTGTATACTTTATTCTGTCTACAAAGATATTGCGTGCCAAAGCAAATACTTACAGCAAGGCAGAAACAAGTAAACAGCATCTCTTATCAATTGTATCTTTTTATTAAAATATTTATTTAAAAACGTAAACTGATGATTCCACAATTATTAACCAGAGCTAAAGGTTCATGAGATGTCCATTTATACATGAAATGTGAACCCATTTAGTACATCTTGTAGGTACCTTGGTTGCAGTGTCCCTTAACTAAGTGCTGGATACAAAGCGCACAGGATATAACATCAGATATCCATCTTCCCATGCATATAATTGCTGATCCTTAGGGCTGTAGGATAGCATAGAGAGAACTGATGTTGATGACCTAAGATCAAAACTAGCATCAACCTGCCTCTGTTTCAGGAGATCAAATGCAAAGGTCACCCTCAAATCTTTGGTGTCTGTAACATAAAGAATTCCACATGCAATAAAGGCATTGCCTGCTTTGGACTTTGGGTATGTTGTGTTAATGTGCTGAGTGACGGAGAAGGTTTTGTCATCCAGGTGAGCAACCATGATACTTTTATCTGTGTCAGAGGAGTAGATGATCCAGAGATCTTTCTCATCGGCTGCCAGTTTGAAGTAAGATTTAGAATTTGAGAAGAGATAGCTATGATTGTGATAAGCTGCATTGTCAATGCCAAGAAACCGGAAGTCTCCAGTGTCAAGTTCATACCTAAGAGAAGAAAAACAAAACAATAGTCATGCTTATTTCCCAAGTTTTCAGTATTTATTATTAGTCTGTCCAAAGACAACTTGTATGTTCTCCACATGTTTGTGTGGTTTACCTTTCACACTCCAAAAACATGTGCTGATAGATCAATGATCCCAGAACCGCAAGCAAAAACTGCTGTTCGATACACTTTATGCTGTGTGTGCAATTTCTATTATACCCCATTGGCTAATTTCTAATTTATTTTCTATAATAATAATGATAATTATTATTATTATTTAAAGGGGTTGTCTATACTTCTGATGAAGGTCTGCAGGCACTCTAAGTGACTACAGACTTCTGAATCTTTACAGTAGGCGCATTACATCCTGTCAGGATTCTCCAGTGTTGCTGGTGAGAGCAAATATGTGATTTGCATACACGCGGTCACGTGCCAACTAGACATGCTCAGCCTCACTCAAGTGAAGCCAAGCAAGTCTAGTGAGAATGTGACAGGAAGTAGATAAATCTTATACTTACAGTCACGTGACCGACCGCTCTGACTAGCAATACTGGAGAATTATGACAGCATGCGGTGCCCACATTGTAAGGATTCAGAAGTCCGCAGTCACATCAAGTGACTGCAGACTTTCATCGGAAGACTGGACAAATACCTTTCTTCTGCGTTTTTTCACCCATAGGAAGTAATGGGGGGGATGAAAAACGCAACAAATATGCAGCATAAATGCACCAAAAAACGCACCTGCACATTTTGCTGTGTATTTGCAGTGTTTTTGGGCCAGAAATGACAGAGACAACATTTTTTTTCCCTGTAGTCACTAAACTTTCTAAAATTAGCATGAACATGAGACAGAATTCAACAAAAAAATGCAGCAAAAAACGCAGCTAAACCTGCGTTTTTGATGCCAGAGAAAAGATATCAGCAGATTTCGCGCAGATTTTGGTGCAGAAAACGTGCAGAAAAAACACAACGTGTGTGCACTTACCCTTTCAGCATTTTTCTAATCAATGAAAATACGCAGCAAACAAAAAGTAACATGTGGGAACAGTGAATTCTGGTTTCTCATACACTTTGCTGGTGCAGCCAGACGCAGCTGAAAATTTACATAAAAATCTGCAGCAAATACGCAGCAAAACCCAATGTGTGTGAACATAGCCTAATGCTGTCTTCCAAATTGAATAGGGAAACCAATTCTTGGTCATTAGGGTACGTCATGATGACTGGTTGTGAAGTGAAGAACATTATTGTAAATGTGGGTGAAGGAATACTTTACCTTACAATTTTATTAGATCCTCCCTTGTGGTAATACAGATAATTGTCATACACTAGATGCCCGCAACCATAGTAGAACCAGCGCAGTTTTGTAGTCTTGTAATCATCACTCAGCAGAGTAGTTCTATTTTCATATTCATTTACTATTAATCCTGGAAAGAAAAAGGAATAAACAAATAACACATGTAGGTGACATAACCCTGTTTCCTCATGAGAAGCAGGCAGTTTTTTGCAATCCTGGGGTCGTCTTTGCACCCCCTGATAACTGGAGCCTCTTTTGACGGAACCATTGTATAGAAAGGCTCTTTCCGCACTGTAATAGATGTGCTTAGTGCTTTCCAGGTGCATATGTCAAATGTAGTTCACAAGCAAGGGAAATGAACCTCTACTAAATGAAGAAAGAATATAACAATGTTCACAGCAGTGCTGAACATTCCCATGGATTTTTTAACCCTCTCCATATCTTGTTTTATTGCACCTGAGAAATGTGGCACGACCCAAATTCTTTCATCACTGGTTTGGTTTGAAAAATCCGTCATCCAAGCTCCAAATGTCACTGTTCCTTTGGCAATGTGAATTGGTTCCTCTATGGCGTTTATGGTGCAATCTGGTTAACAAACACATGTTATTAGATATCAGCAGGACATTAATAGTATTAAATAACATAAGACACTTATTTACCATCTTTCTTTGGAAGAATGCCATTGGTCTTGTCACCGGATTTACCAGCCATGGTGTCATCATTAGGAACGGCACAAGTCTCACCTTACAATTCAACATGAAATCAGGTTAGTACATATAACAAAATTCAGCTAGCTTATATATTTCTTATTAGGAAAAAAAAAGCCTTCATCAGGAGAGTAGATTTATCCTAAAGCAGTAAGTTGTCTGTGAGTTGGATGAGATAATACTCTACTACACAACAATTTACATAACAATTTCCAGAAAATGCTTCCTATATGGATCTCTAGTGCCATAATATAACAACCTTCTGCATTATGGAGAACACTCCTGCAGTTAAAGGATTAATATTTGATTTACTATTTATATTAGATACTGCGCTCACTATCGGGATAAGTAGACAAAAACAGATTCAGGTCTATAGCACACAATGAGTCAACTTGTTCCCATGTATTGTTAGGTGACATTCCTCCATGGTGGAATAACAACTGTAATAATGTAATGTAATAATACCTGTATCACGTTGTATTCAAGCTTCAGTAGACTGTAACTTGACAATGACAGTGCATGGGGCCACAATGAGACACACGTACGTGGAAACGTTTATTGTGGGTCTCTCTCTTTTTGAATAAGTCTTAATATTTTGTATATGTTTGGAGATGTCTACTGGTAATTAGTGTTGAGCATTTCGATACTGAAATATCGGGTATCGGCCGATATTCGCGGTATCGGAATTCCGATACTTAATTCCGATACTTTTACAATATCGAATACCGGAATCGGAAGTTCCCATAATGCCTGCGCTCTGCAGTGTCTCTGAAGTATGACAAGCTGGATGGCAGCGCTCAGCTGAGATCCAGCCTATCATCAGAATGCCATCCCAGCGTGGGAGAATTCTCCTGATTGTTTAAAAGCCGGCGGGCTTACCGCCCGCCGGCTTTTAAACAATCACACAGCCCCATACTGCTTCCCCGCAGCCTCCCACCCCGATCCTCCGCTCCCCCGCTCCCCTCGCCACCTCCCATCCCGATCATAAGTTAGGACCGGGCGGGGAGCGCAGCACCAAGGAGCGGGGAGCGAAGGACCCGGGCGGGGAAGCCGGCAGTGAAAAGACTTCACCGCCGGCTTTCCCGTTCTGTGCTGCGCTTTCCCGCCGGTTATTTCAAATGAACAGCTGAGGTATCAGGTGATGCCGATCAGCTGTTCATTTGAAGTAGCCGCGGTGCCCTCAGAGGGTTCATATGAGTTCATGCTTGACTGCATTGCATGAACTCACATGAACTTTCCCACGGCCGCACAGGTCAGCCTCACCTCCCAGACGATCAGCCCGTCATGATTGGTGTGTGTGGGTGTCTGTGCATGTGTCTGCGAGTGTGTGCGGGGTGTCTGTGCGATGTCTGCGGGTGTGTGCGTGCAGGCAGACATAGGCCGAAGTGACACTACTACTCCCATCGGCCTATGTCTGTCCCCCGTCCACTCGTGCCAGCAGGATCAGCTCGATGGGAGCAGTAGTTCCCATCAGCCTGATCCTGCTATTTAAATTGCCCTACTGTGTCCCCAATAAATTTTAAATACATGTCATTGGTGGCCAGTGGTTGCCTACAATAAATTAGTTCATACATTACCTGTCCCCGCCGATCGCCACCTAAAATAAAGTAAAAAATAAAAAACTACACCTATACTCACCTAGACACCTAATTCCCCGAAGCCATCGATCTCCTGTAATAAAATATAAAATAATAAACCACAACCTTATCCTTACCCCTCCGTAGTAGTCCACGAGTGTCCCACAAAGATCTCCAGTTTAGAGCAGCCACATAGAATGTGACCGCTCTGAACTCCTGCCGCCGCTAGAATGATGAGGCCGTAAAGCAGCCCCGTCATTGCATAAGCGGGTTCGCCGGAGTTCAGGCAGCGCTGCTCCGGTTAGCTCCTTTACGGCCCTGCTGTATCGTGAGAAATTCCCACGGTACAGCAGTGCCGTAAAGGAGGTCTCCGGAGCTGCGCTGCCTGAATGCACTCCGGTGACCTCAGTCAGTGGCTCCCGCTGCCGGGAGCGGACGTGTTCCCGGCAGCGTGAGCTTACAGCAGCCATGCACAGCTGTCACCATCTCCAGATGTGACAGCTGTGCATGGGAGATCAGCGCAGGAACGTGGACAGGTAACTATTTTTTTTAGTAAACTAAGAATTAAATAAAATGGTGTGTTTTATTTCAAATAAATTATTTTTTTCTGGGTGTAGTGTGTGTTTTTTCTTTTTAACACTTTGTAGGTTAGTAATGGGAGTGTCTTATAGATGCCCATCATTACTAACCTGGGCTTCATGGCAGCTGGCGCTGACATGAACCCCAACCCTATTACCCCCTGCCACCGCACCAGGGCAGCGTGGAAGAGCGAGGCTAAGTGCCAGAGTTGGCGCATCCTATGGATGCGCCATTTCTGGGGCGGCTGACGGCTGGTGTTTCTAGCCTGGGAGGGGGCCAATATTCATGGCACCCTTCCTGGGCTATTAATATCAGCCCCCAGCTGTCTGCCTAGCCTTTGCTAGCTATTAAATAGGGGGTACCCCACGTCATTTTTTTGGGGGGGTCCCCCATTTTAATAGCTAGTAAAGGCTAGGTATTCAACTGGGGGCTGATATTAGTAGTCTGGGAAGCTCCGTGGGTATTACCCACTTCCCAGGCTTCAAACATCTGCCCCAGCCGTCTGCTTAACCTCTGCTAGAGCCTAAAATTATGGGGGATCCCACGCCAATTTTTTTTTAAATAAATCCTTTATTTTAACACTAAATGACATTTGAGGAGTTAATAAAGATGCAGTCCTTAAATTATTATTTATTTTTTAATTAATTTTTCCAAAAATTTTGACGTGGGCTTTGCCATATTTTTGTATGCCAGCCAGGTACAGCATCCAGCTTCTATGAACGCGCCATTTTCCGGGGTGGCTGCGGACTGCAATTTGCACCGGGGGGGGGGGGCAGAAAGCTTGGGCCTCCCTGCGCTGCAGATTCCATCCCCCAGCTGCCTAGTTGTACCTGGCTGGACACACAAATAGGGAGAAACCCCACGTATTTTTTTTTTTAATTATTTCATGAAATTCATGAAATAATAAAGAAAAAAAGGGCTTCCCTATATTGTTGTGTCCGGCCAGGTACAAATAGGCAGCTGGTGGTTGGGGGCAGCCCGTTCCTGCCTGCTGTACCTGGCTGGACACAAATATAGTGCGAAGCTCCACGTCAATTTTTTTTAAATTATTTCAGGAAATTCAGGAAATAATTAAAAAAAAAATTGATGTGGGGCTTCGCCCTATATTTGTGTCCAGCCAGGTACAGCAGGCAGGAACGGGCTGCGCCCAACCACCAGCTGCCTATTTGTACCTGGCCGGACACAACAATGTAGGGAAGCCCTTTTTTTAAAAAATTATTTCATGAAATAATTAAAAAAAAATTGACGTGGGGCTTCGCACTATATTTGTGTCCAGCCAGGTACAGCAGGCAGGAACGGGCTGCCCCCAACCACCAGCTGCCTATTTGTACCTGGTTGGACACAACAATATAGGGAAGCCCTTTTTTTCTTAATTATTTCATGAATTTCATGAAATAATTAAAAAAAAAAATACGTGGGGCTTCGCCCTATTTTTGTGTCCAGCCAGGTACATCTAGGCAGCTGGGGGCTGGAATCCGCAGCGCAGGGAGTCCCAAGCTTTCTGGGCCCCACCCGGTGCAAATTGCAGTCCGCAGCCACCCCGGAAAATGGCGCGTTCATAGAAGCGCTATCTTCTGGCGCTGTACCCAACTCATCCAGGGCCCTGGTGCGGTGGCTCACTGGGTAATAAAGGGGTTAAGGCCAGCTTGGCATTATCAGCTGGCCCTAAGCCCGAAATTCATGGGGTCACGCCAATATTAGACATGACCACCATGAATTTCTAGTAAAGTATTTAAAAAAAACACAACACCCAGAAAAAAAGTCCTTTAATTGAAATAAACACACAATTCTTTATTGTTCTAAATTAAACTATACTTACCATCACGTCCATTCCAGCTGAAGCCAACGATCTCCTGCAATAAAAGTAAAATAATAAAGCAACCTCATCCTTACCTTTCCATGGTTCCCACGACAGCTTCAGCTCTGCTACATCGAGATGACCGGCTGGACCGCAGCAGAACGCTGCCATCCAGCCTGTCATCCCGCAGACACTGAGAAGCGCAGGCATGCCTGCGCTCCTCAGTGTCTCTCTGTGACGGCATAAAGATGAGCCGAGGTCATGTCCAATGAACTCTGCTCACCTCATGCACGTCACTGACAGCGTGGGAAAATTCTCCTGCACTCAGTGCTTCAGCGTGAGAATTTTCCCACGCTGTCAGTGACGTGAATGAGGTGAGGTCATGTCCAATGAACTCAGCTCACCTCATGCACGTCACTGACAGCGTGGGAAAATTCTCACGCTGAAGCGCTGAGTGCAGGAGAATTCTCCCACGCTGTCAGTGACGTGCATGAGGTGAGCTGAGTTCATTGGACATGAACTCGGCTCATCTGGATGCCGTCACAGAGAGACACTGAGGAGCGCAAGCATGCCTGCGCTTCTCAGTGTCTGCGGGATGACAGGCTGGATGGCAGCGTTCTGCTGCGGTCCAGCCTGTCATCTCGATGTAGCAGAGCTGAAGCTGTCCTGGGAACCATGGAAAGGTAAGGATGAGGTTGCTTTATTATTTTTCTTTTATTGCAGGAGATCGTTGGCTTCACCTGGAATGGGCGTGATGGTAAGTATAGTTTAATTTAGAACAATAAAGAATTGTGTGTTTATTTCAATTAAAGGAGTTTATTCTGGGTGTTTGTGTTTTTTTTTTAACTTTGACTATGGGGTTAGTAATGGGGGTGTCTTATAGACGCCTCTCCATTACTAACCTGGGCTTGATGTCAGCTGGCATTATAAGCTGACATCAACCCCAACCCTATTACCCCACTGCCACCGCTACAGGGCAGTGGGAAGAGCGAGGCTAAGTGCCAGAATTGGCGCATCCTATGGATGCGCCATTTCTGGGGCGGCTGACGGCTGGTGTTTCTAGCCTGGGAGGGGGCCAATATTCATGGCACCCTTCCTGGGCTATTAATATCAGCCCCCAGCTGTCTGCCTAGCCTTTGCTAGCTATTAAATTAGGGGGGACCCCACGTCATTTTTTTGGGGGGTCCCCCATTTTAATAGCTAGTAAAGGCTAGGTATTCCGCTGGGGGCTGATATTAGTAGCCTGGGAAGCTCCGTGGGTATTACCCCCTTCCCAGGCTTCAAACATCTGCCCCAGCCGTCTGCTTAACCTCCGCTAGAGCCTAAAATTACGGGGAACACCACGACAATTTTTTTTTAAGAAATCCTTTATTTTAACACTAAATGACAAGTACAGTAATCAACACTGTCACTGTACTTCATATATATGTGACTGACATGTTTCTATCTATCTAATCTATGTGTGAAGCTCTATTCTGTCTGTTATAAATTGTCGGGTACCGCTGCTGAATTGCCGGCCGGCATTTTTAAAGAGACGGTGCATGAAAACACTATTATTTTTTTAAATAAATCCTTTACACTAAATGACAAGTACAGTAAGCAACACTGTCACTGTACTTCATATATATGTGACTGACATGTTTCTATCTATCTAATCTATGTGTGAAGCTCTATTCTTTCTGTTGTAAATTGTCGGGTACCGGTGTATGCCGCTGATGAATTGCCGGCTTTTCGTGTAATACATTCTACATTATTCTTAGTTGTTTTACTTCATGTAGAATTAACCTACAAGGAAAGAAAGGGTTTATTTTCATTCCGATATTTGTGTCCCATTGACTTGCATTGGTTTCCGGTATCGGAATCGGCGATATCCGATACTTTTTGGGTATCGGTCCGATCCAATCCGATACGATATTTCCTGATATCGGAAGGTATCGCTCAACACTACTGGTAATACATGATGATATCTAGCTGACGGATACATGAGCGCTGTCTTCTTAATTACTAACGTACACATTAACATTGGAAGTAATCCAAAATTACTCTCTCAAGACGTTATCTGTCCCAGCAAAAGTGTCAAGGACCATGACAGCAGCACATGAAAAGTCATCAGTGCGTATTTGGGTTCTGCTAAGTAAATGATAAGTTTTCTAACATAACACCGTAGTAGTTATGTTAACTCCATGTGTCCATGTACAGTAATATTGATTCCAAGCATCTCAGTAAAACATTTATGAGAAAATCACAACTGCAGAGAAATATAATTAGTATTTAGCACCATCATATTCTGCAGCGCTGTACACTCATCATTATCACTGTCCCCATTGGGGCTCACAATCTCATTTCCCTATGAGTATCTCTTTGGAGGAGGAAACTGGAGAACCCGAAGGAAACCCATGCAAACATGTCATAAACACACAAACTCCTTGCAGATGTTGTCCTTGGTGGCATTTCAACCCAGGACCCCAGCGCTGCAAGGCTGCAGTGCTAACCACTGAGCCACCGTGCCGCCCTATATAATATAATATACTGTACATTTATATTTTGAGGGTTCCCTGGAAGTAACATAGGTAGAAAATAACACACTATGAAATTAGATATAGATGCATCTCACAAAATTAGAATATCATCAAAAACTTCATTTATTTCAGTTCTTCAATACAAAAAGAGAAACTCATATATTATATAGAGTCATTACAAACAGAGTGATCTATTTCAAGTGTTTATTTCTGGTAATGTTGATAATTATGGTTTACAGCTAGTGTTGAGCGAGCACTAAAATGCTCGGGTGCTCGAAGCTCGGGCCGAGCTCACTGTGATACTCGGGTGCTCGACCCGAGCAACGAGCCCAATGTTAGTCTATGGGAGACCCGAACATTTTTGCGGCGGCTCCCCCGGCAGTCTGTAGAAAGCCTAAAAAGTGCCCAAAACGATAGTGACAGTGCTCAAATGACATGGGGACAGCATGGGGATCGCCCCTGGAAGCATTTCTGACCCCCAGGTCACTGTTGTCAAAAACATGGTCAGAGGTATTAAGCCACTTTTACAGTCTCACAATAAAACGTTCAAAAACGAAAGTGAAAGTGCTTTCCTGTGAAATATGTTAACCCCTTAACGACCATGGGTCTTTCTGTTTTTGTGTTTTCCTTTTTTGCTCCCCTTCTTCCCAGAGCCAGAACTTTTTTAATTTTCGTTCAATATGGCCATGTGAGGGTTTATTTTTTGCGGGACGAGTTGTACTTTTAAACACCATCACTGGTTTTACCATATCGTGTGCTGGAAAATGGGAAAAAAATTCCAAGTGCAGTGAAACTGCAAAAAAAATGCAATTCCACAGTTGTTTTTTGGGTCCTTTTTTTACCACGTTAACAGATTGCTAAAACTGACCTGCCATCATTATTTTCCAGGTCGTTACGAGTTCATAGACACCAAACATGTATAGGTTCTTTTTTATTTAAGTGGTGAAAAAAAAATCCAAAGCTTGCTAAAAAAAACAAAAAAAATGACGCCATTTTCCGAGACCCTTAGCTTCTCCATTTTTCAGGATCTGGGGCCAGGTGAGGGCTTATTTTTTGCATGCTGGGCTGACGTTTTTATTGATACCATTTTGGGGTAGATCCGATGTTTTGATCGCCCGTTATTGCATTTTATTGCAAAGTTGTAGCGACCAAAAAAACGTAATTCTGGCGTTTAAAATTTTTTTCTCGTTACGCCGTTTACTGATTGTATTAATTCTTCTTTTATATTGATAGATCGGGCGATTCTGAACGCGGCGATACCAAATATGTGTATGTGGTTTTTTTTTATATATATATATTTTATTTTGAATAGGGCGAAAGGGGGGTGACTTAAACTTTTATATTTTTTTTTTTTTTTTTTTTTTTTAAACTTTTTTTTTACACTTTCTGCTTGCTTCTATAGTCTCCAGAGGAGACTAGAAGCAGCAGTTGTCTGATTGCTTCTACTGCATACAAGCGATGAGCAGATCGCTTGTATGCAGGAGAAATGCTCACTTGCTATGAGCGCTGACCACTAGGTGGCGCTCATAGCAATTGAGACATGACAACTACAGGCGTCTGCTGCAGACCCTGAGTTGTCATGCCCACCCATTGGTGACCCGTGATCACGTGACGGGGTCACTGATGGGCGGGGCTTAGGACTCCCGGAAGCGCGAGTTAAATGCCACTGTCAGAGATTTAACATGTTAACAGCCGCGGGTGGATTGCGATTCCAATAATCAGCTGACATGTGCTCGCTTCAGTGCGGCCTCACCGCCGGAGCCCCCGCTGAACCGGCCTTCCCGACCTGGTGCGTACTATTACTGACCAGGTCGGAAAGGGGTTAAGGAACATCCTTTCCAGGGTAAAGACTTGTGTATAAGGTAAAATAAATAACCAAAAACAAAAATACTCCTCCACACCTTGGGCTATGTTCACAAGTAGCATTTTTTATGCGTTTTCGCACGTTTGTATTGCTTTCAACCGTGACAAATGCATTCACCGGGAAATGTCATTTTAACATTTTGCAACCTTATCTGGCCATGTGCTGTGTGACACATGCATACAGTGCTAAAAAGACATGGGAACAGCATGGGGAAGACCCCTGGAAGCATCTCTGACACCCAGGTCACTGCCTAAAAGTGTGCCCATCAGAAGTGATCCTTGCCGCATCAGAAGATGCAGACTTGCAACTATCCCCGTGCAAGTCTTTGTCCCAGGGCAGTGTTCAATTGTACCTCCCCCATAACTTGCAATACAAGCGCAAGTATGCAGCCTGCCACCCACCCACCCCCAGGCTGCAATACCATACTGCTACCTTGCTTGCACTTGAAATTGGGCCTTTCAGGCATGTGGAGGTGGAATCTGGCCACCACGTCATGGCTGCGTCGGTAGCCTGGTATTCATACACAGTCCCCAGCCGCCCGGCGGCCGGGTGTCCACGCTTGGTCCCCAGCCGCCAGGGGGCGGCCGGGTGTCCATACTCAGTCCCCAGCCGCCCCACGGCCGGGTGCCCACACACAGTCCCCAGCCGCGTGGGGGTGGCCGGGTGTCCATAAACGGTCCCCAACCGCCCCTATTTGTCCCAGTGCGCCTTATACACAAGCGCGCATACCAAAACATTACCTGTGCCCTCCCCAGTGCATTTAGTGGGAAGGACAGCCTAACCACAAACACGTGGACAAGTGAATGTGGCCAGGAATGGTCCATCTCACTGACGCCTTCACACTGGGTTAATATTGTGGAAGCCGGGACACAGTTGGACACTGGGATGCAACACGTCCTCCAGACATAGAGGATTGCGGGTCCTGGGTCAATCAGGCTTCAACACAAAGTTCAGAAGGTAGACAGCAGCAGTGGTTGGCCTCCTACACAACGAGTAAATTATTCATGATCATGAGGCCATCCACCTCCTTAGCTTTCTGTTCCTTGGAATGCAAGTGCATGTATGTAGTAGCAGCTAGGCCTGAGGTGGTCAGCGTTTTGGCGCATATTCTACCTCCTTCGAGGATTGCTGGATGTTTTCCTGCTACTATCCCAGTTCTATGACTCCCGTTAAAACAAAGCTTCAGGTGATGAATGATGGATGAGGTGGTGGCAAAGGAGAAAGAGCAGGAGGAACAGGGACCATTCACATCAATATCAGGCCAGCCAACCACACATGTCTTGTAGGATATGTTTCTGTACCAAAAGGAGCGGTTCAGCTACACAGTTATAAGGCATACAGTGAATGCAATGCCTACCAAAAATTTCGAGGCACTCCAATGCCCCTTGGAAGTGACATGGAGGTCAGAGGGCCTTAACTAAACCGTTTTTTCCATTTATAGCAACTGGGTCTCCTGTACACTGTTGGACTAAGCAGGGAATGGAAGGCTTTCCAAAAATTATTAGGCACTGCAATGCCCCTTGAAACAGACGTGGATTACAGCGTATTAAAAACCTTCTACCCATTATTGGGGAGTGGGTCTCCCTTAGTGTTCGCCTATGCATTGAAAAGCAAAAGCTGACAAAAATTAGGAGGAAATGCAATGCCCGTTGCAAGAGTCGTGGAGTTCAGAGTGGTTTAACAAGACGGTTTTAATGCCCCTTAGAAGAGACGTGGAGTTCAGAGTGGTTTAACAAGACAGTTTTAATGCCCCTTGGAAAAGATGTGGAGGTCACAGTAGCTTAACAAGATGGTTTTAATGCCCCTTGGAAGAGACGTGGAGTTCAGAGTGGTTTAACAAGACAGTTTTAATGCCCCTTGGAAGAGTGGTGGAGGTTATAGTGGAATAAAAAGACAATATCAATGCCCCGTGGAAGAGACGTGGAGGTCACAGTAGCTTAACAAAGACGGTTTTAATGCCCCTTGGAAGAGTGGTGGAGGTCGCAGTGGAATAAAAAGACAATATCAATGCCCCTTGGAAGAGTGGTGGAGGTTACAGTGGAATAAAAAGACAATATCAACGCCCTGTGGAAGAGACGTGGAGGTCACAGTAGCTTAACAAGACGCTTTTAATGCCCCTTGGAAGAGTGGTGGAGGTCGCAGTGGAATAAAAAGACAATATTAACGACCCTTGGAAGAGACGTGGAGGTCACAGTAGCTTAACAAGACGATTTTAATGCCCCTTACAAGAGCCATGCAGTACAGCATATTAAAAACATTATTCCCATTATTTGGGAGTGGCTCTCCCATAGTCTTTGCCTATGCCTTCCAAGCAAAATCTGCCAAAAATTAGGACGGAGCAACTTGCAATGCCCCTTACAAGAGCCATGCAGTACAGCATATTACAAACATAAGTCCCATTATTGGGGAGTGGGTCTCCCATAGTATTTGCTTATGCTTTCCCAGCAAAAGCTGCCAAAAATTAGGACGGAGAAACTTGCAATGCCCCTTACAAGAGCCATGGATACAGCATATTACAAACATAAGTCCCATTATTGGGGAGTGGGTGTCCCATAGTATTTGCTTATGCCTTGCAAGCAAAAGCTGCCAAAAATTAGGACGGAGCAACTTGCAATGCCCCTTACAAGAGCCATGGAGTACAGCATATTACAAACATAAGTCCCATTATTGGGGAGTGGGTCTCCCATAGTATTTGCTTATGCTTTCCCAGCAAAAGCTGCCAAAAATTAGGACGGAGCAACTTGCAATGCCCCTTACAAGAGCCATGCAGTACAGCATATTACAAACATAAGTCCCATTATTGGGGAGTGGGTGTCCCATGGTATTTGCTTATGCTTTCCCAGCAAAAGCTGCCAAAAATTAGGACGGAGGAACTTGCAATGCTGGCACCCTGGTGGTATAGTGGTGGTGGAGGCTGAGGATAAGGAGAAGAAGATTAAACAGCCGAAACGAGGAAGCGTATACCCATGTGTGGGTGTGAAGCGGTGCATGTGAATACACCTCCCGAAATAACACAGTGGATTTGACTTTATGTTACTCTGCTGTCATTTGGTGGTGATGAGAAGTCTGGCCCAATCCAGCCCTTGTTCATTTTGATAAGGGTCAGCTTGTCAGCATTGTCAGTTGACAGGCGAGTGCGCTTATCAGTTATAATTCCCCCAGGTGCACTAAAAACACGCTCCGATAACACGCTAGCGGCAGGGCAGGCCAGGACCTCCAAGGCGTACAGAGCGAGTTCTTTCCAAGTGTCCAGCTTGGATACCCAATAATTAAAAGGCACAGAGGAATCACAGAGGACGCTGGTACGATCGGCAAGGTACTCCCTCACCATCTTTTGAAACTTTCCACTCCTTGTGAGAGTACCCCGCGCCTCAGGGCCTGTAAGCTGGGCGGGTGTCAGAAAACTGTCCCAGAACGTTGACAGTGTTCCCCTGCCTCTGCTGGATTGGAGTTGCATCTCTCTCGCCTGTACGCCTTGGTTGGGCAACGAACTGTGACCTCTGCCGCTAGCGTGTTCAGATGGGAATTTTTTTAAGAGTTCTGCAGCAAGGGCCTTCTGGTATTGCCCCATTTTTGTAGACCTCTCCACCTCAGGAATAAGTGAGTGAAAGTTTTCCTTGTAGCGGGGGTCTACAAGTGTCACCAAACAGTAATGACTGTCACCCAACATTTTGACAACGCGAGGGTCACGGTTAAGGCAGCGTAACATAAAGTCAGCCATGCGTGCCAGACTGGTAACGGGCAAGATTTCCGTGTCCTCACCAAGATGACGACTGACCATGCTCTCCTCCTCCCCCCTGTCCTCAGGCCACCCACGCTGAACCGACGGTATGACACTTGCACAGGTACTACCGTCTACAACGCATGATAGCAGCTCCTGTTCTTCCTCCTCCTCCTCCTCCTCCTCCTCTCCCTCATTGTCCCCCAATGCACGTTGGGATGAGATGAGGCTGGGCTGTGTGTAATCGCCCGCTACGGCTTCTTGATCCATCTCATCATACTCTGGCTGCAATGCCTCCTCTTTAATTCTCTGCAGAGAGCGTTGCAAAAGACAGACAAGTGGTATGCTGACACTAATGATGGCATCATCGCCACTCACCATCTTGGTGGCCTCCTCAAAGTTTGTCAGGATGGTACATATGTCAGACATCCAGGTCCACTCCTGAGGTCTTATGTGTGGAGTCTGACCTGAATATCGACGGCCTTGTTGCAGCTGGTACTCCACAACTGCTCTCTTCTGCTCACAAATCCTTTGCAACATGTGGAGGGTAGAGTTCCAACGTGTGGGGACATCACACACCAGTCGGTGTGCCGGAAGCTGCAAACGCTGCTGCAACACAGCAAGGGCGGCGGAAGCTGTAGCCGACTTGCGAAAATGAGCTGACAGGCGGCGTACTTTCACGAGCAGATCTGGCAACTCGGGGTACGATTTAAGAAACCGCTGAACCACGAGGTTAAGCACATGAGCCAGGCATGGTACGTGTGTGATCTCACCTCGCCTCAGAGCCGCCACCAGGTTACGGCCATTGTCACACACGACCATGCCGGGATGTAGGTTCAGCGGTCTCAGCCACAGATCTGCCTGCTCTTTCACAGCTGTCCACAACTCACAAGCAGTGTGAGGTTTATCACCTAAGCTTATGAGTTTCAGCACAGCCTGTTGCCGCTTGGCGGAGGCAGTACTGCAATGCTTCCAGCTTGTAACTGATGTGGTGATATCTGAGATGGAGGCTGAACATGAGGAGGAGGAGGAGGATGCGCAAGAGCTGTACACTGTGGGGGCAACTCTGACTGACATAGGGCCCGCAATCCTCGGTGTGGGGAGGATGTGTTCCGTCCCAAGGTCCGACTGGGTCCCGGCTTCCACTATGTTTACCCAGTGTGCCGTCAGAGAGATGTACCGTCCCTGGCCACAAGCACTTGTCCACGTGTCCGTTGTCAGGTGGACTCTCCCAGTAACTGCGTTGTTGAGGGCACGGCAGATGCTTTGGGACATTTGCTTGTGTAGTGCGGGGATGGCACACCGGGCAAAATAGTGTCGGCTGGGGACCGAGTACCGAGGGACGGCCACCGCCATAAGATTGCGGAAGGATTCCATCTCCACCAGCCTAAAAGGCAGCATTTCCAATGCAAGCAGTCGTGAAATATGCGAATTTAGGACTGTGGCCTGTGGGGCGTTAGCTGCGAATTTCCGCTTTCGTTCAAAGGTCTGGGATATGGACAATTGAACGCTGCGGTGGGACGTGGACGTGGACGTTGATGCTGTTTCTTGAGAAACTGCCATAACAAGTGAAGACTGAGAGGAGGGGGCATCTTTACATGCAGTATGGACAGGGGATTGCCTTGCACACACAACATGGGGTTCTATTGCACGCACAACAATGGAAGAAGCAGTGGTGACACCTGCTGACACTGGTCGTGGACCCTGGGTTTCGCCCCACAAAGTTGGGTGCTTTGCTGCCATGTGCCTGATCATGCTGGTGGTGGTCAGGCTGGTAGTTTTGTCACCCCTGCTGATGCTGGCATGGCAGGTGGAACATATGGCCTTTTTGGGGTTATCAGCAGAGTCTTTAAAAAAAATTCCAGACTCTGGAAGACCTACCGCTTGTACTGGCAACGTCCCTCGTGTTGGTGTTACGGGGAACGGTTGCCTGCCTTCTGTCTGCGGCCACCACACTGCTTCTTCCTGCCTATTGGGGTACTCTGACTCCCTCCCCCTGTGTGCTGCTGGCCTCACTCTGCATGTCCTCCTTCCACGTTGGGTCAGTTACTAGATCATCCACCACCTCCTCCTCTTCCACTTGCGCACCACGATCCTCCTCTTCACTTCCTGGCAATTGTGTCTCGTCATCGTCCACCTCTTGTGACAGATTGCCAACGTCGACTTCCTGTGGCCGTGGCTGTTCAAATATTTGGGCATCGCAACATGGGATCTCCTCTTCCCCCTCTTCAAGCGTATCAGGCGAGGGGCCCAAATATGGAAATGGACCAGTGAACAGCTCTTCAGAGTGTCCAAGTGTGGGATCACTTGCTGTCTGACGACACTCGGCATGGTGGGAGGAAGGAGCATCAGGGTGAGGAGGAGTATGCGGTCGAGACTCACGGCTACTAAGAGTTGACCGTGTGGAAGACAGACCGGAGATGGTGGTGCCCAGGTAACTGGAAGTATTGTTTGCTATCCAATTAATAACCTGTTCACACTGATCAGTTCCCAATACTGGTGTTGTTCTGTGCTTCCTAGTAATTCGGTCAAGAAGTGGGAGCGAGAAGATGTGGCTGTTGGTTGTGGCACATTTTCACCTTGGCCACGGCCCCGTCCTCTGGCCGAACCATCACCAGAACGTCCACTTCCACGTCCCTTGCCATGCGCCTTGCCCATTGTAAATGAAGTAAAATAGCTTACACTTGCACTATCAATGGAAAAAGGGTAATAAAGAGTAGATTAGAACCGTGGAAGAGGAAAACCACAGTTATTGTTTACTGGGGTATACCACACTTTTTTAAATAGAGATATTTGCGGCTGAACAGTGAGCGACACACTCAAACTGTTTTTTTTAGATACAAATGGCCCAAAAGTGGATAATACAGAGGTTTGAACCGTGAAACTGCAAAGCCACACTTGTATTTCTCGGGCCTACACCAGACTATTTTCAACAGATATATTTGTGTCTGAACAATCAGGAGACACTATTTATTTTTTACGGCAAAAAATGCCAAAAGCAGGATAATAGAGATTTTTCACTGTGGAACAGCAAAACCACAGTTATAATTTACTGGTGTATACCAGGCTTTTTAAAATATATATATATTTGCGGCTGAACAGTGAGCGACACACTCAAACTGTTTTTTTTAGATACAAATGGCCCAAAAGTGGATAATACAGAGGTTTGTACCGTGGAACTGCAAAACCATACTTGTATTTCTCGGGCCTACACCAGACTATTTTCAACAGATATATTTGTGTCTGAAAAATCAGGGAGACACTATATTTTTTTTTTTTAACAGCAAAAAATGCAAAAAGCAGGATAATAGAGATTTTTTACCGTGGAACAGCAAAAGCACACTTCTGTCTCTCTGGCCTACACCAGACTATTTTCAACAGATATATTTGTGTCTGAAAAAGCAGGGAGACACTATTATTATTTTTATACAGCAAAAAATGACAAAAACAGGATAATAGAGATGTTTTACTGTGGAACATCAAAACCACAGTAATAATTTACTGGTGTATACCAGACTTTTTTAAATATATATATTTGCGGCTGAACAGTGAGCGACACACTCAAACTATTTTTTTTAGATACAAATGGCCCATAGAACTGCAAAACCACACTTCTATTTCTCTGGCCTACACCAGACTATTTTCAACAGATATATTTGTGTCTGAAAAATCAGAGGCACACTTTTTTTTGGGGGGGGGGGGGGGGGGCGGGACACCAAAAGGTTAATAAGATGGGTATTTGTACATTGTGAAGGAGGAAAAAAAAAAGAGGATTTAGATAAAAAAAAAAAGGATTTTTCCTGGCCCCCGGGACCTGGAGCTAAGTCCAGCAATTTCAGCAACAGGAGCAGCACACAGGACTGTAATGCAGCGTTTGCTGGTATAACCACTGCGTCTCCTATACAGCCTGCCTGCCTGCCTGATATACCTGGGATGGATATTAGTCCTGAGAAGGACTGTTTGTTTGATCTGGCAGCCTTTACAGTCCCTACACTAACTATTTTGCAGGATATATCTCTCCCTAAATCAGCAGCGCTGTCCCTATACTGTCTGATCCGGAGCGACTGTGTCCAAGATGGCGGCGCCCGGTTTTAAATATTCGAGGTGACGCTGTGCGGCCAGCCAATCACTGTAATGCCCACAAACAACATGGCTGCGGCATTACAGTGACTGGCTGGCAATCCCTGCATGTTCATTGGCTCTGTAAAGAGCGCCAAACATGCAGGGTGGGGACCCGAGCTCCCGTCCGAGTAACCCGGAAATGCTCGGTGCTCGCCGAACATCCCGAGTAGCGTGAAGCTCGGGCGAGTACCGAGCAGTGTCGAGCATGTTCGCTCAACACTACTTACAGCCAATGAAGACACAAAAGTCATTATCTCAGTAAATTAGAATACTTTATAACAACAGCTTGAAAAATGTTTTTAAAATCCGAAATGATGGCCTACTGAAATGTATGTTCAGTAAATGCACTCAATACTTGGTCGGGGCTCCTTTTGCATCAATGCGGCGTGGCATGGAGGCGATCAGCCTGTGGCACTGCTGAGGTGTTATGGAAGCCCAGGTTGCTTTGATAGCAGCCTTCAGCTCGTCTGCATTGTTGGGTCTGGTGTCTTTCATCTTCCTCTTGACAATACCCCATAGATTCTCTATGGGGTTAAGGTCAGACGAGTTTGCTGGCCACCCAAGCACAGTGATACTGTTGTTTTTAAACCAGGTATTGGTACTTTTGGCAGTGTGGACAGGTGCCAAGTCCTGCTGGAGAATGAAATTTCCATCTCCAAAAAGCTTGTTGGCAGAGGGAAGCATGAAGTGCTCTAAAATTTCCTGGTAGACGGCTGTGCTGACTTTGGTCTTGATAAAACACAGTGGATCTACACCAGCAGATGACATGGCTCCCCAAACCATCACATACTGTGGAAACTTCACACTAAACCTCAAGCAGCTTGGATTGTGGCCTCTCCACTCTTCCTCCAGACTCTGGGACCTTGTGGAGTGTGTCAATGACTGACTTCTGGACATGATTGTGGAGCCTGCTGAAACAGACTAAGGGACCTTTTTAAATGCTTAGGAAGCCTTTGCAGGTGTTTTTTTTTTAATCATTCTAATTTACTGAGATAATGACTTTTGTGTTTTCATTGGCTGTAAGCCATAATAATCAATATTAACAGAAATAAACACTTGAAATAGATCCCTCTGTGTGTAATGACTCAATATAATATATGAGTTTTGCTTTTTGTATTGAAGAACTGAAATAAATTAACTTTTTGATGATATTCTAATTTAGTGAGATGCACATGTAAATACAGCCAGGCTCTTTTCTTATTATGTACAATATATAAGCAGCATAATTGTACAGCCATTTAGCAGCACAGGGACCTTTTTCTGATGCTAATTGATTTTACCAAACATTGATGAGGTGCCTGCTACCATCCCGCCATGACTTCCCCATGTAATTAACTAGAATTCATAGGGCCCCATAGCTAAATGACATGGACCCACCCCACCTAATGACAGGAAAGTAAGATAGTACCTAAAACTATAAACAGCATATAAGTGACTTTATATACAGTATATAAGAGAAGCCAGATAGTAGTCCTAAATGGCCAAATATCACAAACTTGTTATTCCCTTCCAAAAGGTACAATGTTCTTGCAGATGAGTAGGGTCTTTCAATCTCTGCCCCCAGCAGCTGCTATGGCTGTAATTACCTTCTGATATGTCTGTACGGGAAGAATCCTTGTAATATTTTGTAGAGATGAATTGATACAGCATATTGTTGAACCATTATAAAATAAGCACATACGACGTGCAGATGCATAGGTATCTATCACAGTTTGCCCCATGCAGGAACTATAACAATAAGTGTTCTTAATGATAGGGAAGATATGTAAATTGCCTGATTAATGAAATCAAGCGTGAAAAGAGGAAAAGGTTACTTAGTGCAATTGCATAAAACAGCTCTCAGTTAAATTATCTTGATTGACCTGTTTAGGGGACAATGTGGCAAAAAGTATATTCAGTGTATTATTAAGGTAATAACGTACCTGTGCACTTAGTACTAAACTCCTGCTGGACAACTGGCTGAGCTTTGTCTTTCTTCTTGCGTGGAGGACCCATGGGACCAGGAGGGCCAGGTGGACCTGGTGGGCCCGGAGGTCCCATTTCTCCTTTCATACCTGCAGTATTGTTTATATATGATCAGAATGGCAGACATTGTAAATTGCATCCCTTTGGAGTTTTGCTCCTAGAACCCGTGAAATGTAAACTCGTGTGAGAATACATAAAAATGAACATACTTTATTGCATATGGAATGAAGGAGCAGGTATTGTAAGGGGTGTTCAGTATTCAAGAAATCACATTTTTTTCCCAATTCTCATCTACCTTCACTAAGGACGTCATTAGAAGTGTCACCTTGGTCTCCCTTCTCCCCTTTTTCACCCCTTTTCCCCGGCATGCCTTCCTTTCCAATTTCACCAGAATCTCCTTTCTCTCCTTTTTCACCTTGTTCACCTTTCATTCCTGGTTCGCCTAAATAATAAAGAAAAACAAAACGCTCCATGTAATGTAACAACATTTTATGTAACTGCGGCGGCCACATATAGCCGCATACCACGGGTGGCGTCACAAACTTTATTCCATCTTTCTTTATTCCCCAACTGACTTTTCTTATTGACCGCCCTGGGCCACGGACCGGGTCACTGCCACCGTGACTACCCCAAATAGAACCGATCGGCCCGGCTTCCCAGTACCCCATGGCCCCAGGGGGCGCATCATAACCACCTCTGGTTTGCAGAAAACCTGCATATTCGTGTTGAGTAATATGAAGGTTGTTTGCTGATTCCATAGAAAGTAAAGCACTCGATGTCCTTGGCATTGATTTTTAATTCATGCAGGTCATATAGAACTTGTCTTTTGCTGAATGTAAAAACAAATTACGAATTATGTGTCATGGCAGTTTACCTTGTTATGCACATGAGCTTCCATAGATACTGGGACATGGTAAAATTGATTGGCCTGAATTTAGAAAGGAATACGCGTCTGCCAAAGACTACGAGATGGATTCCTTTTTATGGTTGAACACGTCTTATTTACTCTACAGGAGAAATGGCAATCTGCCCGAGAGAGAGAATTATTCTTCTGATATATTACCCTTTCATGTAAACATCGGTCTAAATAATGTCCTGCATACAAAGCAGATGAGTAATAATATTGAGGTCCCCTTCAACAGTGGCATCCGTAAAAGCCCAATATATTTACTTCATTACTGCAGCGATACCATCAAAGGACATTAAAAAAACTTTTATATTTTTTGAGAACTTTCAATAAGTTAACAAGATCATGTTCTTCAAATACTAAATTGCGTTACATTTTAAAAAATCATAAAAACCTGCTAAAAAAAATTATGTTACCATCTTGTAGCTATAAGTCATGGCATGGTCTACCATAGCAGAGGTTTTTTTACATATTGGTACTATAAAATATAGATACCGTACTTTGAATTTTGATGAACAGCTGAGAAAAAAAGCTTGAAGCATATTTGTCATTTTTCAGTCCTAATGTACTAAATACAAAAAAGTAGGACCTATAGAGGATGGTTCAGTACATATTGGAGGCTATTTACAAATTGCCCTATTGGACATGAAGTACCTTGCTTCCATCCACTGGTAATATTGTAAAATCTAACTTATTATTTAACCCCTTCACAATGGGATAATTTCCATTTTTGCGTTTTTGTTTTTCCCTCCACTTCTTCCCAGAGCCACAGCTCTTTTATTTTTCTGTCCACATAGACATATTTGACCGCACAGTGTACTAGAAAATGGGAAAAAAAATCCAAGTGGGGAGAAATTGTGAAAAAAACGCAATTCTGAGAAGATTTTTGGGAATTATTTTTACAATGTACATTTTCAGGTAAAGATTACCAAAATAGGATTTTGCTCATCAGTACAATTATGGAAATACCAAACATGTCCGGTTTTTTTTATTATTTTATCAGTAAAAAAAAATCTGAAAGTTTTCAAAAAAAATTTTTGGGGTTGTGTCACCATTTTCCGAGACCCATAACATTTTTATTATTTGGTCGATGGAGCTTATTTTTTGTCGGATGAGACAATGTTTTATTTATACCATTTTTGGATACATATGACGTTTTAATCACTTGTTACATTTTTTTTGTAAAATTGCAGCAATCACAAAAGCTGAATTTTGGCGTTCTTGATTTTTTTTTCATTTATTGTGTTTATCGAACGGGTTAATTATTTTTATATTTTGATAGATCTGAACTTTCTGAATACACTGTATTCCAAATTATTATGCAAATAATATTTTCTCAGATTTTCACAAATTACCTATATGAATTGCAGTCATTGTAATTTTCCAGTCAAATAACTATTAGAGTACAATTGAAAGGTTTTTGTACAAACTGCCTATGATAACAGTATATTTTTAAAAAAATAAACTCAAACTGCACTCAAAATGCATGTTCCAAATTATTATGCACAGCAGAGTTTTCAACCTTTTCATTTTAATAAAGAACAAAAAAATTGTCATTTTTGAAATTATAAGCATTAGCAGGTTATTACAAGTTGAAATCAAACAGTTTTCAACTCAAAACTTTATTCTAGGTGATGTTACATTTGCACATAGGACCCCTTGTTCGAAAGGAGCTTCTGAACTCTCTCGTCCATTGAATTTGTCAGGTTTTGGATGGTTTCTGCTTTAATTGTTTTGCATGAGGATAGAATACCCTCCCAGAGCTGTTGTTTAGATGTGAACTGCCTCCCGCCATCATAGACACTCCTTTTGATGATGCTCCAGAGGTTCTCAATGGGGTTGAGGTCATGGGAGCATGGGGGCCACACCATAAGTTTGTCCCCTTTAATGCCCACAGCAGCCAGAGATGCAGATGTGTTATGTGCAGCATGAGAAGGGGCATTATCATGCAAGAAATGATCTCGATGGTCCAGATGGATGGAGTGGAGGATGGCTGGTTGATGGACACCCCATGCAAACACAGCTACGGCGCTAACAAGGAGGAGGTGGAGTAATGTTTTGGGCTGGAATCATGGGGAGAGAGATTGTCGGCCCCTTTAGGATCCCTGAAGGGGTAAAGATGAACTCCATAATGTATGTTGAGTTTCTTAAACAGCACTTCCTTCCATGGTTCAAGAAGAAAAACCGTGAATTCCGCAGCAAGATCGTTTTCATGCATGATAATGCACCATCTCATGCTGCACATAACACATCTGCATCTCTGGCTGCTATGGGCATAAAAGGGGACAAACTTATGGCGTGGCACCCATGCTCCCCTGACCTCAACCCCATTGAGAACCTCTGGAGCATCATCAAATGGAGTGTCTATGATGGCGGGAGGCAGTTCACATCTAAGCAACAGCTCTGGGAGGGTATTCTGTCCTCATGCAAAACAATTGAAGCAGAAACCATCCAAAAGCTGACAAATTCAATGGACGAGAGAGTTCAGAAGCTCCTTTCGAACAAGGGGTCCTATGTGAAAATGTAACATCACCTAGAATAAAGTTTTGAGTTGAAAACTGTTTGATTTCAGTTTGTAATAACCTGCTAATGCTTATAATTTCAAAAATGACCATTTTTTTGTTCTTTATTAAAATGAAAAGGTTGAAAACTCTGCTGTGCATAATAATTTGGAACATGAATTTTGAGTGCAGTTTGAGTTTTTTATTTTTTTAAAAATATACTGTTATCATAAGCAGTTTGTACAAAAACCTTTCAATTGTACTCTAATAGTTATTTGACTGGAAAATTACAATGACTGCAATTCATATAGGTAATTTGGGAAAATCTAAGAAAATATTATTTGCATAATAATTTGGAACACAGTGTAAGGCGATACCATATATGTGTATTTTTTTAATATCTTTATTTTTAATGATGAGGCAAAAGGGGGGTAATTTGAAAATTTTAAAACATTTTTTTTTTACTTTTCATTGTTCTTATTAGTCCCCTTAGGTCACTTGAATCTGCAATCGTCTGATTGCTTGTGCTATATACAGCAATGCTACAGCGTGTTAAATGTAGCTGTCAGAGTTTGACAGCAGCATTTAACAGTTTAACAGGTTAACAATTGCAGGCGGAGCTCTGCTTCATCAATGATTGTTAGAGGCAAGTCCTGACTGTAATGCACAGCCATGTTCTGCCGGATATGGAGTGAGCTCACCCCATGAGCCCGCTCCATATACCGGCTTTCGACATGCACCGCACGTGTACAGAGGATGTCATGACAGGGTTAATAACTAAAATAACTAGTGTTCACTTCGCTACTTAAAACAAGCAGTCAAATTATTAAAGGGGTTGTCCAGGCTTGAGGCTTAAATCTGCAATCACTCTACGTGTTTTATCTGCAGACTTGTTAATCATCACAGCGAGCATAGTGAGCGCTGTCAGAATTCTCCGGTGATGGCGTCAGAAGCGGGTGGGTGCGTGACTGCAAGTATGCGATTTGCATACATGCCGTCCCATGTTGACTAGATGTGTGAAACCTGGCTCAATAAAAATGTATTGAGCGAGGCTGGACACGTCTAGTCAGAATTTGGCTGGAAGTGTGCAAATCGCATACTTGCGGTCACATGACCACTCAGTCTCCCTGCCTGCACCAGAGAATCCTGACAGAGCGCACTGTGCGCGCTGTGAGGATTCACAAGTCTGCAGATAACACACACAGACTGACTGCAGACTTATAGTAACATAGTAACATAGTTTTTTAAGGTTGAAGGAAGACTAAGTCCATCTAGTTCAACCCATAGCCTAACATGTTGATCCAGAGGAAGGAAAAAAAAAAACCATGTGGCAAACACCAAACTCCACATTGGGGAAAAAAATTCCTTCCTGACTCCATACGAAAATCAGACTAGTTCCCTGGATCAACGCCCTATCAAGGAATCTAGTATATATAACCTGTAATATTATACTTTTCAAGAAAGGCATCCATGCCCTTCTTAAATTTTAGTAGTGAATCGCTCATTACAACATCATGCATCAGAGAGCTCCATAGTCTCACTGCTCTTACAGTAAAGAATCCGCGTCTGTGATTATGATTAAACCTTCTTTCCTCCAGACGTAGAAGATGCCCCCTTGTCCCCGTCTCAAGCCTCAGAGTAAAAAAGATCAGTAGACAGGTCTTTGTACTGTCCCCTCATATACTTGTACATAGTAATAAGATCACCCCTAAGCCTTTGATTTTCCACAGTAAATAACCCCAAGTGTAATAACCTGTCTTGGTATTGCAGACCCCCCATTCCTCTAATAACCTTGGTCGCTCTTCTCTGCACCCTCTCTAGTTCAGCTATGTCTTTCTTATACACCGGAGACCAGAACTGTACACAGTATTCTAAGTGTGGTCGCACTAATGACTTGTATAGAGGTAAAATTATGTTCTCCTCATGAGCATCTATGCCTCTTTTAATGCATCCCATTATTTTATTTGCCTTTGCGGCAGCTGCCTGACACTGGCCACCAAACGTGACCTTGTCGTCCACCAATACACCCAGGTCTTTTTCAGTTACAGTTTTGCCCAGTGTTTTACAATTAAGCATATAATTATACATTTTATTTCCTCTGCCCAAGTGCATTACCTTACATTTATCCCCATTAAAGCTCATTTGCCATTTATCAGCCCAAACTTCTAGTTTACATAGACCCTCCTGTAATATAAAATTGTCCTCCTCTGTATTGATTACCCTGCAGAGTTTAGTGTCATCTGCAAATATTGAAATATTACTCCGTATGCCCCCTATAAGGTCATTAATAAATATGTTAAAAAGAAGAAGGGGACCCAATACTGACCCCTGAGCTCCAAGCTTGGCTAATATATATATATATATATATATATATATATATATATATATATATATATATATATATATATATATATACAGTACAGACCAAAAGTTTGGACACACCTTCTCATTTCAAGATTTTTCTGTATTTTTGGAGCTTTTTGGAGATGGAAATTTCATTCTCCAGCAGGACTTAGCACCTTGTCCACACTGCCAAAAGTACCAATATCTGGTTTAAAAACAACAGTATCACTGTGCTAGATTGGCCAGCAAACTCGCCTGACCTTAAAGGGAATCTGTCACCCCCTGGGACTTTTCAGACCTCTAATATGCGCATACAGGTGATAGAAATGTAAATCTATACATACCTGTATGGCCCATATTAGAGGTCTGCTTGCTTTGATATACAGTACAGACCAAAAATTTGGACACACCTGCTCATTTAAAGATTTTTCTGTATTTTCTTGACTATGGAAATTGTACATTCACACTGAAAGCATCAAAACTATGAATTAACACATGTGGAATTATATACTTAACAAAAAAGTGTGAAACAAGTGAAAATATGTCTTATATTCTAGGTTCTTCAAAGTAGCCACCTTTCGCTTTGATGACTGCTTTGCATACTCTTGGCATTCTCTTGATGAGCTTCAAGAGGTAGTCACCGGAAATGGTTTTCACTTCACAGGTGAGCCCTGTCACGTTTAATAAGTGGGATTTCTTGCCTTATAAATGGGGTTGGGACCATCAGTTGTGTTGTGCAGAAGTCAGGTGGAAACACAGCTGATAGCCCTACTGAATAGACTGTTAGAATTTGTATTATGGCAAGAAAAAAGCAGCTAAGTAAAGAAAAATGAGTGGCCATCATTACTTTAAGAAATGAAGGTCAGTCAGTCCAAAAAATTGGGCAAACTTTGAATGTGTCCCCAAGTGCAGTTGCAAAAACCATCAAGCGCTACAAAGAAACTGGCTCACAAGAGGACTGCCCCAGGAAAGGAAGACCAAGAGTCACCTCTGCTTCTGAGGATAAGTTTATCCGAGTCACCAGCCTCAGAAATCGCAGGTTAACAGCAGCTCAGATTAGAGACCAGGTCAATGCCACACAGAGTTCTAGCAGCAGCCACATCTCTACAACAACTGTTAAGAGGAGACTTTGTGCAGCAGGCCTTCATGGTAAAATCGCTGCTAGGAAACCACTGCTAAAGACAGGCAACAAGCAGAAGAGACTTGTTTGGGCTAAAGAACACATCTTGCAGCGGCATGCTATTCCATCTGGTTTGTGTTTAGTTGGACCATCATTTATTTTTCAACAGGACAATGACCCCAAACACACCTCCAGGCTGTGTAAGGGTTATTTGACCAAGAAAGAGAGTGATGGGGGTGCTACGCCAGATGACCTGGCCTCCACAGTATATATATATATATATATACAGTACAGACCAAAAGTTTGGACACAGCTTCTCATTTCAAGATTTTTCTGTATTTTCATGACTATGAAAATTGTACATACACACTGAAGACATCAAAACTATGAATTAACACGTGGAATTATATACTTAACAAAAAAGTGTGAAACAACTGAAAATATGTCTTATATTCTAGGTTCTTCAAAGTAGCCACCTTTTGCTTTGATGATTGCTTTGCACACTCTTGGCATTCTCTTGATGAGCTTCAAGAGGTAGTCACCGGAAATGGTCTTCCAACAATCTTGAAGGAGTTCCCAGAGATGCTTAGCACTTGTTGGCCCTTTTGCCTTCACTCTGTGGTCCAGCTCACCCCAAACCATCTCGATTGGGTTCAGGTCTGGTGACTGTGGAGGCCAGGTCATCTGTATATATATATATATATATATATATATATATATATATACAGTACAGACCAAAAGTTTGGACACACCTTCTCATTTAAAGATTTGGGGATTTGGGGATGTAGTTGGACCATCATTTATTTTTCAACAGGACAATGACCCCAAACACACCTGCTTCACTTTTTGTAATGGCAATTTGCATATACTCCTGAATGTCAAAAAGTGATCAGCTTAACAGCAATTACTGTACTTGCAAAATCAATATTTGCCCAGAAAATGAACTTTAACCCCAAAAACACATTTCAACATCATTGCAGTCCTGCCTTAAAAGGAGCAGCTAACATCGTTTTAGTGATTGATCCATTAACACAAGTGTGGGTGTTGATGAGGACAGGGCTGGCGATCAATCAGTCATGATTAAGTAAGAATGACATCACTGGACACTTTAAAAGGAGGCTGGTTCTTGGTGTCATTGTTTCTCTTCAGTTAACCATGGTTATCTCTAAAGAAACACGTGCAGCCATCATTGCACTGCACAAAAATGGCCTAACAGGGAAGAGTATCGCAGCTACAAAGATTGCACCTCAGTCAACAATCTATCGCATCATCAAGAACTTCAAGGAGAGAGCTTCCATTGTTGTCAAAAAGGCTCCAGGGCCCGCAAGAAAGACCAGCAAGCGCCAGGACCGTATCTTAAAACTGTTTCAGCTGCGGGATCGGACTACGAGCAATGCCGAGCTTGCTCAGGAATGGCAGCAGGCTGGTGTGAGTGCTTCTGCACGCACTGTGAGGCGGAGACTCTTTGAGCAAGGGCTGGTATCAAGGAGGGCAGCAAAGAAGCCACTTCTCTCCAGAAAAAACATCAGGGACCGACTGATATTCTGCAAAAGGTACAGGGAGTGGACTGCTGAGGACTGGGGCAAAGTCATTTTCTCTGATGAATCCCCTTTTCGATTGTTTGGGACATCTGGAAAACAGCTTATTCGGAGAAGAAGAGGTGAGCGCTACCACCAGTCTTGTCTCATGCCAACTGTAAAGCATCCTGAAACCATTCATGTGTGGGGTTGCTTCTCAGCCAAGGGAATCGGCTCACTCACAGTCTTGCCTAAAAACACAGCCATGAATAAAGAATGGTACCAGAATGTCCTCCAAGAGCAACTTCTCCCAACCGTCCAAGAGCAGTTTGGCGCCCAACAATGCCTTTTCCAGCATGATGGAGCACCTTGCCATAAAGTAAAGGTGATAACTAAATGGCTCATGAAACAAAACATAGAGATTTTGGGTCCATGGCCTGGAAACTCCCCAGATCTTAATCTCATTGACAACTTGTGGTCAATCATCAAGAGACGGGTGGACAAACAAAAACCAACAAATTCTGGCAAAATGCAAGCATTGATTATGCAAGAATCGACAGCTGACAGTCAGGATTTGGTCCAAAAGTTGATTGAGAGCATGCCAGGGAGAATTACAGAGGTCTTGAAGAAGAAGGGGCAACACTGCAAATATTGACTTGCTGCATTAACTCATTCTAACTGTCAATATAACCTATTGGTACTCATAATATGATTGCAATTATATTTCTGTATGTGATATAAACATCAGACAAACACTAATAAAAACCAGAGGCCAGCAGATCACGTGAAAATATAATTTTGCCGTCATTCTCAAAACTTTTGGCCATGACTGTATATATATTGAGAACTTATTTTAGTAATATTACAGTTATGTACTCCTAGCCTGACTATTGATACTGCTTATCACTACTTTGACACAGTGACTACATACAGTATGTAATATGTGCTGGGCTTCTCTAGTGGGATATAAAATTAATAATTTGACTGCTTGTTTTAAGTAGTGAAGTGATCACTAGTTATTTTAGTTATTAAATAATAAAAGTTATATTTTACACTAATACCAGTTGATGGAAGCAAGGTACTTTATATCCAATAAGACAATTTGTAAATGTACCAAACGAAACACATTGTTACACCTTTGATGAGTTGTAAATGAAGGTGTTCGCCCTGGTGCGGTGCACTTAGAGAGTGCTGGGCAGCCCGCCTAATCATATAGTATGGGCATCACTAATAGGCTGTAAGCCAAACACTGTGCACTACATCTGTGTGACTGGCACCCTATACAAGCCTTATCCATGTGCAGTTCTATTACTAGGCGATCTCCCCTTCCATGAATCGGTAGGTGGTTTCATCACTATTTTGCACCTGCATTTCCTCCACCTTTATCAAGGGGGTCTGCTGCACCCTGAAAGTGCATTCGTTTTCTGACCTGTTTTGGTAAATATGGCTGCCATTTTTCTGCTATATTCTTTGATAAGTTTCCTTAAATGTACAATGACCTATTGTTTACAGAGCACTTTTAGAAAATGTGGGACATGTTATAAGTTTTGATAGGTTTGACTGATATAAAATGAAAGACCAAAAGTGTCAGCTTCAATTTGAAGTCTATGACCATATCTCGGAGCAGATCAGCACTTGGTTGAGCACTTTCGCTCCTTCGTATTAACGATTGCTGGATGTCTCAGCACCCAAATCCCCAGCAATCAACACTTCTGACATATGTCTATGAAACATTTTCTAAAAATGTAGTCAACTTTAAAGCAAGTTTTTACAATAAAGATACTTAAAAAGAAACATATTTTGGGATATTTGATGATGATGTCCTGAATTATATTTAAAAATCCTGCAGTTTTTACTCCGGTCCGTGAGACTCAGAGAAGACACTTCCTGTCCGGTAGAAATCTGTAGCAGTCATCTCATTATCATAACAGGCAGGATTATTATGAAAGGTATCATCTATATTATTCATCTAGTTTATTATTATTATTATTATTATTATTATTAGAGATGCATGTGTGGCACCCCAGGGGTCTGGTTTTCCACAGTAATGTAATGTTATGTCTGAGAGCAGGTGGGAGGTCCTTTGGTCAGGGATCCTGTGCATGCCACACCTCCTGCCCAGTCTTGGGAGGGGAAGAACTTCCCCTGTATAAACCCGGGGCTGAGGCAGGGTGAGTCAGACAAGGAGAGTGGAGACAAGAAGCAGCATAGGAAACAGCAGAGTTACAAGGAGTCAGGGGCTGGCAGCTGCAGAGCTCGCCCTGACTAAGAAGATTCTTTACCGGACCCGGAGTCCGAGGCTGTGGGGACTAACTCCTACCCAGCAGCAGAATCCGTCAGGCAGGGGATTTCAGGTCCTCTGGCCCAGAAGCCCGAAGGCACGGTCACACGCGTGGGACCAGCACCGCCATCGTGGAGCGGAAGCCATTAGAAGGCCCCGAGTCACCGGCCATACGGGTGAGCACCACACGGTACACTCAGGGACGTGGGCTACTTACATCAGCTTCTAGCAAGGTAGCCAGAAGAGTACAGTCAGTTTGGGAGGCCTACAACTACGCCTGGCCAGGGGAGATCCCATCTGCTCAAAGACTGACCAGGCCCCGTTTGCTAGCAAGTACTCCGGGAGGGTCTGTCGTTGTTACCAGTAAAGACCCTGAACTACACCGTACCGTCTCTGAGTGGTTCCTGCTACCCCCATCATCCACGTCGGCTGCCCTGAGGCCATACCCCTCCCGTTGGGGGTTATACTATCACGCTGCTGTAGCACCCTGAGGATTCGGCTGCTACAGGGGTATTGCACCTCAACCCAGAGGTGTGATATTCCACTCCCGGGTAAGGAAGGAGTGTGGAACTGAGCTCAGATAGACTGCATGCACTACATACATCCCATTCCAGAGGAGCAGGCCGACGGTACTCCCACTTAGAAATGTGCAGGTACAACCGAGCCTGTTCCTGGCTGGGGTGGGAGGGGGGTGGTACATCCCATGTAGTGTAGGGGCAGATAGGGGGAGCAGTCTGGGTAGTGATAGGAGCTCATTGGGTGCTGGTCACCTGAGCTCACACATAGAGGGATATATAAGGAGGGCACCAACTTAGATCAGGGTCAGACGCTGAGAACAAGTCAGTTGGAGAGGAGAGAGAAGGAAACAGCAGCCCTGGAGAGAGAGAGAGTGGAGCAGAGAAAGACCCAGAGGGGGAAGACTGAAGGAACCCAAGAACCCAAATTAGAGCACCGGGTGAGGAGTCAGCAAGAGGGTACCGGAACCCAAGCTGGTGGGGGCAAAGACATTCCCCAGCCAGAGACCGGAGACCGTGGGCAGTGTCTGTCACGGTCACCCACCACATTCACCCCGAAGACACACCACATGAAGGGTCAGGGAACCCAGGGCCAAGGGTGTCCCAAAAGAAGGCCCGAGGGAGCTGGACCTAGGTGAATCCCTGGTGGGGACGGCTGAAGAAAGGACAGAGGGAGAGCTCAGGGCCACGCTCTGGACTTGTTTGGGGGTTGGCCGGATCCAGGACCTGGTGGACGCAGCACGGCTCGGGTGGTCACTAGCAGCTGGAGTGACCAGTACAACATCAGCAGTAAGTAAACACCCTTAACTGCACAACCCGAGTCTGTCTTCATTGCCGGCTGCATCGCACCACCACAACCCCCATCCTCTGCGCCTGTCCCCTCTGAGGCTATACCCCTCCCGTTGGGGGTTATCTCACCAAGCTGCGCACCCACCATCAGCCTCAGCGGACCCTGCAGCAGCGGCGGCCACAGTGACCGCATCACAACGGGTGGCGTAGTCGACACAAAAGAACTTTAATAACATCTGTAGGACTGCCACATAACACTTAGCTTGACGCCCTGGGCACGGGACCGGGTCACAGCCGCTCGGAGACTACAACCCCCCCCCATCTGATCCGGTGCCGGGTATTCCCCTCAAAAAGGAATATGTCCCAGGGGGCGCGTCAACTTTGGCGTAGTCGGCAGGATTACGTGCCCGCAACACCCGGGTACTGCGTGCCTGAAGAAAAGTGCAAGTTTACCTCAGAAAGAAGACTCCTGCCGGTTCCGGAGGGTCCACGCCATCGGACTCCATCACCAGTCGTTTCCCGCCGATTGTCCGCCATTTCCAACTTGTTCCCGCCATCTGCAGAGTTTCCCGCCACTGGGCGACGCTTCCCGCCAAAACCGCAGATTTCCCGCCTTGGAAGAGCAGCGGACGCCATTATGGGCGTGCCAAAGGAGGGCAAGAGGCCACCTCCCATCGTGGGCCGGGACAGAAAATGGCGCCAAAAGTGGAAACCGCCCCCACCAACAGAGACTGTGATGCTGGAGGTGTCTGTCAGCGTGAAAGAACTCCCCCTGGAGCTGACAGTCACCGAGTTGCCCCGGGACCGCCCTCGAAGTGGGAGGAGACGAAAGAGAAGAGAAAAGATGGGTGTCGCTTGGAGGAGTCTGGAGCGAGCGCACCCGGAGGCAAGAGGTCTAACAAGGAGTAGCGGAGAAGCTCACCCGGAGATGGAAAGAAAGCAGAACAGCACCGGCCCGCTGGCCAGGAGTCTGCTAGAGACCGAGGAAGGAGGGCAGAGCAGCACCGGCCCGCTGGCCAGGAGCCTGCCGGAAGCAGAGCAGAGCAGCACCGACCCGATGGTCAGGAGCCTGCTGGAGTCCACAACCCCGCTAGGTCTAGCGGAGATCCTAGCGCAGCTCCCCCGAGACCGGGAGTGTGCACAAACTGCCCTGGAGGGCCTCGCAAGGAGGATGGCCCGGGTACAGCGCGAGATACTGGCGGAGTGGGGCCGGGAGATGACCCAGCACGCAGAGACCAGTCAGCGGAGCACGCTACCCTGGAAGAGGAAGCAGACCGCCTCTGAGGATGGCGCAGGAGGACCCAAGGCCGGAGACGGCGCCGAGGAGGGAGCCGAACGCATGGAGGCAGGTAAAGGGGACGCCTATACCCCAAGCCGTGACACCGCTTACCTGCCCCAGCTCCCCGTCGCAGAGCCCGAAAGTCCCCCTGCTGTGCCCGTAGCCGCCAGGTCACCGCCATGGACTAGGCCCCGACCGGAAGCCGCTGCAGCGACCCCTGTGACGTCACGCGCCCCGACCCGGAGCGTGACAAAGCAGGAATTACCACCAGCCTGGTCGCAAGGCCTAGTACCCCCGGGCGCCGCATCACCAACAGCGCCCCCTACCTCCGCGGAGCCTCCGGCCTGGCCGCAAGGCCAGGTAGCCCAGGGCGCCGCCGTCCTAACGGTGCCCTTCACCTTCCAGGTGCCCCAGGCCTGGCCGCAAGGCCTGGGCAACCCGGGCGCCACCACCACCGCGCCCGCGCCCGCAATACCTAGGGTGCCACACCTGGGGGAGGACCTCTTCGGCCAGCTCACATGGCCGGACGGGCGGCCCTTCATCTGGCCCGAAGGGTACCCTGAGCTGGAGCGGCAGCAAAGACTAGGGCCCTTGTGTGAGCCCCTAATCCCGGCTCCGAAGCCCGTGGCTCGGGTCTCGCCTCCTCTAGCAGAAGCCCAATTCGTGTGGGACCCCACGGGAGAAGATTTGATGGGGTTCACCGGAGAAACTCGGGCAGCCGCAGCTGAACGTACAGAGTGTTGCCGTCAACAGCTGGCAGAGTTTAAGAGAGAACGGGAGGAGAGGCGGGTCAGAGAACAACAGGCCCAAATCCAGAGCGCGGAGCAGAAGAGCCGGACTAGGAGGAACCCCCGTGCAGCGCATTGTCCCCGCACCATCGGGACAGTGATAAAGTTCAACCCGCAGCATGGGTGGGGCTTTATTCGGGACCGTAACAACCGCGGTGACGTTTTTGTGACCCGCAGAGATGTCGAGTCCCACCTGCCGGAAGGTCACAAAGGCCGTGACCTCTACGTCGGAGACGAGGTCACTTTCACCCGGCACAAGTGTGCCAAAGGACCTTACGCCCTCCACGTACACCGCCTGACGGAGGAGGAGTTGCGGTGCGAGGAGGAGGAGCAAGAGGACCCGGACGGGTCTGAAGTAACAACCAGCTATAAGCAAAGAGCAGGAGGAAGACGCCGTTGAGTGCGGCAGAGCAGGAGCTGTAAATAGTTACCCAATCGGGGTATATAGAAACTGAAACTGTTGCTGCTAAAATAGTCCCCGTTGGGACCAGTGAACTGTTACCCGTTAACCCCTTCATCCTACAGGCTGAGGACTGTGAGCAGCCATTCCCTTTCCCCTCCTTACCTGGCCGAGGACTGAGAGCGGCCATATCCCCTGTATATAGTTGCGCGTCCTAAAGCGCCCCCTACCGGTTTTATAGTAAAACCAGTTTTCTAAGAGACTGTCGCACTTTTCCCGGACATACGTTGCACAGTGTCCGGAGGAGGAACCAGAGACAAGAGAAGTCTACGAGAATGTTTATATAAAAAGTTTTATATATATATTATGTTTTATATGTTTTACTATGTTCATATAAAAATTTTGTATGTTTTGGTGTTTTATGTCTTACAGCCCGAGGACGTGCTGTGATTTACCAGGGGGGAATGTAGCACCCTGAGGATTCGGCTGCTACAGGGGTATTGCACCTCAACCCAGAGGTGTGATATTCCACTCCCGGGTAAGGAAGGAGTGTGGAACTGAGCTCAGATAGACTGCATGCACTACATACATCCCATTCCAGAGGAGCAGGCCGACGGTACTCCCACTTAGAAATGTGCAGGTACAACCGAGCCTGTTCCTGGCTGGGGTGGGAGGGGGGTGGTACATCCCATGTAGTGTAGGGGCAGATAGGGGGAGCAGTCTGGGTAGTGATAGGAGCTCATTGGGTGCTGGTCACCTGAGCTCACACATAGAGGGATATATAAGGAGGGCACCAACTTAGATCAGGGTCAGACGCTGAGAACAAGTCAGTTGGAGAGGAGAGAGAAGGAAACAGCAGCCCTGGAGAGAGAGAGAGTGGAGCAGAGAAAGACCCAGAGGGGGAAGACTGAAGGAACCCAAGAACCCAAATTAGAGCACCGGGTGAGGAGTCAGCAAGAGGGTACCGGAACCCAAGCTGGTGGGGGCAAAGACATTCCCCAGCCAGAGACCGGAGACCGTGGGCAGTGTCTGTCACGGTCACCCACCACATTCACCCCGAAGACACACCACATGAAGGGTCAGGGAACCCAGGGCCAAGGGTGTCCCAAAAGAAGGCCCGAGGGAGCTGGACCTAGGTGAATCCCTGGTGGGGACGGCTGAAGAAAGGACAGAGGGAGAGCTCAGGGCCACGCTCTGGACTTGTTTGGGGGTTGGCCGGATCCAGGACCTGGTGGACGCAGCACGGCTCGGGTGGTCACTAGCAGCTGGAGTGACCAGTACAACATCAGCAGTAAGTAAACACCCTTAACTGCACAACCCGAGTCTGTCTTCATTGCCGGCTGCATCGCACCACCACAACCCCCATCCTCTGCGCCTGTCCCCTCTGAGGCTATACCCCTCCCGTTGGGGGTTATCTCACCAAGCTGCGCACCCACCATCAGCCTCAGCGGACCCTGCAGCAGCGGCGGCCACAGTGACCGCATCACAACGGGTGGCGTAGTCGACACAAAAGAACTTTAATAACATCTGTAGGACTGCCACATAACACTTAGCTTGACGCCCTGGGCACGGGACCGGGTCACAGCCGCTCGGAGACTACAACTCCCCCCCATCTGATCCGGTGCCGGGTATTCCCCTCAAAAAGGAATATGTCCCAGGGGGCGCGTCACTGCACAATCCTACCACCGGCCTCAGCGGTCTGCCCTGCAGCAGCAGCTTCCTGGCTGCACTCAACGGGTGGCGTAGTCATCAACTATTTACTACTAATAGACTGCCGTCTAGTTTGACTCCCTGGGCACGGACCGGGTCACCGCCACGAGACTACAACCCTCCACTGATCCGGCTCCGGGTAGGCTCCCGCGTGCGCAACGCAGCGCGACACAGGCCCAGGGGCGCGTCACATGGATCTGTAGACATTTAAATTTGGTAAATCATGCAGATTTTACAGGGAAATTTGATTGGCAGGGAAGTTGTCTCTGAATTCAATGTTCCTTATTATACTCTGACCACAGAGCATAATAAACATAGGATGTAAAAACAATACTTATCTCATCAGTCAACTGTCCTGCCTTACGGTCCTGGGCGCTTTTTCTTTTCTCCTTGCCCCGTTGGCCTTCTTGACTCCAGGCCCGGGCTTCTGTATCACCGCATGTTGTGCAATCACTCGGGTGATGCGCGTCATAACAACACAAGCTGCATTAGCATAGTGCACAGTCACTTCTAAGGCCTTGTCCAGCCGGAAGACCTGACCTGGAGTAAAGATTCTGAAGAGAATGTGCAGGACCGGAGAAGAGGAAAAGAAGAGGCGCTGAGGACCCGACTAGCTGTAGGGGCGGCGGAACAGGTGAGCAGTAAAGAGAGTATCCATATTTTTTTAACCATTTGCTGGCCCTCTATGGTTCAGCACAATAGTGGCAGGAGCTGTATGCCATTTGGCTTAATTTGCGTGAAGAAAAATCTGTATTTTGGAAATACTTATTTTTGCAAAATTTGAGAATTCAATTTTGAATTTACTTTGTCAATATGGCTGCTGTAAAGCATTTTTCAGAACTGATGTGAACAAAAGAGAGCAGTGGATCAGGCAATATGTCCGCCCCCATAATTGCGTACATCTGTTTCGGGGTTATCTCTTTAAGGAGAACCTGCCATCAAGTGAAAAATGATGAGATTTTGCTCCTATTTTACTCCTGCTGCTCCCCTAAGTATTCCAGTTTTTATTTTTTTAAATCCACCATTTGGTTCAGGAACCTTTTTAGTTGTTACTGCTGAGTTTTATGTTTTTTACCAAGAGGGAGTGGCTCACAAGATTCTATGATAATGTCCTTAGACTGCTCTGCATTATTACACTGTGAGTTAACCCCCTGGTAAAAAAAAAACATAAAACGTAGCACAAATAAAGACCCATATCTCTGGAACCATATGGTGGATTTAAAAATAGGCAATACTCAGTGGAACATTAGGAATAAAACAATAGCAAAAACGATATACTTTTGACTTGGACACAGGTCCTCTTTAAAGCAGGGTTTTGCTATGTACTATGAGAACAGCATGAGATAGGGATAGAGAGCCTGATTCCAGTAATGTATCACTTACTGGACTGATTGGTGCAGTTTTGATAGATTCCATGTTTTCTCTGCTGTGAATGTAGCAGTGGTCAGAATATTGAGCTGTGTATAACCTCGCTCAAACCCGTGATTGGCAGCTTCCTGTGTACACTGTAAATTGTTCAGCAAGTGAGGGCAGGGTTTCACAGATTAGCTGGTCCTGCACAAGACACTTAGTCCATTAGTGATAATCTCCTACTGATAAAATGCTGATTGTATAAAAACTTCGGCACACAGCCGAATAAGTGAAAAATCCCTGGAATCAGACTCTTTTACCCTACATTATCTGATGATCTAAGATGAAATGGCAAAAAACTGCTGACACATTTAAATAGTGCATAAAATAGATACATAATTAGTATGGTTAATAACGGACAGTTTGTTGCAACAATCATCTGTATTGGAACACAACAGAGAAAAGGAAATACTTTACCAATTTTTCCTCTTTTTCCATGAGCACCTGGTTCACCTTTTTGTCCTGGGATACCAGGAACCCCATCAGAACCATTAAATCCTGACATCCCATCCATTCCATCAAGTCCTACAACAAACATGTCAAATCAGTAAAAAAAAAACAGCCAATCATACAACACTTGCTATACAATGCTTAGTATCAAATTCAAAGTCTTATAGCCTTATATCACAATTTTTCTGACAAAGGAGCGTGTGTCAACAAAAGTGGCACAAGGATTTTATAAATATGGCAGTTGACCTAAATGCTATACGTTTCAATGTATAACCTCCCTGAGAAAACCATGCAAAGTTGATTTAAAAATTGTTGTGAACAAAATGGGTTCAGTATACAAGTGTTGGACCTTAAAATCTGTATGTAAAAAATCAAGTCTGAAAAAGAGGTTGGTTTACTCAAAGAGGAGGTCTGTTCGAGCAATGTCCTTGAATAACTATGTAACATTTTCTAATTTGACACACATGACAGGATGCAGCAAGATATCTTGATACAGAAGACTGCACTTTTGCAAAGTCAAACATCTCTTCTAACTTGACTTGTTTAAAGGGAACCTGTCAGGCAATCCATGCTGTCCAAACTGTGGGCAAATCACAGCCCGGCTATATGATTGCAGCAAAGTATATTACTCTCTGAAATGCTCCAGGGATTTAGAGAAAATGTATTTTGCAGATTAGGGCAGGAGACTATAGCCTGAGAGCAGACTAGTCCGGCTCCACCCCTGGCTGGCTCTCAACAAAGCAGCTGCATCTGATTGACAGGTTTCTCTCTCACATGTACATAAGGAAGATCTGTCAATCAGCTGCACCAGTGCTGTTAAGATCTTCAAAGTATATTTTCTCTGAAAACACTGGAGCAATTTGGCAGCCAGGCTGCGATTCAAGCTGCCCATGGTTTTGGCCAGGATGAATTGTGCTGAGTTATGTTTCAATTTCCAGCATCACAATATTTTTCTGCATCGTTGTATAGTTAATACATTGTTTATTAAGCTAAAAATACTACTTATTCATGTTGATATTTAGGGTGACAACTTATTAGATAGCACACAGCGGCTTATATGGAACAGAACAGCCAACACTTTCATGTGTGTAACATATAGAGGAAAATCAACACAAACTGTTCATGCAATGGTGCCATGTCCTAGAACAGCTATATAGGTGATATGGTTGGATAGGATTCAGTCTATCTGTTGCTAATATGGGGTTTCCCAAGGTACTATTTACCATAGTTTTTGGGATTGCCTTTTGATCAGGGATTGATCAGTTTTGGGATTGCCTTTTGATCAGAGATTGATCAGTTTTGGGATTGCCTTTTGATCAGGGATTAATCAGGGATTGATCAGTTTTGGGATTGCCTTTTGCCTTTCAGATTTCAGGTTAGACAGCTGTTTTAAAGGGTTTTTTGAATTGACCTCCCTTTGGATTCATTATCTTACTTGCTAAAGGTCTCTCCACCAGACTGCTCCTCTACATTGTAAAGGCAGCACACTCACTGTCTCATTGACAGAGTTTGGAAGCAACCTTTCCCCGGTATGTAAATTACCTTTATACACAAGTCAAAGATGTTGGATGTATGTAATATTTCACTACATTAATTAATGATAAACTGGATCTCTTTAACTGCATTTGGTCTCTGTGGGCTACATACTGGATCATGCACCAACCCTAATTTTTAGTCTCATCGGATTTTGAGGCCCATCTTTTCTCGCTTTTCCTTTCTATATCAACCGATCCCCTCCCCTATGTGTTTAGTCCTGTTTTATGTAGGTAATGTGCAATGGAATTGGAACAAAACCACAATTTTTTGCCCTATTTCTTTTTTTTTAATTTGTTATCTTTGAGGTCTGCGTTGAGTTTGCACACTGCTAATATTCCCTTTAATGTAATTTTATGTAAGCTTGGAATGTGTAATGATATTTCAATTATATTTTAGATATGTTATGTTGTGTTATACTTCCTTTGGCTGCCAGGTTATAGTCAATGGCCCGCATTCATCAAGACTGGCTATTTTCTTGCCAGAATTGGTAAAGGGGTGTGGTGGAGTTAGTGGATCTGGTTTTGTTTGCACGCTTCTTCATGAATCTGGAGCATCTGACAAGTGGCTAGAGTAAGATTTCTGGTGTAAGGAACGCCACAGCTCATCATGAATTACACGAATTGTGGCATCACGCCTCCATCTCACCCCAGCCACCCCCATTTTGCATGGCTGGGAAACTGCAAAAATTCACAAAATTTTTAGCAACTCTGAGTTGCGACATAATTTAACGGCTTTTCAGAGCAATTTATGCCAGGATTCTGACTAATTTGCTTTGATGATTTGGGGCTAGTGATGAGTGAGCATGCTCGTTTAACCCTTTCACCAAGCATGCTCGTATATTTTTGTTCAAATACCTCCGTCTGCATGATTTACAGCTGTAAGACAGCCTCAACACATGTGAGGATTTCCTAACAAATAGGCAGTCCCTGCATGTGCTCAGGCTGTCTTACAGCTGTAAATCATGCAGACGCAGGGACTAAATCAAAATATACGAACACGCCGAAGATACTCGGTAAGCACCCGAGCATGCTCGGTGAAAAGGTTAAACGAGCATGCTCGCTCATCACTAATTGGGGCCAATATATGTACTATGTTTGATCACCTTCTAATAACCATAGCAACACATTGTACTGATTTATTTTGACTTTATTATACTATATATAGACTTTAAATAAAAATACAGTTAAGCAAAAAAAAAAAAGAAGCCATCTATGATTCATCTCCAAAAAGAAAAAAAGCTATGGGCAAACTCCTTAGTTGTTCAAAGTGCACATAACAATTAGACCAGCTATATATGGGCCACATGCCAAGTAGGATTGCCAGAATTATACTTTCTTTGATTCATGAAGTGATAGTATTTAAACATTATGAAATAAGATTACTGGTAATTAAGAAGGTGGAATATTACTTACCTGGAGGCCCAGGTGGACCTGCAAAAAAAATGATTATAATTATTAAAATTCCAAGCACTTTAAATGATATTGCTAAAATATGCTCTACAGCTGGAATTGACAGGCATCCCATGCAGAGAATAAATTACACTATCTTCAAAATGAGCAAGAATAATAAAATGGAAAGGACTACTAGGCAAAAACTTTGCATTCAGCACTAATTTTCATAAGTTAAATCGGTTGTCTAGGATTTTGTTCTTAAATTGGCTGAGAGGCAGGACAGAAAATGTGTGTAAAATAATACTATAAATTCTGTAGAATAAACCCCACTATTCCAGGGCTGCTGTTTTGTTTGTCCTCACCAGTCCTGCAGTGATAACATCATCAGTCACATGACTGTGGCAGCCAATTGGCAGCAGTGTGGTCACCTGATTAATGGCTGTAATATTATCATTGCAGGACTGGCACAGTAGCAGAGACAACTGGAGCAGTAGTGCTGACATGTTGGGGTTTGAATAGGTAAATAAAATATATTTTATTCTTTTATCATATCTCCTGCTTTTACCTAGTTTTTTTTAAAATCTCAAACAACCACTGTAATTGCAATTGCTTTAAGACATAATAGGGTTAAACGGTGTAGATTTATGCCCAATTGAGAGTATAATAGATATGGCAAGAAAAAGAATTAACTCCATCTGTGCGAAACCACAGAGTTTTTGGCTGCTATTTTTGTGGCTTTTTTTTTTGACGTCTCAGGAATTTATCAAAAGCTACACACAATTAGACACAACATTGTAGCACTATGAGATTATACTATACACATAGTATTGTAGTACTATAAGACTAGATTATACACACAGTATGGTAGCACTATGAGACTAGACTATACACAGTATTGTTGTACTATGAGACTAGACTATGCACAGTATTGTAGTACTATGAGACTAGACTATACACACAGTATTGTAACACTATGAGACTAGACTATACACACAGTATTGTAGTACTATGAGACTAGACTATACACATAGTATTGTAGTACTATGAGACTAGACTATACGCTGAATTGTAGTACTATGAGACTAGACTATACACATAGTATTGTAGTACTATGAGACTAGACTATACACAGTATTGTAGTACTATGAGATTAGACTATACACACAGTATTGTAGTACTATGAGACTAGACTATACACACAGTATTGTAGTACTATGAGATTAGACTATACACATAATATTTCTAAAGGCCCCGTCACACTAAGCGATGCAGCAGCGATCCCGACAACGATAGGACCTGTCAGGGATCGTTGCTGCGTCGCTAATACATCGCTGGTGAGCTGTCAAACAGGCAGGCTCACCAGCGATCAGGGGAGCAGCGACATCGTGGAAAGAATCGTTCCACGATGTCCTGCTCCCGGTTACCAGCCTGCTGAAGCAGGAGCAGGCTCTTAACCATGATAAACATCGGGTTACTAAGTGCGCGTGTGCCCCTAGTAACCCGATGTTTACCATGGATACCACTCTGCTACGGTGCGCGGGAGGTTACCGTTCACCTTAGCAGAGCTGTATCCATGATAAACATTGGGTTACTAGGGGCACACGCGCACTTAGTAACCCGATGTTTATCATGGATACGACTCTGCTACCGTGAGCGGTAACCTCCCGTGCACAGTAGCAGAGTGGTATCCATGGTAAACAGCGGGTTACTAAGTGCGCGCGTGCCCCTAGTAACCCGATGTTTACCATGGATACCAGACTGATCATTGGTCCCACTGGTCACACACAGCGATGTGTGCTGGCCAGCGGGAGGCCAACGACCAAAAAATGGTCCAGGACACTTTGCAGCGATCAGCGACCTCACAGCAGGGGCCTGATCGTTGCAAAGTGTCACACATAGCGAAATCACTGGTGAGGTCGCTGTTGCGTCACCAAAACCGTGACACAGCAGCGATCTCGCTAGCGATATCGCTATGTGAGACGGGGCCTTTACACTGAAAGTCCATACGTATATCAAAACTGAATTGTACTTCTAAATTGAATTCTACACAACACTTTACAAGGAGATTGGTTAGTCACCCAGTAATAAATAGAAGTAACCACAATAGAATGTATAAAAATTACTATTTTATTTAGACATAATAAAATACAATTAAAAGGGAACAAGGTACCAAAAAAAAATGGAAGACCAAGGAAGCCTGTTTTGTACAACAAGCGTAGCTAATGAATATGAAAAGGACTGTAAATGTGTCATAAGAATACTTCAATTGTTAACTATAATGATCCTATACTGAAATTAATATCAAAATCATTCAACACCTCCAAGTCATAAAAAAACCAATAAAGGTATATAGATAGCAGCATATAATATCAGTAAAGTGCTTTAGTGCATTTAGACCACAAAATTAATCAGATATGGCATGCAACTATACAGAAATTAATATCAAAATCATGTAACACTTCTGAATCATATGGAGTCAATAAAGGTATAAACAGTGGATACGGAAAGTATTCAGACCCCTTTAAATTTTTCACTCTTTGTTTCATTGCAACCATTTGGTAAATTCTGAAAAGTTCATTTTTTTTCTCATTAAAGTACACTACTTGACTGAAAAAAACAGAAATGTAGACATTTTTGCAAATTTATTAAAAAAGAAAAACTGAAATATCACATGGTCATAAGTATTCAGACCCTTTGCTCATACATTCATATTTAAGTCACATGCTGTTCATTTCCTTGTGATCATCCTTGAGATGGTTCTACTCTTTCATTGGAGTCCAGCTATGTTTAATTAAACTGATAGGACTTGATTTGGAAAGGCCCCAACCTGTCTATATAAGACCTCACAGCTCACAGTGCATGTCAGACCAAATGAGAATCATAAGCTCAAAGGAACTGCCCAACGAGCTCAGAGACAGAATTGTGGCAAGGCACAGATCTGGCCAAGGTTACAAAAGAATTTCTGCATTACTCAAGGTTCCTAAGAGCACAGTGGCCGACATAATCCTTAAATGGAAGAAGTTTGGGACCCCCAGAAGTCTTCCTAGACCTGGCCGTCTAGTCAAACGTGGGAGAAGAACCTTGGTCAGAGAGGTAAAGAAGAACCCCAAGATCACAGTGGCTGAGCTTCAGAGATGCAGTAGGGAGATGGGAGAAAGTTCCACAAAGTCAACTATCACTGCAGCCCTCCACCAGTCGGGCCTTTATGGCAGAGTGGTCTGACGGAAGCCTCTCCTCAGTGCAAGACATATGAAAGCCCGTATAGAGTTTGCTCAAAAATACATGAAGGATTCCCAGACTATGAGAAATAAGATTCTCTGGTCTGATGAGACGAGGATAGAACTTTTTGGTGATAATTCTAAGCGGTATGTGTGGAGAAAACCAGGCACTGCTCATCACCTGCCCAATACAATCCCAACAGTGAAACATGGTGGTGGCAGCATCAAGCTATGGGGGTGTTTTTCAGCTGCAGGGACAGGACAATTGGTTGCAATTGAAAGAAACATGAATGCGGCCAAGTACAGAGATATCCTGGATGAAAACCTCTTCCAGAGAGCTCTGGACCTCAGACTTGGCCGAAGGTTCACCTTCCAACAAGACAATGACCCTAAGCACACAGCTAAAATAACAAAGGAGTTGCTTCAGAACAACTCTGTGACCATTTTTGACCCAGCCAGAGCCCTGACCTAAACCCAATTGGGCATCTCTGTAGAGACCTGAAAATGGCTGTCCACCAACGTTCACCATCCAACCTGACGGAACTGGAGAGGATCTGCAAGGAAGAATGGCAGAGGATCCCCAAATCCAGGTGTGAAAAACTTGTTGCATCATTCCCAAGAAGACTCATGGCTGTACTAGCTCAAAAGGGTGCTTCTACTCACTACTGAGCAAAGGGTCTGAATACTTATGACCATGTGAGATTTCAGTTTTTCTTTTTTAATAAATTTGCAAAAATTTCTACATTTCTGTTTTTTTTCAGTCAAGATGGGGTGCAGAGTGTACTTTAATGAGAAAAAAAAATAACTTTTTAGAATTTACCAAATGGCTGCAATGAAACAAAGAGTGAGAAATTTAAAGGGGTCTGAATACTTTCTGTACCCACTGTAGGTGGCAGCATATAATATAGATATCAGCAAAGTGCTTTAGTGCATTCAGACCAGAACATTAATCAGATATGGCGTACATCCTTCTCAATATAAACTATCGCTTTCTAGGTCACAAGCACATTGCATAACAATAGGGAAAACATATAGAAGGAGTCCCAAATAGTGTCAGATTGTATAGGATGCACAGAGTGTAATGTGGAGGCTTCTGCTTCCTGTCCCGACGCGCATATTTCACCTAGCTTCTTCGGGAGGCGTATAGTACTAATATTGTAGCACTATGAGACTAGACTATACACATAGTATTGCAGCACTATGAGACTAGACTATACACACAGTATTATAGCACTATGAGAATAGACTACTGTATACACACAATATGGTAGCACTATGAGACTAGACTATACACATAGTATTGTAGCACTATGAGACTAGACTATACACACAGTATTGTAGCACAATGAGACTATAACATACACACATTATTGCAGCACAATGAGACAATACTTTACACACAATATTGTAGCACTATGAGACTAAACTATCCACACAGTACTCAAAATAATAGAAAGGAGCAGAAACATATGTTGGTAGAAATGCAATGTGTAGGTGTGCATTCACTATGTAGCCATTTAACAGACAGAAAGCAAAATGAGCAAATACCATGTTGTAAGTATATAAATAAATATTAATAGTAATAGTTGACACTATTTTGATCAAAAAAGAGTAAAACCATCCCATCCTATCAAGGTGTACCCAAACGGGATGGACCTTAACTCCAGTATTTCACCTCAAAATGTGTCAGCAAACCTCCATATAGATGGGGACAGAGCAGTACCCAGACCTGATTGTTCAGAGTCTTGCCCATGCAAAGCTATATAGACAAAATGCCCAGCCCAAAAAGGGGGAATCCCCCCATCCATTGTGAACAGAGTCTAAGCAGTAAGATACATCCTCAGGTTTCTTAGGGCAAGTGACATGTCAATAAGTAATTTTCCCAGTTGCTGTGGATCAGCTCTTGGGAGTGGATTTGTAAAATTATAAAAGTCACATGTATTTCAAACTCCATTTAAAGCAGAACCAGACAGTGCAATTTACATCCTAAGGCTCTTTCACACGTCCTGATATTTCCGGTACTGGAAAAAAACAGTACTGGACATATCTATGTCCATGTGTCCATGTGCACTTTTGTGGCACACGTGAGGCAACCATGTGCCTCCCGTGTGCCGCATTAGGAGCACACGTACCGGCGTTTGGGAATCAATGTACTGTACAGTTAGCGCTGTTCCCAAGCGCCGGGTGAAAACGCTGCCCTCATCATTGTCCCCTGCCGGCGCTGTGATCAGCACCAGCAGGGGACCACGATTGGAGTAGTAGTCTGCTCCTGCAGTGTCCACCTGTAAAAATAAGAGTAAAATAAAAAAATTCATGTACTCACCTGTCCTAAGTGTCCCCCGCTGTAATCCATACGATCATGGTGAGTACATAGATTTTTTATTTTATTCTTATTTTTACAGGTGGACACTGCAGGAGAAGACTACTACTTCAATCGTGGTGCAGGCAGGGGACAATGATGAGGGCAGCGTTCAGCACCTGGCGCTTGGGAACAGTGCTAATTGTACACTGATTCCCAAAAGCCGGTATGTGTCACACGGATGGCATCTGTGTGCGTACGTGTTTACAAGGACCCATTGACATGATTGCCTCAAAACTGACACCACTCACTATTATTTCACTGCCTAATGCACCAGGAGAATTGGGAAAGAGTTGGTTACCCCCAGAAACAGACCATCCAATGTGATATTCTGCGCCTGGGACGGCGGCAGGTTATTATTTTTAGTTTAGAAAGTAACTATTATCTAAGGACTTTCCCATCCCAATAAGATCTGTTTGCTGGAGTTGGTCTTGTATTGGCTTGTTATGAAAATGTGCGGACCCACCAAAAAATGAATAACTAAATAAATTACATTGTTTCATATGTAAATATTTTATCCTCCGTTAGATTTAAAACTAAACCAGGGGCTCAAGAAGGCAAAAATTACCTACTTCTAAAGACAGAAATAAATGGCCCCACTATAGTGGACACAGACTGCTTGATTTTGCATAAATGAAGAGTTAGAAAACAAGAAAAACATGGGTTCTTCTTATGTTACATAACTGATCAAGGTAAAAATGACAGCAGCAAACTGCTACTATCAGGATGGGAAATTTCATGGATAGTGGTCCATTCACACTATAAAAAGACCACTCAGCAGCCACCCAAGATAGATGTCAGCACTACCTTATAAGGCCACGGCCCCACTATCAGTATTTGGTCAGTATTTTTTCTCAGGAGTGGGATCCAAAACCAGGAGTGGATGATAAATGCAAAGTTGATGACTTGTTTCTATTATACCTTTTCTCTGATTGTTCCTCACCTGGTTTTGGCTCCCACTCCTGAGAAAAAATACTGACCGAATACTGATAGTGGGGCCGTGGCCTAAATGATGACTTCAGCCAAAGTGTCTCTGCTCCAAACATTCAGAAGCAAATGGGAGGGCCCACTGGATGATCCCCTGGTGCTCTGCTGGGCCAGTCGAACACCGGAGAGACCTATGTCTAATTCTAGTCACCTTGTCAATGGTCGCAGTTTTAAAGTATTTTCTGTATTCTCTGAAACGTCCCAAGTCCATGCTCCATAAATCATCTGAAAAGCTCCCTTTAATGCTTCTAGTGAGAAGCCTGGAAGCAAATTTCTATAATATGACTACGCATCTTGTAACACTTGTCAGGTGGGATTTAAAGCGGTTTTCTCATCATCACTAATTGCTAAAATTGCAAACTGCTATTAAAAATAAATAACTTTGCAATTTACCTCTTATTACAAATCCTCACTGTTCTCAAAAAACAAAGGGATTTTTTTCCTAGGTTATCGGCCACCGTTGCAGTCTATTAAGGTGCCCTGTTTCCTAGGCAAAGAGAGTGCGCTTGCAATTTCTTTGCTATAGAGTATGCAAGCGCTGCTCTGAGGGTAGCCGAATCACTGGATAAAGTGTGATGTTCATTACATCGGCACAACCATGCCACTGGCTCGAACTTTCAGTCTTTGAGAGTGCACAGCCGCCAGCAAGCAGAAAGAAAATGAGTTACATTGTATTCTGCATTATCTGTGTACTGTAAAATGTACTATGTTGTGCTACCTTCTGTGTGAGATCTTCTGACAATTTACCAGGTTAGCTCCGATTTATTGTATGAATAGATAAAAGGAAAAGGAAAGTGAAATTGTGCTACATCAAAATAAGAACAAAGCTTATGAGTCCATAGATAGCATTAACAATATACAAAGCAATAAGAGGGAATGTCTAAAAAGGCATAATCATATTAAAATTGCTACACAAGGGTAGTAACATTTCAGCGCAAAATCCAGAAACGACCCCAGCTGGTCTGGGAATAAGTGACATGCTTTGCTCGCATGATTCTTCTGTTGAGAGCCATTACTATTTTATATGATTATATACTTTAACTCCTTCCCCACTTTGGGTTTTCCGTTTTCGCTTTTTGCTCTCCTTCTTCCCAGAACCATAACTTTTTTTTTCTTTATGTCACTATGACCATGTGAGGGCTTGTTTTTTGCGGGACGAATTGTAGTTTTGAACGACACCATTAATTTTACCATATTGTGTACTGGAAAACGGGAAAAAAATTCCAAGTGCGGTGAAATTGCAAAAAAAGCGCAATTCCATAATTGTTTTTTGGGTTTTCTTTTTACCATGTTCACTAAATGCTAAAACTGACCTGCCATTATGATTCTCCAGGTCATTACGAGTTTGTAGACACCAAACATGTATAGGTTCTTTTTTATTTAAGTGGTGAAAATAAAATCCAAAGTTTGAAGAAAAAAAATGCCGCCATTTTCCAAGTCTCCATTTTTCGTGATCTGGGGCCGGGTGAGGACTTAGTTTTTTGCGTGCTGAGAGGATGTTTTTATTGATATCATTTTGGGGTAGATATGATGTTTTTATCTCTCGTTACTGCATTCTAATGCAATGTTGCAGCGACTAAAAAAACTTAGATTTTTTTCTTGTTTCTCCGTTTATCGATCTAATTAATTATTTTTTTTATTGATAGATTGTGTGATTCTGAACGCAACTATACCAAATATTTTTGATTGTTTTATTTTGAATGGAGCAAAAGGGGGGTGATTTGTACTTTTAAATTTTTACATTTTTTTAATATTTTTAAAAACATTTTTTTTTACTTTTCTTAAGCTTTAATAGTCTCCATGGGAGACTAGAAGCTGCGATCATCTGATAGCCTGTGCTATGTATAACAAAAGTGCTCATCTGCTATGAACTCCGACCGCTGGGCAGAGCTGATAGCAGGTCGACTATGACAACCACAGCGGTCTCCTGCAAATCCCGGGTTGTCATGCCAACCAATCGGCGACCCGCGATCATGTGAAGGTCGCGCCAATGGGTGGGTCTTATGATGCGCTTCCGGCGCTTGCATGTTAAATGCCACTGTCAGATATTGACAGCGGCATTTAACATGTTAACAGCTGCGGGTGGATCGCGATTCCACCCGCGGCTATTAGGGGCACATGACAGCTGATCATATGTGCTGGGAAAGGTGCAGGCTCATTGCCGGAGCCCGCACCAAAGAGGGGGAGGCAACCTTGTACGTACTCATACGTCCAAGGTCGTAAAGGGGTTAAGGTATTCTCTAATAAAGATTACTATGTTTTTTAATGCATTGACTTCTGCATGTACACTTTTTTTGTTAAGCACATGAACTGACAAACCTCCTCAATCATATTGATTAACTCAATTCCTATCACATATGGACACGATTATGGACATACCTGTTAGACAGAGTCCCCTTGTACTGTTGCACAAACCAAGCATGACACGAACCTACGATGAAAGTGCATTTTATGAATAACATGCAACTACATCCTGAGAGATGTGCAAACGAAGCACAGATAAGCAGCAAGATTGCAGAAGTGATAGAGAATTCAACTCCACATTTAAAGTATGTCAGTCGTTACTTACAACGACATTAGGCTACAATTAGCAGAACTGAGTGAATTAACTGTGTAAAGCTCCCACACACACAATTGCTGTTATAACTTATGATGCCCCCATAGATAGTTCTCATAGTGTGCCTTCAGTTTTATGCTCAGGCCAATATAGGTTTAATAATTAGATGGTATGATGACACTCATATATCATAAGTTAGTACAGTTTTTTTGTAGACCATAAGTGCCTGTTAAGTGAGGGAGGCAGGTGCAGGCTCTGTACAACAAAACTTATTGCAATATGAAAATAATATCAAAATAATTCCATATTTTAAATTAATTTGATTACAGAAATAACTCTGTGGGCTGGCTCGCGTGAGCGTATAACTTGGATGGGTGCTATCCAATGTTTTATTGCATAGCACTCAGCCCAATGTTATACTATGGGGCAGCTCAGATCTGCTATTTGGTTCTCATGAGAAAAAAATTGCAGTATGCTGCAAGTGGTTCTACCCGCACACAATTAAGGTTATGGGTGCGAGGAAAACATCGGACTGCATTCGGATGTCATCTGAGTGCAATCCAATTTACGAGGACACAGACAATGGAGAAGATGGAGAAATAAAGTTCTCCATCTTCACCTAACCTGTGCTGCGATTCTCTCATGTGAAAGAATCGGATCACAGTAAAATGACACTCGGATCAGACTCTGACAGAGTTTGAGGTTAGTGTCATTAGCATAATCTGCCCAATTCTCTCACATGAGAAAACATACGCTCATGTGATCCCGGCCTGAAAGAAAGTAGTACTACATGAATTGTTAGTATGTAACACCAGAGGCCAGGTGTGAACTGTGCAGAGTATTTACAGGGAACCAGTCACGTTTCATGCTGCCCGAACTACATGAATCAGAGCCTGGCTGCATGATTGCACTCAGCTATAATTTTCTCTGAGACACTTCAGGAAGATATACTATAAACATCCGACAGGGGACCATATCCGGAGATCAGACTAGTCTGGTTCTTTCCTTGACTGAATCTTCCCAGCGCTGCTGCAGATGATTGACAGGTCTCTACAAACGTATAGCTCAAACTTCTAGCTGCCGTATTCACTCATCACGCCCACTGAGATCCCTCAAACCCAGCTCCAATCCATGCAATAAAAAACATTCATGGATACTGATGTTTAAATTTTGAAATATTTTTCTTTTCAAAGCCATATCACAAATTCTCTCCATGGCAAACAAATGCAGAAATATTAACCCCAACACGCCCAATGACAAGTTCAGAAATATTTTATGAGATGCTGCACAGAAGACATAGAACAACACAACTAGACACCTAGATGTTTCGGGGGTTGTCCCTTCAATGGAGAGAATTTGTTATATGGCTTTGAAATGAAAACAAAAATGTTTCACAATTGAATCATCAATATCTGGGAATATTATGTCATGGAATTACAGATCTATCCCGTAATAAGAGACCTGTCACTCACCTCTAGCAGTGCCGGGAGAAGTCGGATGGAGGAGTAGGCTGGTCCCGGGACAGATCTTTAATGTATATGTTTGTGTAGCCAGGCTCTGATTCATGCTGCCCGTGTTTGAGCAGCAAGAATCGTGTGATAGGCTGCTTTAAATGCGTCTTTTCCATTTACATTCTTCTATACTAAATTTAGAAAGAAGCACATAGATCATTCCATATTATATTCCTACCACTATAAGAGAAGACTGAAATAATCCCACAATAAACCCTGCATACAATGGATTGCATGATTTATTTTTTTTTGCAAAATTTCATGTTGATTTGTAAACCTCAAAGCTAAACACTTGACATGTGAAATGCACTATATACAAGTGTTTTGCAGGCACATAAAAACCTCGGCTTGCAATCCGTACAACGAGCGGTCCTTCCTTACACTAAGAAGCACATAGTGTTTACGTTAGACAACATACAGTATGTTCTGTCTCCTGGCTAAAAATGGCATCATGTGTACCGAGCCTTATACTGATCAACTAAGGGTAAAATAATTATAATTGCCCTTATAACATATTATTGTTTCTGTAGCAGTAAAAAATATGCTGCAATGTTTCTCCAAAAGTACTACAAAATAATAGGTATACTCATGAAGAGTTTTTGCAAGAATTCAGGAGCAAAACTGCTTAAAATGTTGCAACATTTTTTTTGCAGGTGTAAGTTGAGCAAAAATGCTGCGATTTTTGGCGTTTTGAAAAGTGGAAGGAACGTTGGTGGGATGGGGTGTGACCAAACACGCACGAAAAATTCATCATTATTTACGCCACGAAGGTGATGTAAGTTATGACGGAAATATACATAAGCTCCTGCCTTGTGTACATCGCAGGCGGTGGCGCACAACAGTTGAGTCATGATTTAGGTTCATTAACTACGAGGACACCTCTTTATGAATTTGGCACATCTTACTCCAGCGCTCCCTTCGTACAAAACACCAGTTGGAATGAAGGTCTGTGTATAACTTTTCATTGCAGACAATAGCCTAATTACTAGAATTACTAGCCTGTCCATTGAGTGTCTGCCATAGGTCTTAAATAGAGCACCCTGCAATAATATTACTAAGGCCACAGCCCCCCTATCAGTATTTGGTCAGTATTTTTCTCAGGAGTGGGAGCCAAAACCAGGTGAGGAACAATCAGAGAAAAGGTATAATAGAAACAAGTCACCAATTCTGCATTTATCACCCACTCCTGGTTTTGGCTTCCCCACTCCTGAGAAAAAATACTGACCGAATACTGACCAAATAGTGATAGTGGGGCCATAGCCTTATAATGATGTTGGCCCTGAATAAAAAGCGCTGTTTACTACACTATATTTTCTGGGAATATGATGAATGCAGATTTAAAAAGAGCCTTACAGAGGAAAAAAAACTGCAATAATACACAAGTGTAAAACTAGTAACCTGCCTATACACACTGAAACTGGAGTAGAATCTATATAAATTCAGCAGACATAATCACAGCCTGGAATGGTGCAGTGCTGGATACGAATGTGATCACATTTTGATCAAACTCCGATCAGAGTCTGATCAGAGTGTGATTAGCATAATCGGATCGATTTTCCCAGAGGAGGGAAAAACAGTAATTTGACCTTCGCCTTATACTATTATACTATACAGATCAGTATAAGATAGATGTAACAAACTTGTGTGATTAGAAATAAAGCTAAGAATGCATTTGTGATGAAATATTAGTTAGGGGCATTTTCTGCTATTCTGCAATTTGTAAGCATGTTGAATTGTAGGCATACACTGAAAGTCCACATTCAATGCATGACTATAAGGCCACGTTCACATGCTCAGTATTTTACATCAGTATTTGGAAGCCAAAATCAGTAGTGGGTAAAAAATGCAAAAGTGGTGATATGTTTCTATTATACTTTTAGGCCACAGCCCCACTATCAGTATTCGGTCAGTATTTTTTCTCAGGAGTGGGAGACAAAACCAGGAGTGGGTGATAAATGCAGAATTGGTGACTTGTTTCTATTATATCTTTTCTCTGACTGTTCCTCACCTGGTTTTGGCTCCCTCTCCTGTGAAAAATACTGACCAAATACTGATAGTGGGGCCGTGGTCTTACACTTTTCCTCTGATTGCTCCTCTCCTGATTTTGGCTTACAAATACTGACCAAATACTGATTATGGCCTAAGATTTCTGTAATTTAGCCTTTATTCACCTGTTAGTTTTTGCAGCAGTATGTCTAAGCTTCAGAATACAACAGGTGCAAATATTTTCATTATAGCTTTTCTCTCTGTATAAAGAATAAATAATTATAAAATACTGATATAAAATAGTGACATGTAAATAATGCCTAAAGAGCAACAGAAGATCATCTGCACTATAAACATTTCCTGCTTTCTGTCCCATCAGGTGAACAAAAAAGACAAAAATAACTGTATGCCAGATCCATCATATGCCAGGGTAATTAGTACCCTATAGACTATAAAGGAGTTTTCTTGGTTCCATCGTAGAGTCCATCATTTTACCAGGCTACAAATGCACTGCAATATTTTTCTCTGGCACATTTGATGAATCTAGCCTAATAATAGATCAGTTTGATTATAAGGTGATATACATATGAATAAATGATTGCAGATTACCGGGACCATTGAGTATGTCATCATCATAAGCATGTCTTCATTCTCAGCTCGGATGTAGGATTCTTGCTGCCTGTGGCGATGGCTCCTTTTGTTTCTGGAGAACTGCGTTCTTGTTTCTTCCAAATCTTTATCCTTAATTTCTGATACTAACTGGTTCAGGTGAGCGGTCAACATGTCCTCCTGGGAAGGTCTTTGAGAGGATTCCAGTTCCTTAACCCTAGAGGCAAGATCTCTCCATTGCAGTAGAATAAATAAGGTTCCACCTACATTGAGTAGTGTGACAATGGCCAGGACAGCTATCACACCTCTGAGGACCACACTATAGCTTCCTCTTTCAGAACAAGCCACCAAACTCACAACCCTTTCTGTCCCCATGCCAATGGTCGTTTTCAAACAAGCACACTCTAATCAGTGTCTTCTTCTTAAGAATCTCCAGAAGAAGAAAACCGTCTTCTCTTGGATAACAAAGTGCTTTTTATGGGCTGGAGTCTGTTTAAATGTCTTGACTTGCCGTGGGCTGTTTAACAAAGATTATACTTTCAGATCCAAATTAATGATGTGGAAGTGATTGCAGAGGCGTGTGTCCGGGAGAGGCAAGGAGGGGCCCTATAAGGGAATGGAGGGTGTCTTGGAAACAGCAGTCATAGGCTCAGCTTCTATTGTAAAGAGAAGCAGTCAATTACCAGAAAATGTCAGATGACTTGACAAGGACACTGACATTGTATAGAAATATTATAGACAATAAGCCTATTAGGCACAAACTTCAGCCCTGAGGTGAAGATCGAATGTTTGTATAAGGCAAGAAATTGGAAAAGCTCATCTTTAAGAGCAGTGCTAGTCATTACACTTAAAGAAAAATAAATCTGTCATGGTTCAGCACTTACAAATAACATGTTTGTTTGCTCTGTCTGGGGGTATAAAATGTCATATAAATGAATAGTCCATTAAATACATAATAATAATAATAATAATAATAATAAACAAATAGATGCCATTGGTGAACATGTGAACATATCTTTAATATACAAAATAATATTTATTTTAGAGTAACTGTAGCTAATAAAACAAAATGTTTTCACTTTTATGCACCCTTGTTCTTTAATGCTTGACTGCTGGACTTTTCCTTGATGAGACTGGTGTACTTACTTTGAAAGTCCGTGAAAAAATGGCTGTATAATTCAGCTAAAAAGAGCTCATGAGGTCACGTGTATGCATTCTTAGCACACCCAGCATGACTGACAGTGGCAGCTTGTAGTGAGCAGAGTGAGATCTCAGCAGCAGCAGCAGGGCGGAGGGACACTTAGGAATTGACAGGCTAGGTGGGCGAGAAATGAGTTTAAACTTTTCAAAAGGATTTACCAACATTCCAACCTGAATTCTAAAACTAAGTACATTGGCCTCACTATATCTAAGAAATCTGTAAAATAATGTATGTAGCTTATATTTTGAAATCTGGTGAATCGCCTATATTAAAACATCATTTGATAGTGCAGAAGACAAAACAAGCCAAGTATAGTTATTACAAACACAACTGAGCAAATGCCATTGTCATAAGCAACCAAAAGGAAGACATACTAGATACTTTAAAATCCTGATATATCTAAAACAATACAGTGGGAGGAAAGACAGAGAGGTGAGCATATAAAGGATAGCCAAAAATCTCTCTGCCTTGAAGTGTGTATTTACATTTACTACATCTAGCTTGTATTATATTTTCAGCAAATATTTATTAAATGTTTTTTTAAAAAGGGAATCTGTCAGTAGGATCAACCTTCCTAAGCCGTCTATATGGACACCTTGATATCTATGATCCAATGTCTTATTCCAGAGAAATGTCTTATATGTAAATGAGCTGTTCAGGATCCTGGGCCGAACACGGATCTGTATGAGATTCTGCCTCCAGATCTAATTTTAAACAACAGGGGCGCTGTCAATGATGTGTTATGGCTGCTCTCTGCTCTCCTGATCTCACTGCAGGGCTGTGTGTGGTTACAACTGACACATATGCAGGTTCCTCTCTGTGCCTCAGCTTCCATCTCACAGGCAGCCAGTGCTGTAATACAGCAGAGCTGTGAGAGCTGCAGCAAATGTGTTTTGTAATGAGAAAAAGTTCAGTTCTACTGTACTGTGTTAGTTACAAGTCTCACAATGGTAATGCCTCATTTTATTAAAAATAAGCTTTGGAGTCAAATTCTCATATAGATCAGTGTCCGGCCTATAGTCCTGAACTGCTCATTTCCATTAAAGAACAACGTAGATTTCTCTGAGATAAGACATTGGATTTCATATATCCAGTTATCACTTTATTCAGTTACCTATTGCTGTGAAAATATCTTAAAACTGGTGTTGGGAGAAGGCACCCTTAAAATATGAGAGACCTGGAGCCTTTTACAAAAGAAGAGTGGTCCAAAATTCCAGTTGAGAGATGTAAGAAGCTTGTTGATGATTATATGAAGCGATTGGTTGCAGTTATTTATTTCACAGGGTGTGCAACCAAATATTAAGTTGACGGTGCCAAACAATTTTGTCCAGCCCATTTCTGGGGTTTTATTACCTTGTTATGGGAAAGAAATAAAAAAAACAGTAATTCTGCTGTTTTTTTATATTTTACATTTAAAGCTATTCATGTGCAGCACAAATAAAGTGTTAACTTCATTCTGTGGTTACTCTGATTACGGCAATACCCAATTTGTGCAGTTTTATTTATGTTTATTATTTTTGTTCCATAAATATACTGTTGGATAAAAATATCTGTTTCTTTGTAGCCATATTTTGAGAGCCATACATATTACAATTTTCCGGCAAAGGAGCTATGTGAGGGCTTATTTGTTTGTGTGACAAGATGTAGTTTTGAATGTGACACAAAGAAGGGAAAAGACTCAGCACCATGAGCTATCCTTGCACCTCCGCTGCCTACAGGAGAAAATGGCAGCAGAGCTTCAGGAATCCGTCCTTTGCTCCCTGCCTGGCGCTTTTTTCTCTGACACAGGCACGCGCGGCTTGATGATGTCAGCATGCATGCATGCCTGTGTCAGAGAAACAGTTGCCTGCAAAGATGGTGTTGCGGGGGAACGAAGAGAGAGGTGAGTGTTTTTTTTTTTTTTAACCAATACACTGGGAAGACTGGGGGAGGACACTGAGTGGTGGCGGGGGAGAACAATGATGAGGGTGGTGGAGGGGACACTGAGATGTGGTGGGGGAGAACAATGATGAGGGTGGCGGAGTGGGCACTGAGGTGTGGTGTGGGAGAACAATGATAGGGATGGTGGAGAGGACACAGGTGTGGTGGGGAGAACAATGATGAGAGTGGTAGAGAGGACACTGAAGTGTGGTGGAGGAGAATAAAGATTGGCCGTGGAGAGGACACTGAGGTGTGGTGGGGAAGAACAATAATGGGGTGGTGGAGAGGACACTTAGGTGTGATGATGGAGAACAATGATGGGGGTGATAGAGAGGACACAGGTGTGGTGGGGAGAACAATGAAGTGGGTGGTGGAGAGGACAATGATGGGGGTGTTTTTTTTAACCAATACACTGGGAAGACTGGGGGAAGACACTGAGGGGTGATGGGGGAGAACAATGATGAGGGTGGGGGAGGGAACACTGAGATGTGGTGGGGAGAACAATGATGAGGGTGGTGGAGAGGACACTGAGGTGTGGTGGGGGAGAACAATGATAGGGGTGGTGGAGAGGCCACTGAGGAGTGGTGGGGGAGAACAATGATGGGGTGGTGGAGAGGACACAGGCATGGTGGGGGAGAACAATGATGAGAATGGTGGAGAGGACACTGAAGTGTGCTGGGGGAGAATAAAGATTGGCGGTGGAGAGGACGCTGAGGTGTGGTGGGGGAGAACAATGATGGGGTGGTGGAGAGGACACTTAGGTGTGATGATAGAGAACAATGATGGGGGTGACAGAGAGGACACAGGTGTGGTGGGGAGAACAATGAAGTGGGTGGTGGAGAGGACAATGATGGGGGTGGTGGAGAGGACATTGAGGTGTGGTGGGGGAGAACAATGATGGGGTTGGTGGAGAGGACAGTGAGGTGTGGTGGGGGAGAACAATGATGGGGTGGTAGAGAGGACACTGAGGTGTGGTGGGGAGAACAATGATGGGGTGGTAGAGAGGACACTGAGGTGTGGTGGGGATAACAATGATGGGTGGTGGAGAGAACTCTGAGGTGTGGTGGGAGAGAAAATGATGGGTGTGATGGAGAGGACACTGAGGTGTGGTGAGGGAGAAAATGATGCGTTTTGTGGAGAGGACAGTGAGGTGTGGTAGGAAGAACAATGATGGGGTGGTGGAGAGTACACTGAGGTGTGATGGAGAGAACAATCATGGGGTGGTGGAGAGGACAATGATGAGGTTGGGGAGAGGACACTGATGGGGTGCGGAAAATACATTAATGGGGTGGGGGTAAGGAAAATGATGGATGTGGGGGAGAGGTCAATGATGTGGTGGAGGAGAGGACAATGAGGAATGTGGGGGAGAGGATGATGATGGGGTGGGGGAGAGGACAATGATGGATGTGGGGGAGAGGACAATGAGGGGGTGGGGGGATGACAATGAGGGGGTGGGGGATTGGAATGGGAGTAAGGGGGACTTATAATGGACTTATGAACAGGGGGAGGGGGAGGAGGACATTAGATATGGATGTAAAATTAAGTAGGTGGTGGAGGAGGGTGCTAAGTCCCTGATAGCATCCTCCCCATCTTACAATGCATTATGACACTATCAGAGACTTAAAATTTATTTGAAAGGGGGTAAGGTGGATAGGACAATTTGTAATGAATTGAAAGATGGGAGAAGATGCTGTCAGGGACTTGTAATGAATTGAGAGGTGGCGCAGCGCTATTGTCTCATTACAAGAGAACCATGAGATCGTTATCCATCCAGCGGATAAAGGTGGCAGTATTGTAGTCTTGGACGATACTGTACCATGCGAAATGTCTACAACTATTAAATGATGGACGAAGATATGAGAAATTGCAGAATGACTCTACCAGGATTTATGTTGCAGAAGTAGGAAATCTGGACTCAGTAGGATGTTGCAGCGGCATTTTGAACAAAAACTAATTTGAGTATATTTATAATAAAACACCAAGGATGGCAATATTTTACTGTATTCTAAAATTACATAAGGACAGTAAAAATCCTCCCGGGCAATCTATAATTTCCAAAAAGGATTAACATCTACAAAACATATTATCCAGATTTTGCAAACATTGGAATGGAAAGAAAATTATATCCTGGGTACCCTTGATGTCTGCTCACTTTGCACAGTCATTGAGCATGACAAAGGATACGAAGTGGCGCAATATTTTCTTTCAGCCTGTGGAAAGTATGTGCCTAAAGAAATTGAATTTATAACTCAGAGCATACAATTCATATTATCACACAATCACTTTATTTATGATAAACAGGTGTATTGCCAGGTGTGCGGGACTGCCATGGGGACCAGGTTCTCCCTGAGTTATGCCAACCTGTATATTGGGGCATGAGGGGTGTGGGAACACGATATCATCTACCCGGGGGCATGCTTCGGGGCGACCTGGCCTTGTGGCGGTGTTTTATAGATGACATTTTTGTATAGAAAGGCTCGTAAGAGACACTCAAGCAGTTTCAAGTAGAGATCAATAATAATGAATTTCATCTTAAATTCACCCCAACATACAGTTTTTCAGAGGTTAATTTTTTAGACTTGAACATTTTTATTGACAAGAATGTGCTCTGTACTAGGTGTTACTGAAAGCCTGTTGATTCAAACAGTTACATCAATACTACCAGCTGTCATTTACCGGCATGGCTGGCTAATATACCCAAAAGTCAGTTTACTAGGGTCTGTCGTAACTGTACCCATGATAAGGACTTCTATGATGAGGTTCACTTTCTCAAGCAACAATTCCAGAATAGAGGTTATGAACAAGGACCCCTAGATGCGGTGGTCCTAGAGATTATATTCCAACCTAGAGATACATTTTTATTGGAACCATCTTATAAAGCAATACAAGAGTGCGACAGACCACGGCTATGACAGAATCAGAGTAGACATTTGTCAACCATGCGAGACCTAGTGTGAATATTCCCATAATCACTCAATACAACTCACAAATAGGTCCCGTTAGAAAAATTGTGAATAGGTTTTGGCCAATATTGAGGCACGATCCTGTAATTGGGGATTTGGTTCCAAGTAAACCCAAATTTGTCTTTCGTAAAGCACAAAATTTGGACAATCTCATAGCCCCAACTGTGCAGAATAATAACAAAATTAACATGAAAAAAGGATGACCAATGATATCAGATCTATGCAAACCCCAATATTCATCAGACTGCTGGCTCTAAAAAGTCTCAGAACAGTGATTTGATCAGAGGGAGCGCTTTCTTGGGAAGTGTACTTACCCACCTATGCATAAAAGAATTCCTGTCCTGGTGGCTGGTTACCAGAGACGATCTCCTGTGTTAATTATCTGGTCACTGCAGGAGGGTCCCTATGCAAAGGAGGTTGACGTGTCAGCTCCCTCTCACTTCTTCAGTTATAATTAGTTTATCTCTTCCCCAGTTATAATTAATCCAATATGTTCAGAGTGAAGTCCTTCATCAATGGAAGAATTTCTCAATGGAATCTTCAATGGAATCTTTCTCACTTCCCCAGTTATAATTAATCCCATATGTTTAATATGAGGGTGATATTTCCCCTCCCAAGAGATATCTGTAAGGATTTTAATTTTTCTCAATGACATTAATGGTATAAGGGTGTTGTAAATCACTGGACAACCCCTTTTAAATGCCCCCAGTGTGCTTAATGAAATAAGAAAAAAGCATACTTTTCTCCTGGACAGGCACTGCTTGTTTGCTTCGAGCACTCTGTCTCCAAGCGATCTTGTGACAGTGCAGTGACTTAATGACTGTCAACTATATCTGGTCTGCATGTACTACTACAGTGGGCAGAATGTCAATCAATATGTAGGACCAGGGCCGCCATCAGGCAATTACTGCCCTTACTGCTGTATGGGGCCCGGTGAACAACAGTAAAGAGCAGGGGCCCCCCCTCTTGTGCTTCTGCTCACCGGGACCTGGGTATCGCGTGCTGGCATACTGCCACCGCCACCGTATATCTCGCCGCAGGTAGCGTCTCCCTTGGAGCTCTCACGTGTGCAGCTCCAAGGCAGTCCCTCTGCCTCTGAAGCGCTGGAGTCGGCGCGTATGCAATGACGTCATCACATTCCCACTGGCATCCAGCACCGGGATGCCAGTCCGGAAGTGGAGCTGCAGGGATCCTATGAGCCGTAAGTATGAAAAACCTTTTTTTTTATTTTTTTTAATAGAATTAAATGGACTGGGAAGTGGGCAGATCATATGGTGACCTGGGACTGGGGAATGAGCAGAGAATATGGTGACCTGGGACTGGGGAGTGGGCAGAGCATATGATGAACTGGGACTGGGGAGTGGGCAGAGCATATGGTGACCTGAGACTGGGGAGCGGGCAGAGCATATGATGACCTGGGACTGGGGATTGGGCAGAGCATATAGCGACCTGGGACTGGGGAGTGGGCAAAGCATATGATGAACTGGGACTGGGGAGTGGCAGAGAATATGGTGACCTGGGACTGGGGAGTGGACAGAGCATATGGTTACCTGAGACTGGGGAGTGGGCAGAGAATATGGTGACCTGGGACTGGGGAGTGAGAAGAGCATATGGTGACTGGGGAGTGGGCAGAGCATATGGTGTCTGGGGAGTGGGCAGAGCATATGATGACCTCAGACTGGGGAGTGGGCAGAGCAAATGGTGACTTACGGAGTGGGCAGAGCATATGATGACCTGGGACTGGGAGTGGGCAGAGCATATGGTGACTGGGGAGTGGGCAGAGCATATGATGACCTGGGACTGGAGAGTGGCAGAGCATATGGGGACTGGGAAGTGGGCAGAGCATATGGTGACCTGGGACTGGGGAGTGGGGTAGAGCATATGGTGATCTGGTACTGGGGAGTGGGAAGAGCATATAATGAACTGGGACTGGGGTGTGGGCAGAGAATATTATGAACTGGGACTGGGGTGTGGGAAGAACATATGATGAACTGGGACTGGAGTGTGGGCAGAGCATATGATGAACTGGGACTGGGGAGTGGACAGAGCATATGATGACCTGGGAGTGGGGGAGGACAGTGCATATGATGAACTGGGAGTGGGAGGAGGCCAAAGCATATGATGAACTGGGAGTGGGGGGTGGGCAGAGCATATGATGAACTGGGACTGGGGAGTGGGCAGAGCATATGATGAACTGGGACTGGGGAGTGGGCAGAGCATATTATCAACTGGGACTGGGGGGTGGGCAGAGCATCTGATGAACTGGGACTGGGGAGTGGGCAGAGCTTATGGTGAACTGGAAGTGGGAGGTGGGGACAGCAAATAATAAATGGGGGATGGGGATAGAAAATTAATTGGGAGTGGGGATGGGGAGAGCAAATAATGAATTGAAGTTGAGGGTGGGGTAGCACAAATAATGATGAATTGAGTGTGGGGGTGGGGAGAGCAAATGATAATGAATTGACGGAGCGGGACGACAAATGATGATGAATTGGGATGGGGGAGAGTAATTGATGATGCAGTGGGGGTAGGAGAAAGAGAGGACATGACAAAATGAATTGGGGCGGAGGGGAACATGTAAATATAATGAATTGGGAGAGGGGGCGTTGAGGATGATGGAGTGTGACTGGTAATGAATTGGGGGAAAGAGTACAGGTGCTAATTAATTGATATATTTATTGGGTAGGGAAAGTGGCTATTTACAGTTACTGGGGGCACAATGGTGGATTACAATTTATATTTGGAATGGTGGGTTGCATAATAGATAATTATATATTAATGGTGGGTGCACATCTGTATTCAGCTGCGTAGTGTAGAAGTTGTTCTAGATAACTGTGTCTTATTTTATGCAGAGACGAGTCCTGGCTGAAAGAAGTGATGGCAGTCTTGCGCTGGATGAAGAGGAAAAGCGAAGATGAAGGACTTCATCTAGAGACATCACCGGTGAGTCAGTGTGTTACCTGTACACTGACACTATACACTATATACTATACACAGGGCTCCTGTGTATAATGTCACTGATGATCCCTGTATTATCTGTACACTGACACTATACACAGAGATCCTGTGTATAATGTCACTGGTGATCACTGTATTACCTGTACACTATTTACAGAGCTCCTGTGTTTAATGTCACTGATGATCACTGTATTACCTGTACACTGACACTATACACAGGGCTCCTGTGTATAATGTCACTGGTGATCCCTGTATTATCTGTACACTGACACTATAAACAGAGCTCCTGTGTATAATGTCACTGGTGATCACTGTATTACCTGTACACTGACACTATACACAGGGCTCCTCTGTATAATGTTACTGGTGATCCCTGTATTATCTGTACACTGACACCATATACAGAGCTCCTGTGAACCTATATACTGTATACTATTTACAGAGCTCCTGTGTTTAATGCCACTTATGGTAATATTAGTATTCTGTTTTGTTTTTTATTAATGATCAGTATTGTAGTATACGGTCACTATGTGGTGATAATATGTGGTCTGGTCATGGTGTGGCGGTGTTTGTTCCTTGTATGTGGCATTATTTGGTCACTATGTGGTGGCAATATGTAGTCTGGTCAAGGTGTGGCGGTATTTGTTCCTTGTATGTGGTATTATTTGGTCACTATGTGGTGGTAATATGTGGTCGGATCATGGTGTGGCAGTATTTATCTCTTGTATGTGATATTATTGGTCATTTTAAAACATTTATGTGACTCATTACCTAAAAAAAAAATGAATAAAAATATACCTAAAAAGAGTACTGGATATTTTAAGAAATGTTTAATAGGTTAGAGTAGAGTAGGGCCCGGCCAGAAGAGTCTACCTTGTCGTGTTGGCAGCTTAAAAAATCTTTTGGCCAAAACAAAAGCTGCTGGCTATGTGATATGGTGTTCGGTGGGAACTGTTAATGTGTGATTGGTGAGGACGTGGTGCAGAAGTGGAGTTTTTCCAAGAGTGGGCGGTGAGACTGTGGAAGGTTCAAGGGGTGGAAACGGTTCTGGGGTGGAGGTGGAGTCTCAAGGGGGCACAAAAATGTTTCCAGTATGGGGCCCTGAAATTCTTGGTGGCAGCCCTGAGTAGGACTACCTTTTGGACTCCTAAGCCGAGAAAGAGCTTGGGTTTAAATGAAGAAAATACAAACCTAAATCTTTTTCCACTCTGTAACATGCTGCTTGCAATTTAGACACCAAGTTCAATGTGATAAGTTCCCTTCAAAAGACCATTATGTCTTTCAATGGGCTCAGCTGTCATAGTTCCGTTCCTACATTATAGGCATTTCTTTGTTTTTTATAGGTAATTCTTTATGAGAACTTAATGCTTTGGGCATTTAAGTATGGGTGGTAGTGTTGTGCCTTCACTGTATCTTGCAATGGAATATTTAAAAGCTCACATCACTAATGAAGCTGTATTTTGGCTTCAGAACAATTGATAAAATGTAACAGAGTCAATGCTGTTACTAATATTAAGCAATCAAAGAACACAGTATTATACTGTTTTGACATTACAACCAGGATTGAGATTTGAAGTGGTCAGGGTAATACCAAATTGTGTTTACATTGAGAAAATTCTCTGCATTATGGGCTTTTTTGATTGGGGTTCTTTATTAGCTCTTAGGCTATGTTCACACACGTTGGGTTTTGCAGCATATTTTGCTGCAGATCTTTATTTAAATTTTCAGCTGTGTTTTGCAGTACCAGCAAAGTGTATGAGAAACCAGAATTCTCTGTTCACACATGTTGTTTTTTTTTTTGCTGCGTATTTTGTGACTTGGTTGTGTTTTCCTGCCAGAGAAAAATTAGGCTATGTTCACACACGTTGTGTTTGCTGCGTATGTTGCAGCAGATTTTTATGCAAATTTTCAGCTGCGTCTTGGAATAAGCAGAATTCTCTGTTCACACATGTTGCTTTTTGTTTGCTGCGCACTTTTTGCCTTGCTTGCGTATTTGGAAAATACAGCATGTCACTTCTTTCAGCGTTTTTGCATCAAAAAACGCGCCTGCGTTTTTGCTGCATATTTACTGCGTTTTTTCACCCTAAGGCTATGTTCGCACATGTTGTGTTTTTTTTCTGCTGCGAATCTGCTGCTAACTATTCTTTTTCAGGAAAACAGATGCATTAAAAATGCAGGTTCGGGTGCGTTTTTTGCTGCATTTTTTTGACCACCCATTACTTCCTATAAGTGAAAAAATGCTGCAAATATGCACCAAAAATGCAGGTGCATTTTCTGCTGCAAAAACGGTGAAAGAAGTGACCTGCTCTATTTTGCAAATACGCAAGCAAGGCAGAATGTATGCAGCAAACAAAAAGCAACATGTGTGAACAGAGAATTCTGGTTTCTCATAGACTTTGCTGGTACTGCAAAGCGCAGCTGAAAATTTGCATAAAAATCTCCTGCAAAATCTGCAGCAAAACACAACGTGTGTAAAGATAGCCATAGGAAGTAATGGGTGGTCAAAAAACGCAGCAAAAATGCAGCAAAATATGCAATAAAAAATGCAACAAAACCTGCGTTTTGTACGCAGCTGTTTTCCTGCCAGACAAGGCTATGTTCACACACGTTGTGTTTTGCTGCGTAATTGCAGCAGATTTTTATGCAAATTTCAGCTGCGTTTTGCAGTACCAGCAAAGTCTATGAGAAACCAGAATTCACTGTTCACACTTGTTGCTTTTTGTTTGCTGCGTATTTGTTTTCTGCCTTGCTTGCGTATTTGGAAAATAGAGCATGTCACTTCCGTCACCGTTTTTTCAGCGTTTTTCACCCATAGGAAGTAATGGGTGGTGAAAAAAATGCTGCAAATATGCACCAAAAACGCAGCGAAAAACGCACATGCGTTTTTTGATGCGTATTTTCAGCGTTTTTGATGGCAAAATAGAATGGGATTCTTTTTTTTTCACAGAACTTTATGTACATGCCTAAATAGAGACAGAAGGAAAGTGAAAAAATGCTGCAAAAACGCAGAAAAAAACGCAGGAAAGCCTGCTTTTTTGACACAGCTGTTTTCCTGCCAGAGAAAAGTTGTCAGCAGATTTGCAGCAGAAAAAAAACATGTGTCTGAACATAGCCGAAAAGTTAGCAGCAGATTTTCAGCATAAAAAAACACGTGTGTAAACATAGCCTTAAAAGTCAGTTAATCAGCTACCACCGATATTGTTAGCTGATTTTCCGTTACAGGCCTTCAACTTTCATAAACCTATTGCTCACATGCACTGATCCTAAGGGAGACTCCTCCTGGGACACTTATAGAATAATTGTATTTAAATGATTTTGCCCTTTGGATTGGCATAAAGGAGAGCATAATATTTAGTAGGAATTATTATTATTATCACCTAGCCAAATCAGATCTCATGCTTTGCACTGACGAGGGCCTACAGCCCGAAACACCGTGTCTGCAAATTGAGATTCTGATTTGGCTTTTATCCTAAGTCATATTGCACGACTCGTTAAAGGGTTGATTGTGACTTATAGGATTGCTGCTTCCAATAGGTGGCGCTATAGAGTACAAGTCCTCTTTTTCTCTGAAGAGGCAATTTGCGTAGGAATTATTGAAATTTATAAAAATTAGATGCAAAAAATATATCTCATACTACTGTTAAGCGCACATGTCCATTAGCTATGTGTCTATGGGGAATCCAGTAACTATCCTATACATGTTATTTTACTGTCCTATCCTACTTGCTCTTCTGTGCATCGCTCTGGGAGATGCTATAGTTAAAGAAACCAATAAATGTAATAATCACAATATATTTCAGCAGCACTGTAATTTGTTATTACATGGCCCTATGTGGGGTTTGGCTTTATATGACGCTGCCAATGAATGTTTATATACAGACACCTTAAATGATTGCACTTGACAGATGTCTAAGAGGAATGAGCAATTATTGGATTACGGCTAAAGCCCACTCTGCCTTAGGGTTCTCCCCAGCCGTACATCTGACCCAGTTTCTATATTGTAAATGAACAATAACAAGCCATGTTTTTTACAAACTTCAAAATAAATTTGGAGCAGAAAGCGGTCCTAAGGTAGCAATACCCTTAATAACTTAATAGTCACAAATTATACATAAAGCAGAAACCCAAGGTGTATTTTGGAACATCAATGGTAATACTTACAGTGATGTTTGCGCTTGTTATGTGCATTGTAGTATAATATTTCATCATCATTGTATTGAAATACATCAATACTATACAAAAAGTATTATGGTATACAGTTTTTTCACAATAGACATGAATGGCTCGCCTATACAGCGGTATAGCACAAGTTCACTTGCAATATTTTTCCGCATATTGATAAAAATGAATAAAATATCATCTTTTTTTTTCCAGTAGTTCCACGTATTAATTGGAGCTTGGTTTGACACCAGTAATAGAAATAGCACCCACATTTATGTTTTTTCTTTACAGCATGAGAACTATTTTGAGCTCTAATTCTATGGTAAACGGCATCTTCATGCTACATGGTGTAAAAAAAAAAATTATCTTTTTGTTTTTCAATTGCTATCTTTATATGTGAATAGAGCAAAATATCACAGCAAAGACAACCCCAGTATGCAATTTTATTTTTTTTTTCAATAAAAAAAATTAAAATATAAAACTTCATACATTAATTCAATTATTTGAAGGCATTTATTTTTAATATTTTTATAAAGTCTAATGTTTCTATAACTTTTTTTTTATTTTTCCAAGTAAAAGTATTTGTACTGCTTTTTATCCTATCTGTAAATTATTTATAAACAGTTTATATACATGAACAGAACATTTTGTTCCCATTTTGATTATACTTGCTCCAATTTAGTCTATTTTTAGAGAAATAATATGATACAGATAAGCTCTATATCTAATAAGAGTATATTTTTTTTATTCTTATTTTGCAGTAGAGCATCATAAAAAAACAACCCACTTTTATTTTAATGGCATTCCCTTTCATAATGAGTCATGACATTGTCTAGTTTTTATACTATTAAAATGGATAGAAGTTTATAATGCTTTCTGCACAGGAGCAGCTCGGTCTGATCTATGTCAATAAAAGCTCGTCGGATGGTTGCAATATTTCATTATACAGTTGCTTTTCATTATGATCTTTCTGGCTTCCTTTGTCTGTGACACATGTGATTCAGGCAGCCAAGGGAACAAGCTGTGCTCTAGTGAAAAACAGAGTGACACAAACAACCCAAAAAACAGACGCACAGCAGCCACTTGAACTACCAGATGATAGGAGAGGAGATGATTTTCTCTCTGTGGGATATTTCTAAGCCTTCTCAACAACATAAATCTTCCATGTGTTTTATTTTAGGGTGGAGTATATTTCTGGTAATATTTAATTTGTTCCATATATTACAATAATATTCATAATAGCCTAGAACTATATCATTTTAAATATTATCTTAAAGGAGTATTTTCATCTCAAAGATCCTATCCCAATATATTGTAGGTATAATAATAATATTAATATTAGTAAATACCTCCAATTTGAAATGTAGTATCGTTTTTCTGATAACCTATGTCACTTACCCCATGTGCAGGACATTGCAGTAGCTTAGGTATCCATGGTTATGACCACTAGCAACTAACTAACTGTCACTATATTAGTGGTCGTGACTAGAGATGAGCGTTGTTCTACTCGAACTGTTCGCCAATCTCAAATTCGAGCTGTTTTGGGCGGTGTTCGAGCCGTTCGGCGAACACGAACAATTTGAGAAAAATTCGGCTGTTCGAGGTTATGTTCGATAACTGTTCGTGCACCAAAATCATAACTGGATTTTTTCTCAGTAATGATGAAAATTAATGTTAATACGCAGTTTGAGTGTACAGCGGGGTGGGGGGAGGGGCAGGGGATGGATCTCTGCAGGAACAATGAAGATCTCCATTTTTTTTTCTCTTTCCCGCATTTGCAGTGGGGAGGTGCAATCTGTCAGCCTATCAGCAGCGCACACACGGAGCGAAGTGCTTTTTTTCACACAAGCAAGGGCATGTGTCATTGGCAGTGTATGTCACATGTCCTTGCCCTATAAGACCAAGCCATTTTCCCCGTCGCCACCATTTTCTCACTGCTGCAGCTGCGTGTTAGACGGCACCGCTGTTGCTGTGTGCGCTATACCTTGTTAATTTCAAGCCAATTTTCGCACAAATATACAGATAGCTTGGGAGTAGGGAATAGTTGTGATTGCAGTCCTTTTAAGGACTAGGTTACAGCATTTCCTACGACTTTTATCAGGCAGGTCTGTGCTCTTAAATAGATAGATTGTGGGAGTAAAGACTAATTGTAATTGGAGTCCTTTTCAGGACTAGGTTACATCAGTTCCTATCAGTTTTTGCCAGGCAGGTCTGTGCCAGTGCTGTGCAAGTTTTTTTCACAGCATTTGGCTGAATCTAGCAAAGCTAATCCTTTTTGGCCTATTGCAGAGTGTGTTAGTCAGTGGAGTAGCCTATCTGTGTTGCAAGATATAACACCTGTGTATAGAATACCAATTTTTTTACTGCACCTAGTGAAGTAAAATCTTTTGGGCATAGCATCATTCTATTAGTCCATCTATACTGACCTCCATCAGGTTGCAAACTGAATATAATTTTTTTCTGCATCTAACTCTGAAAAAATATTTGGGCTTCTAGCAGTGTGTGGGACTTGGTCTATTAGTCCATCTATACTGACCTCCATCAGGTTGCAAATTAAAAATAATTTTTTTCTTCATTTAGCTCTGAAAAAATATTTGGGCTTCTAGCAGTGTGTGGGACTTGTTCTATTAGTCCTTCTATACTGACCTCCAGCAGGTTGCAAATTGAATATAATTTTTTTCTGCATCTAGCTCTGAAAAAAATAGTTGGGCTTCTAGCGGTGTGTGGGACTTGGTCTATTACTCCATCTATACTGACCTCCATCAGGTTGCAAATTAAAAATAATTTTTTTCTGCATCTAGCTCTGAAAAAATATTTGGGCTTCTAGCAGTGTGTGGGACTTGGTCTATTAGTCCATCTATACTGACCTCCATCAGGTTGCAAATTAAAAATAATTTTTTTCTGCATCTAGCTCTGAAAAAATATTTGGGCTTCTAGCGGTGTGTGGGACTTGGTCTATTAGTCCATCTATACTGACCTCCATCAGGTTGCAAATTAAAAATAATTTTTTTCTGCATCTAGCTCTGAAAAAATATTTGGGCTTCTAGCAGTGTGTGGGACTTGGTCTATTAGTCCATCTATACTGACCTCCATCAGGTTGCAAATTAAAAATAATTTTTTTCTTCATTTAGCTCTGAAAAAATATTTGGGCTTCTAGCAGTGTGTGGGACTTGTTCTATTAGTCCTTCTATACTGACCTCCAGCAGGTTGCAAATTGAATATAATTTTTTTCTGCATCTAGCTCTGAAAAAATAGTTGGGCTTCTAGCGGTGTGTGGGACTTGGTCTATTAGTCCATCTATACTGACCTCCATCAGGTTGCAAATTAAAAATAATTTTTTTCTGCATCTAGCTCTGAAAAAATATTTGGGCTTCTAGCAGTGTGTGGGACTTGGTCTATTAGTCCATCTATACTGACCTCCATCAGGTTGCAAATTAAAAATAATTTTTTTCTGCATCTAGCTCTGAAAAAATATTTGGGCTTCTAGCGGTGTGTGGGACTTGGTCTATTAGTCCATCTATACTGACCTCCATCAGGTTGCAAATTAAAAATAATTTTTTTCTGCATCTAGCTCTGAAAAAATATTTGGGCTTCTAGCAGTGTGTGGGACTTGGTCTATTAGTCCATCTATACTGACCTCCATCAGGTTGCAAATTAAAAATAATTTTTTTCTTCATTTAGCTCTGAAAAAATATTTGGGCTTCTAGCAGTGTGTGGGACTTGTTCTATTAGTCCTTCTATACTGACCTCCAGCAGGTTGCAAATTGAATATAATTTTTTTCTGCATCTAGCTCTGAAAAAATAGTTGGGCTTCTAGCGGTGTGTGGGACTTGGTCTATTAGTCCATCTATACTGACCTCCATCAGGTTGCAAATTAAAAATAATTTTTTTCTGCATCTAGCTCTGAAAAAATATTTGGGCTTCTAGCAGTGTGTGGGACTTGGTCTATTAGTCCATCTATACTGACCTCCATCAGGTTGCAAATTAAAAATAATTTTTATCTGCATCTACAGTACCTCTGAAAAAATATTTGGGCTTCTAGCAGTGTGTGGGACTATTTGTATTAGTCCATCTATACTGACCTCCATCAGGTTGCAAATTCAAAATAATTTTTTTCTGCATCTAACCCAGCCAATAGTTTTGGCCTAATACCACAGTTTGGCCACTCAGCTCTGCTCGGTTACCATCCATTGTTTTTTTGTGCAAACAACTCCAGAGTTGTGAATTAGTTAACCACCAAAATGAGTGGAAAAAGGCCTGCTGCTGGTGGAAAGGGGAATAGGCGTGTTGGGAATGGGAAAAAAGGTTGTGCCCGTGGGGTAGGTGTTAAAGCAACAGTAACATCTGCAGAAGAAAGACCGTCTTCCAGCCAAACTAAAATGTCTACTTCTTTTAGCGGACAATGTGATAAGATCCCTTTCTTACGGCCACGCCAATCGCTACAAATTCCAGATGAGGCACAAAAACAGCAGGCGCTTCAACGGATATCAAGTGCTCTTTAAGTGGGCTCTCCTCCACATCAACTTCAACATCACAAATACTCCAGTCCTCAAAGGTGTCACCCAAATCGCACTTGCTTCCTCACAGCTCCCAAATCTCCAGCTGCCCGTCTGAGTATGAGGTAGAACAGATGGTTGAGTCTGCAGAGCTGTTTACTCATACTATAGCCTGGGAATCAGAGGTCGACTCCAGCGCTTCTGTGAATCCAGACGAGGAAATGATCTGCACTGATGCCCAGAATCTTTATGAGTCGGATCCAGGACCAGACGCAGAAGGTTCTGACCATAATGTAGACCCTCATTCCCAAACTGTAACTCCTGTTGGTGGAGACAATGAGGAAGACGATGATAAGACTCAAATACCTGATTGGAGCGACAACTTTAGTTTTTTGTCAGGGCAGGAACAGGTTGGCTCTGAGGACGACGGGTGTGATAACGCACAGGGTGATGATGATGAGGTCGGAGATCCCACTTACTGTCAACCCACAGTCAGCCAAGAGATGAGGTCAGCAGAGGAGGTGGAGGAAGATGCTAGTGACGACGAGGTCAGGTTGCGCCTTCCTGGACAGAGACGTAGTACTGGAAGCACGTCAACAACTGCATCCTCAAACACAACTCTGCCTCTCACCACAAGTCGTGGTGGCTCTTCAGGTCGCATGGGTGCTAAGCCTTGCATAGCCTGGGCATTTTTTCAGATCGATAAAGATGACCCAACTCGTGTTATTTGTAACATTTGTCAGCAAAAGCTAAGTAGAGGCCAAAAAATACATAGTTTGAGTACTTCATGCATGAACCGGCACATGGACATGAAGCATAAGTTGCAGTGGGAAGCTCAGTGTGCTACAATGCGGCCTAGCCGGCCGGGCCAATCACCGTCTGCCATATCTTGTGCATCCGCGGCCTCTTCATCCTCTGTGACTGGGGGGACAGCAGTCACACCTGTTTTGGGGCGCAGACCTGCCACCTCTTTACCCGCAACAGCCAGCGTGATTGGCAGGTCATCATTTTCTTTGGAGGTGGTAACACCAGCTGGTGTTGAGCGCTGTCCGACATCGATAGCACCACCTTTGGATCAAGGCAACCTAACATGTCCGCCTGCATCTTCCTCACAGACCGGCAGTTTGCCGGGGACACCCTTATCAACCCCGTCTAAGCACAATAGCCAGCCCTCGGTCCCTCAGATGTGGACAAGTAAAAGACCATTTCCTCCTAGCCATGAGAAAGCTAAGAGGTTGAATTTCACCATCTGCAAGCTCTTGGCTACAGAAATGCTGCCTTTCCGCCTGGTGGACACAGAGGATTTTCGAGACCTTATGTCCGTCACAGTGCCCCAGTACCAGATGCCCAGTCGGCACTACTTCTCAAAGAAAGGTGTGCCTGCGCTCCACCAGCATGTCGCACACAACATCACCGCTTCTTTGAGAAACTCTGTGTGTGACAGGGTGCATTTCACCACAGACACTTGGACGAGTAGGCATGGACAGGGGCGTTACATGTCGCTGACTGGGCACTGGGTAACTATGGTGACAGCAGGACAAGGGGCTGCTGTCCAAGTCTTGCCGTCCCCACGAGTTGTGCGTCAATCCTCTTTATGTCAAAGTTCATCCACTGCTTCTGCCTCCTCAACCTCCTCTCGGTCTTCCACCTGCACCCAAAGCCTGTCTGGTCATGCCAAAAGCTTTCTAACTGCGCAGAAGGGATTCTGCACACCTCCTTACTATGCTGGCAGTAGGGCTCAACGTCATCAGGCGGTTTTTACATTGAAATGTCTGGGAAATGTGAGTCACACAGCTGAGGAGTTGTGGTCAGCTCTGGAGAACCAATTTCATGAATGGTTGTCTCCACTGGACCTGAAACCAGGGAAGGCCGTGTGCGACAATGCTGCAAACCTGGGTGCGGCCCTTCGCCGGGGCAATGTCACACACGTGCCTTGTATGGCTCACGTGTTGAACCTGGTTGTCCAGCAATTTTTAGCCCACTATCCCAGACTAGATGGCCTTCTGCAGAGGGCACGGTCGCTGTGTGCTCACTTCCGCCGTTCGCATCCCGCAGCTCAGCGACTTACATCTCTACAGAAGTCGTTGGGCCTGCCACTTCACCGGCTAAAATGCGATGTGCCTACCCGGTGGAATTCAACTCTGCACATGTTGCAGCGACTGTGGCAGCACCGACAAGCCCTGGTGCAATACGTTCTGACGTATAGCCTGGGCCAACGAGATTCAGAGGTGGGGCAAATCACGCTGGAGGAGTGGTCTCAGATCAGGGACCTATGCACCCTTCTGCACAGTTTTCAAATGGCGACAAAGATGTTTAGTGCTGACGATGCCATTATCAGCATGACTATTCCGGTGATTTACATGCTGGAGCACATGTTAAACAGAATTCGGAGTCAGGTGGTGGCACAAGAGGAGGTGGAGGAAGTAGAGGAGGAGGAGTTGTATGCGGAAGGGCTAACATCTGCAAGGTCCAGACGGTCGGCAGCACCAAGGCGGCAGGCATGTGAGGGTGGGGGAGATGGTTTTACCAGGGCGCATGGTAGCAGCCAAACTAGTGAGGAAGGTGCAGGAGCCCAGGAAGAAGTGGAGGACGAACTGATGGAAGACTCATCAGATGAGGGAGACCTTGATCACATTTCTGTTGTGCGAGGTTGGGGGGAGAGGACAGAGGAAGGAAGCATGATTGTTACCTCGCCACCAACACAACAGGGACTTGGTGCTCCTGGATGAGCAACACACATGAGTGCCTTCTTGCTGCACTACCTGCAACATGACCCTCGAATTGTGAGAATTAGAAATAATCCTGACTACTGGGTTGCCACACTGTTAGATCCCCGGTACAAAAGTAAATTTGCAGAAATTATTCCTGCCATAGAAAGGGATGCACGCATGCAGGAGTATCAGCAGAGACTGTTGCAGAATCTTACATGTGCTTTTCCACAAAATACCAGTGGTGCACGTAGTGAATCTCACAGTTCCAACTTGCCAACCGTGGGACCGTCAAGTGTTCAGCACTCAAACCGTAACAGAACCACAGTATCTGCTGGTAACATCAATTTTGCGGAATCATTTCACCACTTTTTTAGCCCATCCTTTGCAAGGCCACAGGAGACAAGAAGTCTGACACATAGTCAACGCCTAGAGACGATGGTACAGGAGTATCTCCAAGTAAACATTGAAGCCACGACTGTGTCACTGGACCCTTGCTCTTTTTGGGCTTCCAATCTGGATAAATGGCCGGAGCTAGCCACTTACGCCTTGGAGATCTTGTCATGCCCCGCAGCCAGCGTTCTGTCTGAACGTGTGTTCAGCGCTGCTGGTGGTGTGCTGACAGATAAGCGCACGCGGCTCTCCACTGATAATGTAGACAGACTCACGTTCATAAAGATGAACAAATCATGGATCCGAAACGACTTTTCTACCCCTGTGTCATCCTGGGGAGAGTAAAAGCTTGATGATTGGTTAAAATCACCCTACCAACCGTTTTAAGCTTTCAAATTACTAATCATGTTTATCTGTATCTTGACTGGAAAATAATTTGGGCTTTGTAGCAGTGTGCAGCACTGATCCTATTAGGCCATCTATACTAAAGCTTCACCAGATTTAAAATTAAAAATAATTTTTAGCTGCATCTAGCCCGGAAAATAATTTTGGGGCTCCGAGATGCGCAAGGCACATAAGTGCCTTCTTGCTGCACTACCTGCAGCATGACCCTCATATTGTCAGAATTCGAAGTAATCATGACTACTGGGTTGCCACACTCTTAGATCCCCCAAACTTTTCGATCAACCTTTTCATTTTAATAAAGACCAAAAAAATGGTCATTTTTGAAATTATAAGCATTAGCAGGTTGTTAGAAACTGAAATCAAACAGTTTTCAACTCAAAACTTTATTCTAGGTGATGTTACATTTTCACATAGGACCCCTTGTTCGAAAGGAGCTTCTGAACTCTCTCGTCCATTGAATTTGTCAGGTTTTGGATGGTTTCTGCTTCAATTGTTTTGCATGAGGACAGAATACCCTCCCAGAGCTGTTGCTTAGATGTGAACTGCCTCCCGCCATCATAGACACTCCTTTTAATGATGCTCCAAAGGTTCTGAATGGGGTAGAGGTCAGGGGAGCATGGGGGTCACACCATAAGTTTGTCCCCTTTTATGCCCATATCAGCCAGAGATGCAGATGTGTTATGTGCAGCATGAGATGGTGCATTATCATGCAGAAAAATGATCTTGCTGTGAAATACACGGTTCTTCTTCTTGAACCATGGCAGGAAGTGCTGTTTGAGAAAATCCACATACATTATGGAGTTCATCTTTAGCGCCTTCAGGGATCCTAAAGGGGCCGACAATCTCTCTCCCCATGATTCCAGCCCAAAACATTACTCCACCTCCTCCTTGTTGGCGCTGTAGCCGTGTTTGCGTGGGGTGTCCATCAACCAGCCATCCTCCACTCCATCCATCTGGACCATCGAGCGCTGCACGGCACTCATCCGTGAACAAAACAGTTTTGAAATCAGTCTTCATGTAATGTTTGGCCCACTGGAGCCGTTTCTGCTTGTGTGAAGTGGATAGAGGAGGTCGACAGGATGGCGCATGCACAGCTGCAAACCTCTGAAGGACCCTGCATCTTGTTGTTCGGGGGACGTTGGAGGCACAAGCAGCTTCAAAAACTTGTCTGCTGCTATGACAAGGCTTTTTTGCCGCTGCTCTTTCAACCTGACGTAATTGCCTGTAGGAAAGAGTCCTCAATTTGCCCTTATCAGCACGCACACGTGTGTACTGTGAATCAGCTACATACTTCTTGATTGCCAAGACACTTCATCCTGATCATCGCACAATGTTGATTGTAGTCATGCCTTGACCTAAACACTCCACAATTTGTTGCTTCTCAGCAGCCGACACATCCTTTTTCTTTCCCATTTTGGCAGAAAATGTAGGCTGCTTAATAATGTGAGAGAGCCTTCTTAAGTAGTCTTGCCTTTCATTGGACACACCTGCCAAACTAATTAGCACAGGTGTCTGCAATTGCTTACAGTGATATAAAGAGCCCTGACACACATCACCATCAATGAGTTTAACTGACAAACAAACAAATTCTTCCCTTATCACTCCTAAACACTTTTTGTATAATAATTTGGAACGCAGTGTACATGTGCTTTTCCACAAAACACCAGTGGTTCACGTAGTGAATCTTACAGTTCTAACTTGCCAACCGTGGTCTGTATGGAGTTGTTCAATAAAGGGCCCAAAATTAAGATAACATAGATGGGAGAGGTCTCTATGAATAGGAATTCCTAAGTATTTGATACCCTGTGAGGGCCAGGCAAAGGGAAAGTTGGACTGGATGGAATCCTATATGGATTTGGGGAGGGAGACATCGAGGGCCTCCGACTTCGCTGCATTGATTTTAAAATTTTACCATGTAACAAAGTGATCTATTTCAGCCATAACAGCATGGATGGATATATGTGATTGAGTGATATATACTAGGACATCATCAGCAAATAGAGAGCACTTGTACTCGGTGCCTCCCACCTCAATCCACCTAATATTGGGGTTATGGCGAATTGATGAGAGCAGGTGCTCCGTCACTAGGATGTATAAGAGAGGGGACAGAGGACATCACTGCCTTGTCCCATTGGTGATTGTGAAAGGTGATGAAAATGTTCTGACGCACCCCCTGGGCCTTGGGACACCCGGAGCCGGACCCTTTTTGGTGGATGCTGGTGGTTGTAGTCTTCGTGGCGGCGACCCAGTTCCGTGGCTCAGGGCGGTCAAACCAGTGGCGGAACTATTTATGTGGTTTTCATGTTTAAATGTCCGACTACGCCACCCGTGGATTGCGGTCAGAGTGAACCGCCGCTACAGGGCAGACCACTGAGGCTGGTGTTGTGGGTGCAGCAGAGCGTAGCATAACTCCCCACGGGAGGAGTATAGCCTCAGGGCAGTGTATGCGGAGGATGGGGGTGATGGTGCAGGGCAGCAGCAGTAACGACACGGAGTCAGTGATGCAGTTCAGGGCCTTTACTCACAGTTCTTATTATCCAGACCACGTCTGCAGGTAACGGCTGCCCACGTCGTACTGTGCTCACCAGGTGAGGGGCTCAGACAACTCCCAGATAACTTTGGAGCACTTCACAGGACCCCCTTTGTGTGTCCTTTGTCTGGCCTTTCTTACCAACCCTTCTGTCCGGCTGCCTCGGGCCTCCTCTTGGTAAACTTGGCGCCAGTTTCCCTGACCCTATGTGGTGCCTTCCTAGCGGGTGTAGCGAGGGGCTGCGCCACATAAAATGTCAGAGCCTCCGGTTTCTAGCTGAGGGTCGTTTCCTGCCTCCACTAGTTCGGGGACCGGTCTCCCCCTTTGGCCTGACCCCTCCACGCAGGTGGATTCGGGCGTGCGGTGGCGACTCGCCCGTCCGCACCCCTGGGATCCCTTCATTCCTCGTTCCTGGAGCCTTCTCCGCTCCTCTTCCTTCCTTCTCCCTCTTCCAGGCCTGGGCCTCTGTTACTAGGCCCGCCTCCGGAGCAGAGCTCATGCAGAGCCCCTGCTCCCTGCCACTTCTGCTCAGACTTCTCTGCACTGAACTAAGATGGTGCCCACCTTTTATACTCCCTTCTCAATGCACCCAGGAACTGCTTCCTCCCTGCTCCTGCACTACAGGGTTCCCCTTCCTCAGTGTTCCCTCCCCCCACTCCAGCCTGGGACAGGGACTGTCGTGCCCATCTCAGGGGCATATTGGTCGCCCTGCCCCACGGCAATGTGGTGCAATGCATGCAGGTGTCGGGTCCTGATCCACACTCCATCCTTACCTGAGAGTGAGATATCACACCTCTGGGTGAGGTGCAATACGTCTGTAGCAACCGAGCCCTCAGGGTGCTACAGTTCCATTTATCTTCAGCCTAGGTGACGTATTGCGATACAGGGCCGTGATTTTGGCTATAAAAGGGTCCCCTAGACCCCTACCCCAAGCTTTTTAAGAGAATCATATATGGCGTGCCAGGAGACTCTATGGAATGCTTTCTCAGCATCCAACGAGAGTATCTAATTACAAATTTTTAACTGCATCTAGCCCAGGAAATACTTTGTGCCTAGTAGCAGTGTCTGCTAGTGAGCGGATTATCCCGGCTGTTAAGCAAGCTGCACCACCTGTAGTTTAGACACTTAATTTTTTCAAAGGAAATGCTTCGGGACCATGGGATACTTAGTGAAGAGCATCAGGAGGCACCCCAAGGCATAGGGGCTGGGACTGGCAGTAGGATGCCTTGCGGTGGACAGCCGAGCTCGATCCTTATAAAAGCTTTTTAACTGCAGCAGCTTTAGTGGACGCTACTGGAGCTGGAATTACCACGGCTGCTGGCATGAGACTTGCCCTCCAATAGATCCTTGTAAATGGATTTAAAGTGTATTCATTCAAATTAGAGAGACAATTTAAATTAAAAAGCTTAGAGCTGCCTCCACCACAGGGGGGCTCGCTCGACCCACCAGCGGACAGGCACCAGTATTGGGAGAGGGGGGCTGGCCGTCAGGGTTCACCGCGGCTCTGGCACAAACCCGGCGACACGGAGGTGGCACGGGCAGGAGCGGACTGGCCGTGTCGGCTTCTCACTTTTTGGATTTTAGAAGGGCATGACATGCCTATATCTGTGTCTCCCCCTCCTTTTACTCCTCCACCTCTTTTATTTTCGCATGACTATATGTACTTGTCACTTTTCCATGTGTTAGTTATGTCTTCTGAGCAGTTTGTCAGCTTTTGGACACCTTTGAAGGTGTTTTCTATGTGTTTCTATGTGTTTTTGTTTGCCTGCCATTGGTTTTAACGGTGTTCGAAGGTGTTCGACGAACAGTTCGACGAACAGTTCGGCGAACACACGGGTGTTCGACGAACCGAACCGAACTCGAACACTACGGGGGTGGCTCAACACTAGTCGTGACCATGGATACCTAAGGAACTGCAACACCCAGTACGTGGGGTAAGTGACATAGGTTATCAAAAGAGCTATGCTACATTTCAAATTGGAGGTATTTGCTAATATTATTAGTATGCCTACAACATATTGGGATAGGATATTGGAGATGGGAATACCCCTTTAAATTAAAAGAATGTAATAATTAAAATCTTTTGAAGTTACGTTTCTCAAGAATTAAAGTACAATTTAAATAATAAAATGGTATGTTCAGGGTGAGCCTTGGTTTGGTAGTGCTTGGTGCATAACTTTTTTTCTGAGGCTCTACTGTATACCACAAAGTGGCCAAACACACGGTTTAATGAACCGTGGAGAGATTTAGCTTTAGCATTTTATGCTGCTGTCTTTTAATATAAGTTTTAAACCAAATGTAGAAGCTATGTGCAAGTCCTGGCTAGATAGCCCATCAGGGCTAGTGGTGTTCCAATCAGTAGTAACCGGCATAGCAGCCCATGTGACTGTATGGGTTGCACGCCCCTGAAACTGGTCTTGGGTATTTTAAAGCTAGATCTGCTCTAAAATAACAAAACAATCAATTTTTACCTACTGAAGCCCCTGCAGCTTCAGTGTCGCCCCTTAAGTTGGTATTTAATGATGTAAATACTTTAGATGCAGCGACACAGAAACACAGAGCAGCCAAAACAGGGTTAATAAGCATGGGAAGTTTATAATAACAGGGTCAATCTCACGCAGGGAGTAACAGGGGAAAATATGGGGGAAAACAAGGGAAGTAGCAGGTAAAACTTTAACTGACAGTTCACAGTTTAACTAGATATAGCAAAGTCTAACCGGTTGTAATCGACAGTTTTTACACTTAGCTGACTCTTTTCCTCCACAAGGCAGTTGCCAGCTGATGCCGGTGTTGATTTCTTCAGGCTTCCCCGCCCAAACAATGCTCCGTCTTCTGGCGGCAGTGGGTGGTCTCCAGTTTTACCCGCTGAGCCCCTAGTTCATAACACGGCACCTCACATGCTCAGCTCCACAGATCCTGCGTCTCTTCTCTAGTCGGCTTGACTCCTCTGGTCCACTGCACTTGGCTCTTGCTCCCAGTACTGGAGCCAGGAGCCTGGACCCTCTTACACTGCTCTCCTAAGCAGGACTCTGCTCTCGCTTTCCCGCGCAAAAGTCCTCGTTACTCTCTCTCTCTAGCCACGCCACCAGTTTTCCGGTCACCTGACCTCCCAGCTCTCACTCTGGACACGCCCCCAGCTTCCCAGTCACCTGACTCCTGTGCTGGAAATCTGTCTTCCCCCTGCAACCAGAGGTACGGCCCTGGCAGTTCCAGATCCCTTGTTCTGACAGTACTTACACCCCGGTCTTCCCTCTTACATTGACATGAAGTGACATACCATTTATAACACATGATCACTGCACCCAATCACTGGAGCTCAGTAGTGAGGCTGAGGTAGATGGCAAAAGATCACTCAGCACAGTCATTGGCTTTAACAGTCACGTGCTGTAGACATGAGCTCACTCCTAGCTCACTGTACACAGACTGGTGGAGACCAGCATAGAGGAAGCAGTGGAGCTGCAGGGCCTTAGGTAGGTAAGTACTGCTTGTTTTGTTATTATCAAGCTGATCCAGCCTCTGGGACAGTACTTTATAAAAATGGACAACCCTTTTATACAACAAATCTTTGACATAGTTTAAATAATTTGCAATTTGAGATTGACAACTGGATATTAAATATCTTTTTAGCTATGTGCCTATCATACTCCTAATTCTGTTCTATGAGCTTAGCTACTAATTTCAAGAAAGCAATCAGCTGCTATATCCAACAGCTTTTATTCATGAGAAACAGCAGCAGACACGAACAACAGAGTTGTCCATGTTCTCTCTACAATTCCTGAATTACCAGCCACCTAAAATCCTGGTCATCATTCACCTAGCAACAAGATCTATTGTATTCTACTTCTCTAGTGTCAGATCAAACACAAAGAAAGTTATTAAGTCAAGATGGTTCTAGGGATGGTTCTTTATAGATCTCAAATAACATTAACTGAGAAGATGTAAAATTCTTCGCTATTGTGTTTTCTGAATTTGCACTAATTTTTTAGTGGTGCTATCAAATTGATATTTAAAAAAAAACAAACATATTTTTAAAAAAAATATTTAGTATCATTGTAGCTAATTATTATTTAAGCTGATATTTAACCCCTTAGTGACAGAGCCAATTTTGACCTTAATGACCAAGCCCAATTGTTTTTTCATGACACATTGAACTGTATGTTAGTGGTAAATTTAGGTCAATATGTTTTGTTTTTATTTGTGAAACTATCGGAATTTTGTTGAAAAATTTGCAATTTTTCAAACTTTCAATTTTTATATGCTTAAACCAGTTAGTCATGCTGTACAAAATAATTAATAAATAACATTTCTCATATGTCTACTTTACATCTGTATCATTTTTCAAATGTAGTTTTGTTAGGATATTAGAACGGTAAAACCAAAGACATTAGCCGGACTATAAGCTGGTATATGTGCAAAGTGCAAAATCACCTTCGCATTGGCCATTTCACAGACAAAACCCCAAAAAAAAGCATATATCCTACAGCATGTATGTTAGCAAATAGTAATATTACATGTAAACAGCATAGGGTACTTAGTTAATGCTATTTTGATCATAAAAGCCATCCAACCACGACAAGGTGAACCCACCGGGACGGTCCTAAACTGTTTCTAGTGCTAATAACTTAACTTGTGTCAAACGACCTCAATGTGAATAAGTGCAGAACAGGACAGAGTAATTTTGATTTTTTGTGTTTTTTTGGATATTAGAAGGGTTAAAATTTAGCATCAATATTTCATTTTTTCAAGATATTTACAAAATCTATTTCTTTAGGGACCTATTCAGATTTAAATTGACTTTTAGGGGCCTATATATTGTAAAAGAGAGGAGAAGATTCCAGTGGAAAAATAATAAATAAAATCAGTTTTTTATTAGAAAAATCTTAAAAAGACTATGGCACTACATATCCAGCAGGCACACTGACTTAACCATGAGTAAGGCATCATAAAGCTAAAACGCGTTGGTTTGTCAGTGTACCTGCTGGATATGTAGTGCCATCGTCTTTTTAAGATTTTTGTAATAAAAATTGATTTTATTTACTATTTTTTCCGCTGAAATCTTCTCCTCTCTTTTGCTATGTGACACCTTATTGGATCCAGGACCACTCTGTGCAGAATCATCACCTTTGTCCAGTATTCACATCTCCGGTGAGCTGACTCTCCATCTCCCCCTCACCTTCTCCCTACATTACCATATATATTGTAAACTCCCCAAAACTGATGCCATTTTAAAAGCCTCACCCCTCAAATAAAAAAAGAAAGATTGCAATTTTTCCTCTAAAATGTTTCTGTAGCCCTAAATGTTTCACTTTTACAAGTGATAGCACAAGAAAATGGACCCAACAATTTATTACACAGTTTCTTCTGATTACACTGATACTCCACATGTGGTCATAAATCTCTGTTTGGACAAACAGCAGGGCTTGGAACGGAAGGAGCACCATTTGAATTTTGGAACACAAATTTGGCTGAAATAGATTGTGGGTGCCATGACGCTTTTGCAGAGCCTCTAAGGTGCCTAAACAGCAGAAAACTCCAACAACTGACCCAAATTTGGAAACTATACATCTTAAGGACTTTATCCAGGGGTATAGAGAACATTTTTAACTCCCAGGTACTGCACAGAATTTGATAACATTAGTTTATCATGTTGAAAAATTTATTTTTTTTTCACTAAAATGTTGCTTTAGCACCAAATTGATCACTTTTGCAAGAGGTAACATGAAAAAGTGGACCATACAGTGTGTCACATACTTTTTTCTGAGTGTGGCTATACCCCACATGTAGTCAAAAAGTTCTATTTGGACACACGGCAGGGCTCGGAAGGGAAGTGACATTTGGTATTTGGAGTGTAAATTTGGCTGGAATAGACTGCAGACACCATGTTTTATTTGTAGAGCCTCTGAGGAACCAAAACAGCAGAAACCCCCATAGGTGACCCCATTTTGGAAATTAGACCCATCAAGGATTTCATTTAGGGGAGTGTTGAGCATTTTGAACCCATAGATGTGAAGGAGGGTGGAGGGCAGATGAAAACGCTGTGGCAACAAAGGGATTAATTGTGATGTGCTATGTTTTATTGTACCAGTTTGTGTGATAAAAACTGTAATATATTTTATCCCAATGGCCGGTGTTGTATTTCCGATCTCCTCTAAGCTTTTCCTAAGGCCGTCCCTGGGAATATGGTAGGTCTGTCCAGTAGGGGAACCATACAGCAGATAGGGACATAGCTTATACTACATAGAATATGAGACAGTTAACATTGGGATTAGCCCAAAGTTTGGGAGGAGAATTTTATATAAAAGGTTTCCCAGGTTAGAGGGAGTCTACACTCATACAGTTCAAGTTCAGTGAAGGAAAGCAGAATGGGAAAAGGAAGGCTGAATATACAAGAAAACTGGTTCCAGGAAGCAGAGACAGCAGAAAAGAAATTGTTCTGTCAGTGTGAGTCACTTAATAGACTCCATCTGGACGCTGGGACAGTCTTGGACTTGAGGTCCGTAAGAGAGTCTGAGAAGCATGCCTCTGTCTTCCTCATCAGGAAGATGTCGGCTGGGTCGCCGAGGGAGAGGAAGATGGTAGGTCTGCAGCCATGTGCAAATGAATTGCACACTAAAGCTGAACTTGCTAAACCGGACCCAAGGGCTCCTGCCTTGTTTGTAGCTGGATCCGGTCCCAAGGATGGGGAGGTAACGAGTAGAGTTGAGCAGAACCTTTCAAGGTTCGATTTGGTTCCAATCAACTAATTTCACGATGTTCAACATATCCGAATCCAATTGCATTCAATGAGAGGCAAAATTAAACGCATACACAACACCTTCAAAGGGGCCCAAAAGCTGTCAAAACAGCTCAAATTAGGAGCAGACACCAGGAAAAGTGGCATAAATAGCCCCCCGGGCTAAATTTTATAATGGCACAGCAGCAGTCAGGCATTGGTCATGCATGCGGTATCAGGGTCTGGGCCAGCATTTACAGCTTTAAATTTAACTTCAATTTAAGATGAGGTGGGTGAGGGATTAGTGTAAGCCTGCTCTGCTGGGAGCCCTGATACCTCATGCAACCGCTCGAGCTGCTTTTCTGCCCAGCCACATTCAGATGGCACAAACATCAGTTTCATAGATTACTAAGGTAGAAAAATGTAAGGATAACACAGGTAGTTGACTGAAGGTAAGTGCAGGCCTGCCAGTCCGGGAGCCTTACTGCTATAGGCAAACCACATAAAGGATGCCCCACATTGGAGTTTTAACATTTAAAAAAATATTGCCATACACCACTAAAGTGGCATCAATTTCACCAGAGTAGAAATAGTATAATGGGGACCACCACCCCTTTCACTAAAGGAAACACACCAGATAGAGACCCAAACAGGAGTATCCACATTTCAAAAAAGTATTGGCAACATCAGCAGCAGTAGCAACAGCAGGCACAGAAGCCACGACAAAGATGTCACAGACTGCAATAATGCAAGATCAATGCAGCACACTAAAAACTACACCATCGCCTAGTCTGCACAGTCTGAGATTAGGGTGCAAAAGTCCTTGGAGATCCATGACTTGTTCATCTTTATGAAGGTTAGGCGGTCTACATATTTAGGGGACAGGCAGATACGCTTATCCGTCAGGACACCACCAGCAGTGTTGAAGACACGTTCTGAGAGAACGCTGGTTGCCGGGCATGATAAAACCTTCAGGTGAGCTCAGGCCACTCTTCCATTTTTGAAGACCAAAATGTAAAAGGGTCCAAACCCTCCCTGATGGCATTGATATTGAGCTGGAGATACTCCTGCACCATCCTCTCTAGTCGTTCACTACATGTCATGTTTACTCTGTTGTGCTGGTTTCATGGGCTGGTCTAAAAAAATGTGGTAAACGACTTACAGAAATTGCTTCTGCCACTTATACTGCTGCTGCTAATGTTTTTGCGTTGACGAATTGACGTTACTGGGGTTGGAAGTTTACAACTGCGATGCACACTGTGTGCCTCACTGCTGTCTTGGGGAAAATCATTCTTAAGGTTGTCTACAAGCATGTTCCTATACTCCAGCATGTGCACGTGACTCGCCCCCTGGGCCGCGGGGCACTCGAGACCGGGACTCTGTACGTTGCTGGGGGTAGTTATGGTGTCAACCCGGTCCCGTGGCTCAGGGTGGTCAGACCAAATGGCGGTCTATCAATCAGTACTTTAAATGTCCGACTACGCCACCCGTGGATTGCGGTCAGGGATAACCGCCGCTGCAGGGCAGGCCATTGGAGCTGGTGTTGGTGTGCATCAGAGGTAGAACAACTCCCCACGGGAGGAGTGTAGCCCCAGGGTAGTGTAGGTGGATGTTGGGGGTGATAGTTCCGTCCGCGACGGTCAGAATGCAGAGTCCGCTTAAACAGTTCAGGGTCTTTATTATAACAGATGGTAATGACCCAACAACAGTACCGGCTAGAAGGGGGCCTGGATGTCTGAGAACACTAGGGAAGCCCCTCTGGTCAGGGTGAGGGTGTAGGCCTACCGTGCTCTCTAAGCTCTTTCTGACTATTTCCCCCTTTAGTGGTAAAATAGCCCACGTCCCTGAGCATGCCGTGTATTCTCACCTGTATGGCTTGCAACTTGGGCTCCTTTTACCTCTGGCCTCTCTTGGCTTTGCTGGTCCCTTCTGTTGTGGCGGAGCCTCCAGGCTTTTTAGGCCAAAGGACATGAAATCCCTCGCGGATTGGTTCTCTGCTGCTGGACTTAGAGTCTTTACAGCCTCGGACCCCAATGTCCGGTAGATTATTCTCCCTTTCTGCCAGGACAGGCTCTCGGCACCGTACGTCCCTGGCTAGCAGTTCCTCCACTGCCTCACGACCTCCTCAGCTACAGCTGAACTGTCCCTCCTTCTCTGGGACTAGTCTCACTCCTGAGCTAGGTCGTCCAGTTCTCTCTAACCCTGCCCCCAGTTCCAGCTTTTATAGGGGCAGCCAGTTCCCCCTACTGGCCTGGGACAGTAGGTGCTGTATGCTAATTGTCCCTAACCAGGGAACCTCCCTCCTGCTCTCAGACACAGCCTTTATTATTTGTGGCATCCTGGCCTGGGGTGACACACACGTACCTTTCCAGGGTGGGAAGCATCTGGCAAAATTTACTCTTGCACCTTGGATCTAACAGAGTGGCAACCCAGTAGTCAGCACTATTTCGAATCCTAACAATACGTGGCAGATAGTGCAGCAAGAAGGCGCTCATGTGTTGGGCTCTTCCATGAGGTCCAAGCACATGGTGGGTTGGTGGAGGGATAACACTGAAGCTTGCTTTCTCCATCCCCTCCAGCCAACCACGGACAACAGAGAGGGGATCATTATCCTCTTCATCTCCTGACTGTTGCGCGGCTATCACCTCTTCTTCCTCATCCTCCTCCATTTGTTCCTTGGCTTCTGCACCTTCACTTACAGTTTATCTGGTACAACGAGCCCCCCTCGATCCACCCTTCCATGGCACCTGCCTGTGTGATGACAGTCTGGAACTTACAGATGTTATTATCCCTTCTGCATCCTCCTCTGCTTCCTCTGGGATCACCACCACCTCCCGATGACCGAAAGAGTGATGTTGATGACGACATCGTCAGCGCTATCCATCTTTGCAGCTATTTCGAAACTGTGTAGAAGGGTGAAGAGGTCCTTAATCTGTGCCCACTCTGCAAATTTGCATCACGTCCATATTGTGTTGGCCCAGGCAATGCAACATGAGATACTGCGTCAGGGCTCGTCGCTGCTGCCACAGTCACTGCAACATGTGCAGACTGGAATTCCACTGTGTCGGCTCATCGCATATCAACTGGTTAACCGGTATGGCCAAAGACCTCTGTAGCGATGCAAGTCGATGACCCCTCAGGGTGCAAACAGCCGAAGTGAGCACACAGCAACTGTGCTTTCTGCAGCAGCGCATCCAGGCGGGGATAATGGCGAAGAAATTGTTGGACCACAAGGTTGAGGATGTGATCCATGCAAGGCACGTGTGTGAGATTGCCCCGGCGTAGGGCTGCCACCAGGTTCACAAGGTCATCACACACGCCCTTCCCTGGCTCCAGGTTCAGTTAAGACAGACATTGCTCAAACTTGGCCTGGATAGCTGTCCACAACTCTTGATCTGTATGACTGCAATCTCCAAGGCATATTAATTTGAAGACTGCCTGATTGCGGCGAGCCTAACTGCTGCAGTACGGAGGTGGGGAGCATTCTCTCTGCACTGTTGGAATGCATGTTTCATTAAGGCACAGGTTGAGGGCACAGTTCGAGGCCCTAGAGGAGGGGGAGGTGGCAGAAGCAGTGGAGGAAGTGTTACATACAGAGATTTGTCCCACAAGCCATGGGGATTCCAAGACTTGTGGAGCAGAACCTTCCCCGCGTCCCCCGCAGCCACTAGAGTCACTCAGTGCCCAGTCAGCGAGATGTAATGCCTCTGGCCATGCTTGCTCATCCAGATGTCAGTGGTGAAATGCACCCTGGCAGACATAGATTATTTCAAGGAACAGGTGATGTTGTCTGCAACATGCTAGTGTAGTGCAGGCACAGCTCTCTTAGAGAAGTAATGGCGACTGGGCAGCATTTGCATGATCAACAGATTGGAGATGGTGGATTTCAACCTCTTAGCTTTGGCATGTGTAGGATGAAACAATCTTTTATGTGACCACAACTGTGAGATCAAGGGCTGGCTGCTGTACTGAGAGAGGGTGGAGTATGGTGAACACATCAAACTGCTGGACTGTGAGTGAGGTGCAGGCGGAGATGTTACGGTGGATTGAGAAAGATATTGTGTGCTCGGTGAAACAAAAACAGCAGGCACTTCTGTAACAGTTGACGAGTTCTCACTCACCCCTACTGGAGCGGATAAACAAGTGTTGGTTCTGTGGCCAGAGACCTGTGTGAGAACACTTGGCACTGTGACGGAGGAGGAAGAAGCAGTAGATGTGGTTGATAGGGAGGCCGATGGTTGGTGAGGCCCGCTAGTCCGCATTTTATCGCAGTGAGATTCCCAGACTAACGTATGTTGATCGCGCATGTGCCGGTTCATGAATTTAGTTGGCAAATTATTGCAATTTTTGCCTCTACTGAGTCGTTTTTTGCAAAGTTGGCAGATAACGTGAGTTGGGTTATCCTTTGCGGTCTAAAAAAAAGGCCAAGGCTAGGAACCTTGCTGCGCTTGCGAACTGTAGACCCACCATCACTGCTGGCCACAGCCACAGTTGTGGCTGAGGATGCAGTGCTCGTCCTGGTGGCGTCACTCCATTTCTGTGTGGGAAGCCTCAACGTAACCTCCTTGTCTTCCTCTTCCTCTACCTCCTCTGCTGAGCTACTCAGCTGCGTGCCTTTTGGTTCAAACTAAGTGGGATCTAAAAACTCATTGTCATCCTCTCTGTTCTCCCACTCCTTGGCCTGAGAGTCACCTTTCTCCTCTTCCTGCCCTAACAGTACAGTACAGATTGCGTGCGACTCAGGCATGTGAGTCTCATCAGGATCATTTCCCCACCCGGGGATTAATGTCTGGTGACGAGGGTCAGGATTCTGCTCAGACCCTACTTCGTCCAGCCCCGAATCCAACAGAAAAAAATTTGGGGCATTGGTGCAGATGCTTTCCTCCTCTTGAGTCTGTGAATCTTTGAAGCAGACCTCTGATGCCCATGGAATAGAATATGTGAACAGCTCTGCAGACTCGCCAATCTGTGGTTCCCTACAGTCCGTTTGGCGGTTGGAGAGTTGTGACGCTGGGGAAAACAATAGTAATTGGGGTGCTAACTCTGAGGACTGTACTGTGTGTGATGTTGAGGTGGAGAAACAGGAGGAGTGGCCACTTGATGCAGTGCTTGCCATCCACTGGACCACATGCTCTTTCTGGCCCTCATCTACAAGGCGTACCACTGTGTGGCTGCCAAAGAAAGGGAGTAAAGTAGCCTGTCCTGTAACAGAAGTTGTCAGTTGTCTTTGGATAGGACATGACGGTGTTTGTTCAGTAGGGCTTTCACTAACATTACCACTTACCCCACATACACCTTGAACACCAAGCCTATTCTTCCTTCTACCACAACCTCACTTTTTCCCACTTATGTTGGATGTAACCTTCCCATCTTTTAACAAGCTGTTTAACAAACCTATGCCCAGAACTGTCAGTCACCTGTCACTAAATTACCAATCAGGATTTATTTACTCAGATAGTGTGGCTGGAGCACGCCATTAGCAACAAAAATTTAGATTTTCTACTGTGGAGCCCTGAATAGAGCAGAATAGCAGAGAAAAACAATTACAAGCTCAGATGTGGCCTGCTTTATGTAGCACGGTAGTAACAGAAAAAAAAAATTCTACTGTGGAGCCGTGGATGGAGCAGAATCTCAGCACAAAACAATTACAAGCTCAGATGTGCTTCACAGAACTTTTTAAAATGTGGATGTGACAACGAAAATTAATTCTTTTCCGCTAAAATGTTGTTTTAGCCCCAAATTTGTAATGTTCACAATGAATAATAGGAGAAAACAGACCCCAAAAGTTGTTACACAATTTCTCCTGAATTCGATGATACCCCATATGTGGTCAAAAACTTCCGTTTCGGCACATAGCAAAACTCGTAAAGAAAAGAGCCCTATTTAATTTTTGGAATGCAAATTTAGACACCGTGTTGCATTTGCAGACCCCTGAGGTGCCAAAAAAACGGAAACACCCACAAGTGACCCAATTTTTCAAACTAAACCCCATAATGAATTTATCTATCGGTGTGATAAGCATTTTTGGCGCACAAATTACATCACAGAATTTTATAAGGTTGGGCTATAAAAAAGAAATAGTTAGGGTTTTTCCACTAAAATTTTACTTTAGTCTCAAAGTTTTAATTCAAACAAGGGGTAATAGGAGAAAATTATCAGGACAATTTGTTATGCCATTTTACCGAACGTGGCAGTACCCCTAATATGGTTGTATACTACTGTTTCTGTTTGAATAGATTATGGGCTCCATTAGCCGAGCCCCTGAGGTGCCAGATCAGTAGAAGCCCCCACAAATGACACACATATTGGAAGCTTCATTGCTTAAGGAATTCATCTAGGGGTATAGTGAGTATTTTGAACCCACAGGTGCCTCACAGAATTTTATAACATTGGGATGTGGAAATGTAAGATTTTAGTGGTAAAAAAATATTTTTTTTATTAGCTGCAATAATGGTAACATTTTGGTGTAAATAATATTTTTTGATCACTTTCAGTATAACACTGGAATTGCTTTCTTGTGCTCTACACTGAGTAATTACGTCGGGGTTTCCGTGTAAATCCCACAAAAATGCATTTAGGATGAAATCCCTGTTGCAACCACTCACTATAATGAGGCAAACCCCAGATGTAACTGCTCAGCGGAGAGCACATAATAAAGGTAAACCAAGCCTTATTCCAATTTTTGGCCAGAAAAATGAACAGATAGACAGGCGTACAAGAATAGTTATTATTTTTATTCTTGCAAGGTTCACTGTGCGGTAAAAGTGATAAGACCATTTTATTCTTCAGGTCACTACAATTACAGCGATACCAGATTGATATATATTTTTTTCTTTTTTTGCTACTATCACTCACTAAAAATGTTCTTTTATAAAAAATTGTTTTTCCGTTTCCATATTCTGAGAGTTGTAACTTTTTTTATTTTTTGGCAAACAGAGCTGTGTGAGGGCTTATTTTTCGCATGACGTGTAGAAGAGTTTTTTGGTACCATTTTGGGGTACATAACATTTTTTGATTGCTTGTTATTCAGATTTTTCAGATGCAGAGTGAGCAAAAACCAGCAATTTAGTTATTGTTTTTATTTTTTGCGTGGTTCACCATACGGTAAAAGTAATAAGACCAATTTATCCTTTGGGTCACTATGATTACATTATATTTATATCTTTTTTTTTATGCTTTGCTACTTTTACACACTAAAAACAATATTTTACAAAAATGTATTTGTTTTTGCACCACCATATTCTGAGAACTGTAAATGTTTTATTTTTTTTTTGCCGAATGAGCATATTAGGGCTTGTTTTATGCAGGACGATTTGGCGTTTTAATTGATACTATTTTTTTTGCATATGACTTTTTGATCACTTTTTATTCCATTTTTTGCGTGTCAGTATGATGTGTTTTTATTATTATTTTACGCTGTTCACGGTACGGAATAAATAAAGTGACAGTTTTATAGTTTCTGTCATTCCAGACGCGTTGATAACAATTATTTGTACATTTTTTTGTTTATTTTTGTTTTAACACAAAAGCTGTGCTTTTAGTGGCAAAACGTTTTTTGTAATTTTTGTGCCCTTTTTTTTTACACATTTTATTTCACTTCTTTTACTTTTTCACTTAGTCCCATTGTAAGACAGGAATATTTTTTACTTTGATCACTGGTCTCATGTAGTGCAGTACTGCAATATGCTTGACTTCCTGGCAGCTGCTTTACTAGTCCTCCAGTGATAATCTCCTGCTAATAAAACAGTGATTTTATCAAAACTACTCTAAACAGCCCAGTAAATGACACATTGCTGGAATCAGGGTCTCTGCCCCTATAATATGATGCTCTCAGATTACATAGCAAAAACCTTGTGACAGATTCCCTTTAAATAGAACAATGAATGTTGAAATTTACATTCAAATATATCAACAATCCATTGTTTTTTATTTTAGTCATTAACCAAAGCACTTTTTATCTATTGTGTTCCCCCTATCTCCTTATAGATTGTAAACTTGCAAGCAGGGCCCTCACTCCTCCTATAACTGTAGAACTATGTGTTATTTTGAATTGTCTTTATTGTTTGTACATGTTCCTCTAAAGTTCTGCAGAATGTAATGGCACTATATAAAGTTATTATTAATTAACATCTCCAAAAACCAAGAGTATCCTGATGGTTTACAAAAGTGCCATCTGAATGTTTCATCTCGGACATCTGTTACTTCATGCTGATAATCGATATATCTATTGATGAATATTGGATACATTTTTATACTTTCCTTTTTATAATGTCTTGTAAGAAATAACTTGGAAAACCTTCTTTATCAATATTTATTTCTACAGTTTCATTTTAGTATGATCACCATATTTAAGTATAAAACTTAAGGGGATGATTTCTTAATCATTCTTCTAAAAGATCTAGTCCATGCATGATATGCAGTTCTGCTCACCATTATTGGCACCCAATCATTTTTTTCATAGACTGTACAATATCTACAGAAATAAAGTCCAAAGTAATACAACAATAAAACATTGTTTTTCAACTTCCATTTTGCAATTTCAAAGAAGAAACAGAATAAACAGCATGTGCAGCAATAAAGGCCCCCCTAATTAATACTTGGTTGCACAAAATGCACACCCTTTAGCATTGCTGACAGCCTCCAAACGTTTCCTGTAACCATCTATAAGCTTCTTGCACTTCTCAGCTGGAATTTTCTTCCACCTTTCCTTTGCAGTTTGTTCAAGCTCTTGAATGTTTGCAGGGTTCTTTTTTACAATGGAAGATTTCAGCTCACTCCAAATATTTTTAATGGGATTGATGTCAGGACTCATTGCTGGCCATATTAAAACAATCTATTTTCTCTTTTTCAACCATTCCTGTGTACTTTTGATGTGTGCTTTGGGTCATTGTTTTGCTGGAGTACCCATGATCTTTGACTCAAACCAAGTTTTCTTACACTGGGTAGGACATTTCGCTCTAAAATCTGTTGCTAATTCTCTGATTTCAAGACTCCTATGATACGGTCAAGGCCTTCAGTACCAGAATCAGCAAAGCAACCCCACAGCATTATGGAGCATCCACCGTGCTTGACTGTTGGTAAGGTGTTCTTTTCCTTATAAGCTTCATTTTGCGGGCTGTAAATAAACTGTTGCTTTGCATTGCCAAAAAGCTCTATGTTTGCTTCATCTGTCCACAGAACATTTTCCCAGAAGGATTGTTGTGGTCTGTCAAGATACTTTTTGGCAAAGATCAGTCGTTCCTTTTTATGTCTTTTCTTCAATGTTGGTTTCTTCCTTGGCCTTTGCCCATAAAGCTTGGCTTGGTTTAGTGTGCGGCGTATGGTACTTGTTGAAACCATGACTCCAGAATGTTCCAGGTTTGCCTTCAGGTCTTGACGTGGTGTTTTTTCCATCATTCGCACCAACCTTCGAAGACATCTCTTATCAATTTTCCTCTTTCACATAATAAAAAAGTAAAGCCAGCTCACCTGTGTGGTTCATTAATGGAGCACGGGAGAACGTTCTGATCAAAACGTGATGAATAGCCAAAGACAGTCCACCTATCCCCCATCCTCTTTCCACATGGATGTAATTTTTAGCATGGACTAATTAAACTCCTGTTTTTACTTGGAGCTGGATACCACATTGTCTTTGAATTTTCATCTTTCCACCACGTTCAGGGAGGTTCTTGACGGATCCATGCTTGGCAAACTTCTTAATAACATTGCGCACTGTTGAAACTGGGATACCAATGGATCTGATGTCCTCAAACAGCTCCTTTGTCTTCACCATTGTGACAAAGGTTCAGGTCCTACCATGTGGCTTTTTAAAACAGTGAAGTTATCATTCATTGGCTAATTCATGTCACATGGGCACCGACAATTACTCACAGGTGAAACCCTTTTGTGGTTTACCACAGATGAGTTGAGTCAAAATGTGTTTCCATATTAAATTAATGTAAAGAGTGCCAATATTAGTGACACAGCAAGCTTTAGGTTTTTCTATTTTTCCCTCCGATTGTTTTTTGTTTTAAATTATTGTTTATCATTTGCTCTTTTGTATTTAACATGAGTCTCTATACAAAAGAACTGTTTCACTTGATTCATTTTTTTCAGGAGATATTCCACATTATGTACTGAAACTTCTTGGGTGCCAATAACGATGAGCAGGACTGTAGAAGTATAAAATTTTAAGTTATATATAACCAGCGTTCAGAAACGCCTAAATAATATCAAAATAGACAAGTCACCAGGCCCAGATGGCATACACCCCCGGGTACTAAAAGAATTAAGTAATGTGATAGACAGGCCGCTGTATCTTATATTCAAGCACTCTTTATGGACAGGGACTGTCCCACTAGACTGGCGCCAAGCAAATGTGGTACCAATATTCAAAAAGGGGTCTAAAAGTGACCCTGGGAACTATAGACCAGTCAGCTTAACGTCTGTTGTGGGTAAATTGTTTGAAGGATTTCTTAGAGATGCTATTGTAGAATATCTTAGTGATAATAACTGTCTAACTCCATATCAACATGGATTCATGAGGGATCGCTCCTGCCAAACAAACCTGATCACCTTCTACGAGGAGGTGAGCTCACAGCTGGACTGGGGAGAGTCAGTGGATGTTGTATACCTTGACTTCTCCAAAGCATTTGATACCGTGCCACACAAAAGGTTGGTATATAAAATGAGAATGCTTGGTCTGGGGGATAATGTGTGCAAGTGGGTAAATAGCTGGCTGAGTGATAGAAAGCAGAGGGTGGTTATCAATGGAGTAAGCTCAGGGTGTGTCAGGGTTACTAGCGGGGTGCCTCAAGGGTCTGTCTTGGGCCCTTTATTATTTAATATATTTATTAATGATCTAGTGGAAGGGTTGCATAGTAAAATAGCAATATTTGCAGATGATACTAAACTTTGTAAAGTAGTTAATACAGATGAGGATAGGGCACAGCTACAGGAGGATTTAGATAAATTGGGGAGATGGGCCAAAAAATGGCAAATGGGGTTCAATGCCGATAAATGTAAGGTCATGCACATGGGAAAGAAAAACAGCAGTCACCCATACATATTAAATGGGAAACCGTTGGGGAAATCTGACATGGAGAAGGACCTGGGCGTCTTGGTTAATAGCAAATTAAATTGGAGTGCCCAGTGTCAGGCAGCAGCTGCGAAGGCAAATAGAGTCATGGCATGCATCAGAAGAGGAATAGGGGCATATGATGAGAACATTGTTCTTCCTCTGTATAAAGCGCTGGTAAGGCCACACTTAGAATATTGTGCACAGTTCTGGGCTCCGGTGCTCAGGAAAGACATATTGGAGCTAGAGAGGGTACAAAGGAGGGCGACTAAGGTAATAAAGGGAATGGAGGGACTAGAATACCCAGAGAGGTTGTCAAAATTAGGCCTATTTACGTTGGAAAAGAGAAGGCTTAGGGGAGACCTCATAAACATGTATAAATACATCAGGGGGCAGTACAGAGATCTCTCCCATGACCTGTTTATACCAAGGATGGTGACAAAGACGAGGGGGCACACTATGCGTCTGGAGGAAAGGAGGTTCCTGCACCAGCATAGAAGGGGATTCTTTACGGTCAGAGCCGTGAGACTCTGGAACTCTCTGGGAGAGGAAGTGGTGATGTCCAACTCACTTAAAGAGTTCAAGAGAGGCCTGGACGCCTTTCTTAAGAACAATAAAATTACATCTTATGCTTAGTTAATTAATCCAGGGATTTAATCTGACTGCCAGATTGGTGTCGGGAAGTGAATTTTTCCTCAATGATGTAAATTGGCCTATATCGCATGGGTTTTTTTTTGCCTTCCCCTGGATCAACGCTGCAGAATAGCTGCAGTGCACAAGAAATAGGCTGAACTGGATGGACGCTTGTCTTTTTTCGGCCTTATAAACTATGTAACTATGTAACAGCTTTCCATTGTGGCTTAAATGGGAGAAATCATTATAGGGTGTGTCCATTATTCGGACAACTCCTTTTCCGTTACTATATTTCCCCATGTAAAAGAAAAACAGCATGCACTTACCCGAGTGTGCAGAGTATTCTTGAAGTTGGTGTGTTAGAAGCAGAAAAATGATTGAATCAGAGCATCTCTAAAAGGTGGTCTTGTAGGGTGTTTGCGGTGTGCAGTGGCTAAAACCCAACAATAGTTGTCCAAAGAGAAACACTTGTTTAACTGTCTATAGACAGGGCTATAGACATCCAAACCTCACTGATACATGTGGGCATAGGCTATCCTAAATTAACACTCGCTATTATATGAAGGTATCATAACACACAGTTCATTGCAGCTGGCTGTGTACAATCATGGCCAAAAACTTTGAGACTGACACAAGTTTTGGTTTTCACATAGTTTGCTGCTTCTGTGTTTTTAGATCTTTTAGTCAGATGTTTCTATGGTTAATGTACAATTACAAGCATTTCATAAGATTTTACACTTTTATTGACAAGTACATCACATTTATGTAAAGACTCAATATTCATAGTGTTTGTCGCTTACTCTTTAAGACTTCTGCCCTTCGTCCTGGTATGCTGGGTATCGGCTTCTCAGCTAAATCCTGACTGACCATAATCTGTATTTTCTGTGTTTTTTATTTCTGTGTATTTTATTTGTCCATCTGCATTTTGAGAATTGACCACAGGTTCTTAATGGGATTGAGAGTTTGGGAGTTTCTTGACCATGGATCCAAAGTGTTAATGTTTTGTTCACCTAACCACTTAGTTAACACTTTTTGCCTTGTGACATAGTGCTCCATCATGCTGGAAATAGGAAAGCATTGTTCATCACCACCTTGCTGGATTTTTGGGAGAAGTGACCCTTGGTGGCCATTTAGATACAGTACCTTACTGTATTCATGGCTGTTAGTGATGAGTGAGCACTAAAATGCTCGGGTCGAGCAAATTGGAATGCTCGAGTGCTCAACCCAAGCAACGAGCCAAATGTAAGTCTATGGGAAACTCAAGCATTTTTCCGGCAGTCCCCCTAGAAGGTCTGCAGGGGGCCTAAAAATAGCCGAAATCTAAGGGAACAGTGTTCAAATGACATGAGAATGGCATGGGGAAGACCCCTGGAAGCATCTCTGACTCCCAGGTCACTGCTGTGAACAATGTTGTCAGAGCATTATGCCACTTTTATGGGCTCACAATAAAACATACAAAGACAAAACCAAAATGGATTTTCCTTGTAAAAATGTTAAGGAATATCAGTAATAACTTGTATATAAGGCAAAATAAGCAATCAAAAACAAAAATGCTCCTCCACACCTTGGGCTATGTTCACATGTAGTGTTTTTTATGCATTTTTGCATTGCTTTCAACAGGTGAAAAAAGCATTTACCAGTAAATGTCATTTTAACATTTTACTACATTATCTGGCCATGTGGTGTGTGAGACATAATCAGACACATCCTGTTTCATTTATGAAAGAGGGACTCTAAAAGTAACAAAGCCTATTTTTATAGGGCCATCAAGCGGCCCTTACTATTCTTAAAGGGCCAGAGGTAAGCCCTCACTATTGATAGATGGCCATCATCAAGGGCTGCCAAAAAATTGGACGCACTCCAATACCCCTTTGAAGAGATGTAGAAGAGGTCTTCATTCAAAAAATTATTACCATTGTTAAGGAGTTGCTCTCCTATACTGGTAATGCACATGGGCTTAAAAACAGTGGGGAAAATAAGTATTTGCAGAAAAGCACCCCCAAAGTATAATGTTTCCCCCACTATGCTTCATGGTTTGGGCGATGTTCTTAGGGTTGCACACAACCGTCTTCTTCCTCCAAACACGGCGAGTTGAGTTAATGCCAAAGAGCTCAATTTTTGTCTCATCTGACCACAGCACCTTCTCTCAATAACTCACAGAATCATCCAGGTGTTCATTGGCAAACTTCAGATGGGCTTGCACATGTGCCTTCTTGAGCATGGGGACATTGCGGGCACTGCAGGATTTTAAACCTTTAAGGCGTAATGTGTTACCAAAGGTTTTCTTGATGACTGTGATCCCAGCTGCCTTGAGATCATTAACAAGTTTCCCCCATGTAGTTTTAGGCTGATCTCTCACCTTCCTCATGATCAAGGATACCCCACGAGGTGAGATTTTGCATGGTGCCCCAGATCGATGTTGATTGACAGTCAATTTGTATTTCTTCCATTTTCTTAGTATTGCACCAACAGTTGGTCTCCTTCTCACCCAGCGTCTTACTTATGGTTTTGTAGCCCATTCCAGCTTTGTGCAGGTCTATGCTCTTGTCACTGACATCCTTAGAAAGCTCTTTGGTCTTACCCATGTTGTAGGGGTTAGAGTCTGACTGATTAATTGAGTCTGTTGACAGGAGTCTTATATACAGGTGACTATGTAAGACAGCTGTCTTTAATGCAGGTAACGAGTTGATTAGGAGCGTCTAACTGGTCTGTGAGAGCCAGAACTCGTAATGGTTTGTAGGGGATCAAATACTTATTTCTCACTGCAAAATGCCAAAAAATTATCTAATTTATACAATATGATTTACTTCATTTTTTGGGGGGATATTCTATCTCTCAATGTTAAAATTAACCTACCCTTAAAATTATAGACTGTTCGTGTCTTTGTCAGTGGGCAAACTTACAAAAACAGTAAGGGATCAAATACTTATTCTCCCCACTGTATATGAACATACTGTATATCATACAGAATGTTAGAGGTAGGCCTCTAAAAAAAATTCCCTACGGGCATCATAAACACCCTATAAAAAAATTATGTGGGTAATGCATCACGATCATCCTGGTGATATGGTGGTGAAGGATGAGGATGAGGAGAAAATAGAAAATAGACAAAATTAGGAAATGTATACCCATGTCTGGGTGTAAAGAGGTGCTTGGGAATAGACTTCCAAAAAAAAGACACTGTATTTGAGTTTATGTTCCGCTGCTATCATTCGGTGGTGTTGAGAAGTCTAGCCCAATCCAGCCCTTGTTCAGTCAGTCTGTCAGCATTTTCAGTTGACAGGTGGATGCACCTATCGGTTATAATTCCCTCGGCGGCACTAAAAACTCGCTCTGACAAAAAGCTAGCAGCAGGGCAGGCCAGGACCTCTAAGGCGTAAAGAGCCTGTTCATGCCACGTGTCAAGCTTGGATATCCAATAATTATAAGGCACAGAGGAATCACGGAGGACGTTGGTACAGTCGGCAAGGTACTCCTTCAGCATCTTCGTAAAAGTATCCCTCCTTGGGAGAGTACCCCGCACATCAGGGCCTGTGTGATGGTAGGGTCTGAGAAAACTCTCTCAGACCTTTGACAGTGAAACTAGCTCCTGTTCGTCCTCCTCTTCCTTCTCCTCTTCCTCATTGTCACTCAATCCATGTTGGGATGATATGAGGCTGGGCGCTGTGTGGAATCACCCTGTATGGTTCCTTTCTCCATCTCATCATGCTGCACCTGCAATGCCTCCTCTTTAATTGTGAGCAGCGATCATTTCAGAAGACAGAGAAGCGGGATGGTGACGCTAATTATGGCACCATCGCAGCTCACCATGTTGGGGGAGTCTTCAAAGTTTCTCGAGGACGGCACAGATGTCTGACATTCATGCCCACTCCTGAGCTCTTATGTGCGGAGGCTGACCTGAATATCGACAGACGTTTTGAAGCTGGCACTCAACAACTGCCCTCTGCTGCTCACGAATCCTTCCCCACATATGCAACGTTGAGTTACAATGCGTGGGGACATCGCACACCAGTCGGTGAGCTAGAAACTGCAAACAATGATGAAGCACGGCAAGGGTGGCGGTAGCTGTAGCTGACTTTCTAAAATGGGCACACACACGACGTACAAGCAGATCCGGCAGATCTGGGTAGGTTTTGAGAAACTGCTGAACCACGAGGTTGAGCACATGGGCAAGGCATGGTACATGTGTGAGCTCGCCTCGTTCAGAGCCGCCACCAGGTTCCAGCGATTGTCACATATGACCATGCCTGGCTGTAGGTTCAGCGGTGACAGCCACAGATCTGTCTGCTCTTTCAGAGATGTCCACAACTTTTCAGCGGTGTGTGGTTTGTCACCTAAGCATATTAGCTTCAGCACAGCCTGTTGCCGCTTGGCCAAGGCAGTGCTGCAGTGCTTCCAGATTCTGACTGATGTGGTCATTTTGGAGATGAAGGCTGAAGAGGAGGAGATGCAGGAGCTGTAGAATGTTAGGCCAACCCTAATTGACCTAGGTCCCGCAATCCTCAGCGTCGGGTGAACGTGTTCTGTCCCAAGGTCCGACTGGGTCCCGGCTTCCACTATATTAACCCACTGTGCCATAAATGAAATGTACCATCTCAGCCCACAAGCACTTGTCCATGTGTCCGTGGTTAGGTGGACCTTCCCAGTAACTGCGTTGTTGAGGGCACAGCAAATGTTCTGGGACACCAGCTTGTGTAACGCAGGGACGGCACAGCGGGAGAAATAGTGGCGGCTGGGGACCTAGTACCGAGGGACGGCCGCCGCCATCAGGTTGGGGAAAGCTTCCGTCTTCACGAGCCTAAAAGGCAACATTTCTAACGCAAGCATTCACAAAATGTGTGAGTTTAGTAGTGTGATCTGTGGGGCGTTGGCTGCGTATTTGCGCTTGCACTCCAAAGACTGGGGTAGAGTTAACTGAATGCTGCACTGGGACAAGGACATGGATGCTGATGATGGTAGTTGCCAGTGTGCAACGACAGGTGCAGGGCAGGAGGCATCTTTGCATGTACCATGGCTAGGGCATTGGCGTGCACTCGCAAAAGCAGAACAAGCAGTGTGGTCACCCTCAGACACTGTTTCTGGACCCTGGCGTTTGGCCCACCTAGTTGGGTGCTTTGCTGTCATGTGCCTGAGCATGCTGGTGGTGATCAGGCTGCTAGTTTTGCTGCCCCTGCTGATGCTGGCCTGGCAGATGGTGCAAATAGCCTTTTTGGAGTAATCTGCAGAGTCTTTAGAGAACAACCAGACTCGAGAATACCTAACAGTTGTGCTGGCAACTTCCGTTGTGTTGGTGTTCCAGGGAATGGTTGCCCGCCTTGTGTCTGTGGCCACCACACTTCTGGTTTATGCCTATTGTAGTGCTACACCTCCCTCCCCGTGTGCTGCTGTCCTTACTCTGCATGTCACCTTGCCAGGTTGGGTCAGTGACTTCATCGTCCACCACATTGTCTTCCACTTCTGCACACTGGTCCTCCTCCTTACTTTCTGGCAATTGTGTCTCATCATCATCCACCTCGTGACAGTAATTGTACTTTCCCACTGTGCCTTCGTGTGACCGTGGCTGCTCAAATATTTGGGCATCGCTACATGCGATCTCCTCTTGCCCCGCTTGAAACTCGCCTGAATCTCTAAATGGAAAAGTGAACAACTCTTTGGAGTGTCCAAGTGTGAGATCAGTTGTCTCCGGACACTCGGCATGGTGGAAGGAAGGAGGATCAGGGTGTGGTCCAGACTCATGGCTACTCAGACTTGACCGTGTAGAAGGCAGAGTGGTGATGGTGGTGGCAAAGCGACTGGAAGAATTATCTGGTATCCAACCAACAACCTTTTGACCTTTGCTCTGGGTTCAATAGTGGTGTGCTGAGGTCCCCTAGTAATTGGGACCGGAAGGTCGGGCAACAAGATGGGAGTTGGCACAATTTCAGCTTGCCCACAGCCTCGGTCTCTGCATTCACCATCACGTCCACTTCCCTGTCCCTTGGCACGCGCCTTGCCCATTTGAAATGGAGCATAATATTTTGCACAGTTGCTACAAATGGCTGGATTTGTAACCGCAGTTATATGTGATACGTCTGATGGACGGCCACGGTTTTAAACATCGGGCTTGTAGTTTCCTATTATTGACAGCGACAAAGTGTGAATAGTTTCCCTGACACGCTACTGCCAAACTGTAAATGGAGGACAATATTTTGTACTGTCGCTATAAATGGCTGGATTTGTTCCCCAGTTATATGTGATACGTCTGACAGACACCCACGGTTTTAAATATCGGGCTTGTGGTTTCTTATTATAGCCAGTGTCCACATGTGAATATCTTCACTGATATACTGCTGCCAAACTGTAAATGGAGGACAATATTTTGCACGGTCGCTACAAATGACTGGATTTGTACCGCAGTTATATGTGATATGTCTGATGGACGCCCACGGTTTTAAATAGTGGGCTTGTAGTTTCCTATTATTGCCAGCGACCACGTGTGAATAGCTTCTCTGACTCACTGCTGGCAAACTGTAAATGGAGGCCAATATTTTGCACGGTCACTACAAATGGCTGGATTTGTACCGCAGTTATATGTGTTACGTCTGACGGACGCCCACGGTTTAAAATAGCGGGCTTGTAGTTTCCTATTATTGCCAGTGACCACGTGTGAATAGCTTAACTGACACGTTGCTGCCAAACTGTAAATGGAGTACAATATTTTACACGTTCACTACAAATTTCTCTATTTTTATCTCTGTGCTAAAAAGCAAATGGAGCAGTAAAATGTTGGACTCTATTATTTTTTTAGAAAATAATCAGGATTAAGCTAAAAAAAAAAAATTAGCCCTGGCGCATGAAATCTGGAGCTATGTCTATGGATATCTGTAACAGCAGGAGCAGACAGAACATGCAGTGGACACTATTGTGCTGTATAGTGTTCACAAATTTCTCTACCTGTCTAACTCCTGCTATCACCACTAGTTATATGCAGCTGGATTAGTCCTCAGAAGGACTGTTAGTTCAGATGGATTTGTATCCTGGTGTGGAATACCTATGCCTAACTATTACACGGCCAATTCTGTCCCTCACACAGCAGCACCTCTCCCTACTCTGCCTGTCTGCTGGTTAGACTGTGACGAGCCCAGCATCACCAGGTCTTATATAGACCCGATGACACTACGCGACCAGCCAATCACTGTAATGCCACAACTAAAATGGCTACGGCATTACAGTGAGTGGCAGCTCCTGCCCGAGCATTCCGAAAATACTCGCCGAGCATCTCGAGCAGTATCGCACCCCCTCGCTCATCACTAATGGCAGTGTTCCAAGCAAAATTAAAATTGTGGGTCTATGGCCAGGACACTTCCAAGCTCACAATCCCAATGAGAACCTGTGGTCAATCAAATACAGGAGGAACAACAAAAACTCAGTAAACCACAAACACCTTTCGAAGTCTTGCTGAGTCCATACTTCGACAAGTCAGAGCTGTGATCATAGCACAATGAGATGTTAAGTAGGTTGTTCCAATGTTATGGCTGATCAGAGTGTATCTCTCCATATCTTATTCTGTCTTTGCAGTTCCTATGTTTTCCCAGCCCAAACTGTTTATAAAATAAACAAAGTAAATACACCATATGAAGAAAATACAGGATGACAGGTAACATACACCAAATGTAACAATGTAAAAGTGCTAAGATAATTCTTGGCTCTCTAATGGATGTTATTTCTACAACGTTTGAACAAGTCATATGTTACAATTGAATTCCAATGTAAATGAATGTCTTACAGATGGAATAGTGGCTTTAGCATGGTAGTTGTATAAGACCAGACAGATGGATACACAGATGTGTGACTTCAGTGTGTTCCTCCACCAGCAGCTGTGATGAAGCATTGCTATTTCTTATAAAAAAGAGATAATGGAAGATTGTTCTCTGAGTCACTCTTTAAGGCGTCTTTCTGCTGTAGAGGATGGTGTAGGGGTAGATAGTGAAAATGTCAAAATACTTGAATTGTGAAACAATAACTGGCACTGTCACTGTAAGAAAGAGGTGTATTTTTCCCTGTCATTGTGACAACAATTGGGGATGTATCAGAGGAATCGGAGAGAACATGACTGAGCATTTACAGTAATAACATCTGATGTGGGCACTAAGCAGTTCTGTTGTGACTACCATTTTGAGGGATGTGACGCTACAAAGACTTGTAGGCGTTATGTACATAGGACTCAGAGGTAGACAATGATCTTAAAAGAGGTTATTAAATATGCTTTTTTATTCAATATGAAAGCAAAATGTATGCTAATTACAAGCCATTAAGTGTCACAGTATTGTACTTTATAATAGTACTGTTATGTGGAAATAAATCAATGAACATCAATTTTGTTATGTGCTTAAAGTATAAAATTATAATTTTTATAGTAGTCTAAAAAAATGGATATTGGAGTCCAAAAGATACTATGAAAATGGAATATATATAGTCATGGCCGAAAGTGTTGTCACCCTTGAATTTGTTCCAGAAAATGAAGTATTTCTCCCAGAAAATTATTGCAACTACAAATGTTTTGTTATACACATGTTTATTCCCTTTTTGTGTATTGAAACAACACGAAAAAACTGAGAAAAAAAGGCAAATTGGACATAATTTAACACAAAACCCCAAAAATGGGCAGGACAAAATTGTAGGCACCCTCAACTTAATATTTCATTGCACACCCTTTGGAATAAATAATTGCAATCAATCGCTTTGTATAACCATTAACAAGTTTCTTACACCTCTCAACTGGAATTTTGGACCACTCTTCTTTTGTAAACTGCTCCAGGTCTCTGATATTTGAATGGTGCCTTCTTCCAACAGCAATTTTAAGATCTCTCCACAAGTGTTTAATGGGATTTAGATCTGGACTCGTTGTTGGCCACTTCAGAACTCTCTATCGCTTTGTTTCCATCCATTTCTGAGTGCTTCTTGAAGTAGGTTGGGGTGGGTGAGGTTTCGGCCATGACTGTATACACAGTAACATGTAAAAGTTTGAGCACCCCTGGTCAAAATGACTGTTATTGTGGGCAGTTAATAGCTAAACAGTGCTAAAGTTAATGTTGACACATTTCCTTTGTATTTTAGGCAAAAATATATATATTTTGTCATGTTTTACATTTTAAAAATTACAAAAAGGAAAATGGGCCGATGTAAAAGCTTGGGCACCCTGCACGGTTAGTACCTAGTAGCACCCCCTTTTGAAAGTATCACAGCTTGTAAACGCTTTCTGTAGCCAGATAAGAGTCTTTCAATTCTTGTTTGAGGGATTTTCATCCATTCTTCCTTGGAACATTCTTTCAGTTCTGTGAGATTCCTGGGTCATCTTGCATTTACTGCTATTTTGAGGTCTATCCACAGATTTTCAATGATATTCAGATCAGGGGACTGTGAGGGCCATTGTAAAGCCTTCAGCTTGTGCCTTTTGAGGTAGTCTATTGTGGATTTTGACGTGTGTTTAGGATCATTATCCATTTGTAGAAGTCACCCTCTTTTCAACTTCAGCTTCTTTACAGATGGTGTTATGTTTGCATCAAGAACTTGTTGAAATTTTATTAAATCCATTTTTCCCTCTACCCATGAAATGTTCCCGTGCCATTAGCTGCAACACAACCCAAAGCATGATTGATCCACCTCCATGCTTAATGGTTGGTGAGATGTTCTTTTTCTTAAATTCTGTGCCCTTTTTTCTCTACGCATACCTTTGATCATTGTGGCCAAAAAGTTCTAATTTAAGTTCATCGGTCCACAGGACTTTTTTCCAAAATGCATCAGGCTTGTTTAGATGTTCTTTTGCATACTTCTGACGCTGAATTTTATGGTGAGGATGCAGAAGTTTTCTTCTGATGATTCTTCCATGAAGGCCATATTTGTGCAGGTGTCTTTGAAGAGTAGAACAATTTACCACAACTCCAGAGTCTGTTAAGTCTTTCTGAAGGTCTTTTGCAGTCAAGCAGGGTTTCTGATTTGCCTCTCTATCAATTCCATGAGCAGCTGTCACTGAAATTTTGCTTAGACTTCTAGATCTTATCTTGACCTCCACTGTTCCTGCTAATAGACATTTCTTAATTACTTTTCGAACTAAGGAAAGGGCAACTTGAAAACGCTTTGCTATCTTCTTATCGCCTTCTCCTGCTTGTGGGCCTCCACCATTTTCATTTTCAGAGTGCTAGGCAGCTGCTTAGAAGAATCCATGACTGTAGTCTTTGTCACAAGCTTAGAAGAGGCTGGGTTTTTATAAAGCTGGGAAATTTGCATCATCTTGCCTTTCCTAATGATGATCGTGAACAAACCATAACCCTAACAGGCTAATTAAGGTCTGAAACCTTGGTCAAAATTATCTGAGCACACAAATCTCCAAGGGTGCCCAAACTTTTGCATTGGCCCATTTTCCTTTTTGTCATTTTTAAAATGTAAAAAATGGCAATATATTATTATTTTTGTCTAAAATACAAAGGAAATGTGTCGTCTTTAACTTTAGGCCTTTTAGAGATCATTTCATCTTCAACTTGCTTAACTGTTCAAAATAACAGTAATTTTCAACAGGGGTGCGCAAACTTTTACATGTCACTGTATATATATATATATATATATATATATATATATATATATATATATATATATATATATACAGTACAGACAAAAAGTTTGGACACACCTTTTCATTTATAGATTTTTCTGTATTTTCTTGACTATGAAAATTGTACATTCACACTGACGGCATCAAAACTATGAATTAACACATGTGGAATTATATACTTAACAAAAAAGTGTGAAACAACTGAAAATATGTCTTATATTCTAGTTTCTTCAAAGTAGCCACCTTTTGCTTTGATAACTGCCTTGCACACTCTTGGCATTCTCTTGATGAGCTTCAAGAGGTAGTCACCGAAAATGGTCTTCCAACAATCTTGAAGGAGTTCCCAGAGATGCTTAGCACTTGTTGGCCCTTTTGCCTTCACTCTGCGGTCCAGCTCACCCCAAACCATCTCGATTGGGTTCAGGTCTGGTGACTGTGGAGCCCAGGTCATCTGGCGTAGCACCCCATCACTCTCCGTCTTGGTCAAATAGCCCTTACACAGCCTGGAGGTGTATTTTGGGTCATTGTCCTGTTGAAAAATAAATGATAGTCCATCTAAACGCAAACCGGATGGAATAGCATGCCGCTGCAAGATGCTGTGGTAGCCATGCTGGTTCAGTATGCCTTCAATTTTGAATAAATCCCCAACAGTGTCACCAGCAAAGCACCCCCACACCATCACACCTCCTCCTCCATGCTTCACGGTGGGAACCAGGCATGTAGAGTCCATCCGTTCACCTTTTCTGCGTCACACAAAGACACAGTGGTTGAAACCAAAGATCTCAAATTTGGACTCATCAGACCAAAGCACAGATTTCCACTGGTCTAATGTCCATTCCTTGTGTTCTTTAGCCCAAACAAGTCTCTTCTGCTTGTTGCCTGTCCTTAGCAGTGGTTTCCTAGCAGCGATTTTACCATGAAGGCCTGCTGCACAAAGTCTCCTCTTAACAGTTGTTGTAGAGATGTGGCTGCTGCTAGAACTCTGTGTGGCATTGACCTGGTCTCTAATCTGAGCTGCTGTTAACCTGCGATTTCTGAGGCTGGTGACTCGGATAAGCTTAGCCTCAGAAGCAGAGGTGACTCTTGGTCTTTCCTGGGGCGGTCCTCATGTGAGCCAGTTTCTTTGTAGCGCTTGATGGTTTTTGCAACTGCACTTGGGGACACTTTCAAAGTTTTCCCAATTTTTCGGACTGACTGACCTTCATTTCTTAAAGTAATGATGGCCACTCGTTTTTCTTTACTTAGCTGCTTTTTTCTTGCCATAATACAAATTCTAACAGTCTATTCAGTAGGACTATCAGCTGTGTATCCACCTGACTTCTGCACAACACAACTGATGGTCCCAACCCCATTTATAAGGCAAGAAATCCCACTTATTAAACCTGACAGGGCACACCTGTGAAGTGAAAACCATTTCCGGTGACTACCTCTTGAAGCTCATCAAGAGAATGCCAAGAGTGTGCAAAGCAGTCATCAAAGCAAAAGGTGGCTACTTTGAAGAACCTAGAATATAAGACATATTTTCAGTTGTTTCACACTTTGTTGTTAAGTATATAATTCCACATGTGTTAATTCATAGTTTTAATGCCTTCAGTGTGAATGTACAATTTTCATAGTCATGAAAATACAGAAAAATCTTTAAATTAGAAGGTGTGTCCAAACTTTTGGTCTGTACTGTATATATATATATATATATATATATATATATATATATATATATATATAATTAAATTGAACCTTTATATACCACTGGTTATACACGTATGTAAAGGTTCCTTTTCTGGTTTCTGTATGCGTTAGCCAAAAACAAACATTGTGGCATGTTCCATGGGACACTATATTATAGTACTTCCTGAAAGAGTAACTTTCTTTAATTCATCTTGGAGAGGTGTAGGTGTGTAAAATGGCACATGGAGCTGCAGTGAATCAGTGTGCCTTATTATAGTCACGTAGATATGTTTTCCTAATCACTCATTGTACATACTAAAGTTATTTTCAGAGGTAAGTGACCAATCAAGGAGAGCAAACATCAACAGGTTGAGATATTTCCTTAAAACAGATAAAAACACTTTAAAAATAGGCTGTGCTTATTATATTCATGTATACATTACATCAACATTATTTCCAATACGAGGTTGAAATGTCTTCTCCTTTGCCTTAGGTTTTTCGAGGAATGATTTGGAGTTACCAGAAAATCCCATGTTTGATAGAGATGAGGTCAGAGCTTTGTGTAGAAATTTCACCTACTGTACTTGCACACTATTTTTTCTTTCTAGACAGTTATCTAAAATTATGGCCAGACTTATTCGACCCACACTATGAAGAGTTACTATAGAATCTGTAAAACTCCATAAAAACCTTTTCTTTTGTAGATGTTGCCTGTAGCCATTTTGAAACCTGGGCAGATAATTTTTATGTTTAGGTTTTGTTAGCTTGAAAAGGCCTTTGATGGTCGTACATGTTTCTAGTTCATGTCAGCGGCAGGTCACAATCTGCGGGAGACCGATGGGAGCGGCGGTGATAACAGATGAAGACATCTGAAGGTGAGTATATGACAGGGGCATGGGACTTAGATTTTACGCACCTCTCCAGCGCTGGAAAAAAACCCTGCTGGAGTGGTTCTTTTAGACACATTGGAGACATGTGAATAAATATGTTTAATTTTATCAATGGGTGTTACTGACATGTCCACACCTAATTACATCACAATCTCTTGGCCAAGTAGTAGAACTATAGCTTGGTATGTGATTATGAATCAGTTTTAATACGATAAAATCTTCTATAAATAAATGTGTTGCAAAATCGAATGCAATAAAACACTACTTTTCAGCTGTCTGGTATGCAAAGGGCCAACATACGTGGGAGCGTGGCACCCAAGAATCAGCTATTCTAAAGAATTTGTGCTAGAGAAGAATGTGTCATACTCTGGAGAAGATGAAATTCCACCTCCATCTTATCAGAAATGGAAGCATTCAATTTGTAAAGAAAGAAAACAGTTTTCTCGACGGCTCCCTCTAAATATTCAAAGTGCAAAATGTCACCCTTTTCCCAGGCTAGCATTGCCCTCAACACAAACATAAAAATGTCTGTGGTTGGGCAGAATAATGTTGGCGTTATTGTCTGCTGAATTTACTTGCCTATCTGAACTTCATTATTCTAATTAACAAGTAACTGGACAAGACCTCCTTCTTCTTGTGCCTTCGGTGCCAGTAAGAACAGGGTTAATTATTGACAGCATGCTTGCTTTAATAACATTAGGTTTGAGCCAGAAGCCCGATGTGTGGGAAATCAGTGCATGAAATACTGTCAGACGATGCCAGAGACGATGTATTCCAGCCTCTTTATGCAAAGAAATTTTTGGAACTTTATAAGACAGCGACAATAATGGTCATTGTTGGTCACTTGAAAAAATGTAATCTGAAAAATGTTTAACGCCTAAGTAGCACAAAGTTCTTCTTTATCCCCAAACATCAAATAATTCATGGTTGACGTACATGAATAATTGGCCTAAGAACGATGGATAGATGAAAAAAAAGTCTGGATTTCAGATGAAAGCGTGATAATATTCTCATAAGTCATTAGTGAGTATGTGATATAAAACCATGTGAAATGTTTCTCGGCATACAAATATCATTTGAAAATGGCTTCTCTTTTTAAATCCCAGACACTTAATTTTGGAGTTCCCATGTTCCCTACATTTTGGGGATATTTTTATATTTTTCTCTTTTGTAAGAGTTTCTTCCTTTGGTAAATGGAGTCTCAGAGTCTATGTTGTCTGTTATGTTTGCTTGAAGTGTTAAATTGCATTTACACTGATAGATTGTGAAGGAGTGTGTGTGAAAACTGATTGATCCCTAAAGGTTGCAGCCAATTTTCTTTATTGTGTTTTCATTTTTTTTTTCTTTTCCCAGATGCATGACTGTTTTATTATTCCACAGTAATAGCTGTATGAGGACTTGTTTTTTACAGGATGACTTATAGTTTTGAATAATACCATTTGCATTATCATATACTGTAATGTATTGAAAAAGGGAAAAAAAAATCCAATTGGCTTGAAATGGTGAAAAAATCCAATTCCGTCATTGTTTTTTGGTTTGTGTTTTTTCAGCCTCTATTATGTGGTAAAAATTACTTGGCAAAATTATTCTCCAGGAATGTACAATTATTGAGGAAATAAAAAAAAACATGTAAAGTTTAACTATTTTCCTAGTTTAACCCATTTTTGACATTTAATATCAGTTTCCACAAAAACATACTCTCATTCATCAGGTGAAAAGAACTTTTGCACAGTGCAAAAGATCATCGTTGTCAGCGGTGCATCGTCTTGTGTAAACACAACTCTCCCTGCTGAGAACTATGGCAGCCAATGTGCACTAAGTCAGAGGTGTATCTAGTAGTGATGAGCGAGCATACTCGCAAGTACTCGGTACTCGCCCGAGCATCTCTCGCCGAGTACTTGCGAGATGCTCGGGTCTCCTCCCTGCAGGTTTGGCGCTCTTTAAAAAGCCAATGAACATGCAGGGATTGCCTGCCACTCACTGTAATGCCGTAGCCATATTGGTTGTGGCATTACAGTGATAGGCTGGCCGCACAGCATCATCAGGTCTATATCAGACCTGGGCCCGCCGAGCTCGTCAGTCTACTCCACAATCAGACAGTGTAGGGAGAGCGGCTGCTGAGCTAGGGAGAGATTTGCTTGTTTATTACGTAGTATAGGTAGAACAGAAGTATATTACACATATCCATCTCAACAAACAGTCCTTCTGAGGACTAATCCATCTGCAGAGATATCAGGCAGGCAGTGTATATAGGCAGGCAGGCAGTGTATATAGCAGACTGTAGTGCATATAGCACAAGAGGCTCCATTCCAGTTCTGTCTGCTGCTGCTGCTGTTAGACATTTCTAGACATAGGCCCAGGTCTCAGGGGCCAGGAATAATTTTCTTTCGGATCTTAATCCTCATTATTTGCTTAAAAATCAATCCAGAAAACACCGTTTTTCTGTGCCATTTGCTTGTTGGCACTGCAGAATACAGCCAAGTCCTTTCCATATTACAGTGCTAAAAATCCAGCTATTTAAAACTGTGGTTTCTCCGTCACATGGATCACATATACATTTTCAGAAAATACTGCCATTTCTGGCCTCCATTAAAAATTTGTTTCAGTGTGTCAGCGAAGTTTTTGACACCGGTTTTCTGTTCAAAATAGTTACCTATGGGACAGGTACTTAAAACTGTGTTTTTTCCATCACACGAATCACATATACGTTTCAGAAAATACTGCCATTTCTGGCCTCCTATAAAAATTTGTTTCAGTGTGTCAGCGAAGTTTTTTACACCATTTTGCTGTTCAAAATAGTTACCTACAGGCCAGGTATTTAAAACTGTGTTTTCTCCGTCACATGGATCACATATAAGTTTTCAGAAAATACTGCCATTTCTGGCCTTCATTAAAAATTTGTTTCAGTGTGTCAGCGAAGTTTTGACACCGGTTTGCTGTTCAAAATATTTACCTACAGGCCAGGTATTTAAAACTGTGTTTTCGCCGTCACATGGATCACATATACGTTTTCAGAAAATACTGCCATTCCTGGCCTCAATTAAAAATTTGTTTCAGTGTGTCAGCGAAGTTTTTGACTCCAGTTTGCTGTTCAAAATATTTACCTACAGGCCAGGTACTTAAAACTGTGTTTTCTCCGTCACACGGATCACATATACGTTTTCAGAAAATACTGCCATTTCTGGCCTCCATTAAAAATTGGTTTCAGTGTGTCAGCGAAGTTTTTAACACCGGTTTGATGTTCAAAATAGTTACCTACAGGCCAGGTATTTAAAACTGTGTTTTCTCCGTCACACGTCATTTTGTCCTTCTACCCGGTTAATTCTTCTCTTTTCCATTAGTTCTATGGCATCACCTGAATAAAAACTGACTACTTGAATCATTCTAAGTTCTATATAGAAACAGGAGGTCAATTTTGTCTGGCCAAGTCATGAGTCACTGCAAAAGTCTAAGGCGGGGGATGGGCGGAGCAGCTCGGTCAGGAGTTGAAAGGGGTATTGATTCATGCAGGGACAAAAGATTTCATGTTTCTCATAGAGCAGAGAAAAGAGAAGAATTAGCTGGGTAGAATGGCAAAATTAGCAATTGTAAGTACACAGTGCCATATAATATGATATCAATATATTAAAAGGATAAAAACTTTGATGGCAGCGCTTCTTTAAAGTGTATCCATGCTCTCCTATGGAAATCATAAATACAAAATACTAATGTTGTAGATAAAGTTAGGTTCAAACCAGTGCTTTATTACATATGATTTTATCTTTGCACCTAATTTCAGGCTCTGTTCTCAGTAGCCATAAATGCATTATATTACCACAAAAAAATATTGAAAAGGCAGACATAAACCTCTATAACACCCCCGAATGCAAATGTGAAGACCTCCTTAGCTGATAAAAACTGACGTCAAGGAATTAAAAAAACAAAAACAAAAAACAAAACACTGTTGATGAAAGATCCAACATGAACATGTGAGAACTGATTAATCCCTCAAGGCTGCAGCCAATTTTCATGATTGTGTTTTCACTTTTTTCTCCTCTGCTAAGATGCATGACTTTTTTTTATTATTCCACCGAAATAGCTTTATGGGGACTTGTTTTTTGCAGGATGACTTTTAGTTTTGAATGACACCATTCACATTATCACATAATGTACTGGAAAAAAGAAAAACAATTCGAAGTGGGGTGAAATGGGGAAAAAAAATCCAATCCCGCCATTATTTTTTGGGTTACTTTTTTCGGCATTCATTGTGAGGTACAAATTACCTGGCACTAACCTGATTCTCCAGGATAGTACACTTATCAAGGACATAGCAAATGTAAAAATAAATTATTTTACTGGCTTAACTCCTTTCTGACATTTGACATGAGTTCCCACAACATGAAGTAAAATATCAAGTCATGGTGATCGTGTATGCAAATATATAGGAGCTGTGTCCAGCAAAATCACAGCCGGTAACTTTGCTCAATTATCAACTAGAACTCCAAACAAATTTTCTAATTAATTGTACCGCCATACAAATAAAATTGAAAAACCAAAGTGAGAAAACGGCATGAAAAGCAATCAAAAATATGTATGACAAAAAAAAAATTTGGCTTTGTCTGCCGAAAAATGAAAATTTATAGCTCTCTGTCTATGGTGATCCGAAAACAAATTTTTTTTTTTGTTAATATTTCATACGAAAAAGAATTAACTCATAAGAAAACTGTAAATCTGGCATAACTGTAATCAGACTAATTGTAATCATACTACCTGAAGAATAAAGCACTGCCCTCCGCACTTTAATCAGGGTTTCCATCTAATTTGTCAAACAATAGGATTTGGATAGAATACCACTGTAACCATTCACTACAATGAGGCAGATGGAATCACTTTGCATTCCGTTTGGCCTCTTTTTGGCCAACAGCAGTGTTGGTCTTTTTCTTGGTGCACATAAAAGCATGGTTGGTCACGCTTTTGTGCATGCCTAAAAAGATGAGACACCACTTGAACATAGTACAATATGGCCCCGTCTGCCTTGTTATAGTGAATGGTTCCAGAGATGGTTCTGTCTGAATTCCATTTTTTTTGGGTGGTAGTGGGGGGATTTAGATGGAAACTTGACATCAGTGCTAAGCACATGATAAATATGTACCTAGCCTTAAAGGAAACCTGTCAGCAGGTTTTTGCTATGTGTTCTGAGAGCAGCATGCTGTAGGATAGAAGCTAAGATCCTGATTCCAGTGATGTGTCACTTACTAGGTTGTGTCCCTGTTTCAAAAAATTCAGTGTTTAATCAGCCATAGATTATGACTATTTAACTTGTTGCCTCCTGCTTACTGGTCCAACCACAACCTCACCACTAATTAACAGTTCTCTGTCAATATACATTATATAGTGAAAGCTAGTAATAATCAGTGGTGTGGAATGGGGCTCAACCTTCCAAGTTCTGCCAATTCTGTCACAACTGCAGCACAAAGTAAACTAAGTGATACATTGTTGGAATCAGGGTCTCTGCTCCTACATCATACTGTTCTCAGATTACATATCAAAAGCCTGGGGACATATTCCCTTAAAAAGTGACCAAAAATGTTATTGTACCAATAAACTCTACCTCATGCCACCAAAAACAAACCGGTCTGACATCTGTCAATGTTAAAAACCGGTGTTCTTAAGTTCTTAAATGGCTTAAATTAGTTAGACAGCATGAAAATGAGCGAGCTTGCAGTTGACTTGCGTTTTCTGTCTGCTGTCATACTCTTGCAATTACAGCTTTTATTTTTTATAGTGGTTTTACAGCTGGTTTCCATGGAGTTTGGCCTTCAGTGCCTGCCCAGAGAGTGAGCAGTAGTTACATTTCAGGAGAGGAGTTAACTCTTAACATCCCAGTCAGCTCGCTCCAGCCTATTGATATCTTTACAGCAGTTATTTTCTCACCTCTCTCATCTTCTGAAGAGGGATGTTGTTATAAATCTTGAAAAATCACCAGCTCCGTAACTTTCAGAGCATGTCTCCTAATGATGGCTTTCTGCTCTCTCTGTCTGGAGCAGTGTGTTGTTCAAGTGCCCTGTTATATCTGTGTACATACAGTGATAGCGTACACTCGGAGCAAACTACTGATAGCTGAATGTGTTGTAGCAGAACTTGTGCTGAGCTTTACAGTTCTACTGTTCACCAGAACTGTCACTAAAGACACTGAGTGCCAGCCCTGTCAGAAAGCAGGAAGTAAGGAGACAGGACACTGCATAGCCCTAAGCTGCTCAAGAGACAACTTGAGAATACCCCTTTAAACTAGGGGGTTTACACATTACTGATTGCTAAAAATTCACATTCCCAAAGCCAAATGCCCATCTGTTTCCCTTTTAACCAAATCGCAGTTAGCATCCAGGTACAGTGGATATATAAAGTCTACACACCCCTGTTTAAATGCCAGGTTTTGGTCATGTAAAAAAATCACACCAAGATGAATAATTTCAGAACATTTTCTACCTTTAATGTCACCCATATTCTGTTCAAAACAATTGAAAAAAAAACAACTGAAATCATTCATGTGCTGACTGTGGTTCTGATCCTGTACACATGTAGCAATCCATAACATGCCTCATGGCTATGTTAAAACTTAAAATTCCTCAAAACTTAGAGATTTGAGATTATGATGAGAATTTGGAAAGTTTCTGCTCCAAAAACCCAGTTTAAGTTAGCGAGTGTTCACACTGATTTTTTTTTTAACAAACTCCAAATCCTCAAATACTCCAAACTTGGTTCTGGTGATGTATTAATGTACTAACGGTGATCCTGATGATGTGTTCATGTAATTACCCCTTTGAAAAATGTTTGCAGCCCTTGGGATTGGTTCAGTATGGCAGTGTGGCCCTTGGACCAAAAAATGTTGCGCACCCCTTCATTATACTAACACAGAGCAGAGACAGCCAGCCGTACTTCTCGTGCGAGGATCGCATCATAAACCTCGTACTGGCCGGCACCTCTCCTGACCTCAGCTTGACAGCTGCACAGAAATACATCACGCTTTCACGCTAAGGGCAGGAGAGGTGGCAGCCAGTCCGTTCAGTGCGATGCGATCCTCGCACAAGTTATACGGCAGTGTGTCTCTGCCCTTAGACAGCATCACTGAGGACTGCTAGCAGGATCATTTCTGGCTTGAGGCAATAATTGTCATGGCACCCCTGCCACAACGCAACAAAAACATGCAGCGAATAAGCACAATTCTTTTATTTTTGGGGGTTTGTATACAACATTTTTTGTATGGAATACACAAAATTAGTAACCTGATTCTCCAGTTCTCCTGGTCAGTATGATTATGGCGATGCTAAACTTGCATTGATATTTCTTTATTTAATATTTAAAAATAAATGGTTTCTCGTACAATTTTTTTGTTTTTTCTGATGCTGGAGGTTGGATTTGTTTTTTTTGCATGGTAAGCTGATATTTTTATTGATACCATGTTGGCGTACATTTGATGTTTTTATTGGATATTAATCCGAAATTGGGGTGACCAAAAAAACACAGTTCTGGCTTTTGATTATGTTTCTGTTTATGCCATTTACCATAGTGATTAATTCACTATAGACTGAACTTCTACTGATGCAGCGATACCAACTATGTTTATTTTAATTTCTTTATTTTTAATGGGGAAAATATGAGAGTCATTAAAATGTATATTTTTTACTCAACTTTTTAGTCCACATTTTCATTTACAACATGAATAAAAAAATAAATCATATTTGGTATCACTGTTGCTGTAAAAGTCTAATCATCAGTTATTATTTTAGGCATACTTTAAACCACAAGAAATGCAAGTCGCTTGTATGCCAAAATGATATCAATAAAAATACAAGGTCAACATGCAAAAACACAACCCTCACACAGAGCTTCCTTGACCGAAAAATAAATTACAGGTCTCATAATATGGTGGTAGAAATCATATTTATTTATTTAAAGTTTTGAATTTCTCTAGACCACTATAATAAAAAAAAATAAAAAAAATTAATTTTGGTATGGCCTGTACTGTAGAATAACACTGCTAGGAAATGTTATCAAATAATGAATGTCGTAAATACAAAATGCAAAAAATTATGGCGACTTGTTTTTTTCCCCACCACTTTACCCCACTTGGAATTTTTTCAATGATTGTCAGTACATTATATAGTAATGCACATGGTGGCATTTAAAGCTACAACTCACCCTGCAAAAAACTAGCTCTCATACGGCTATGCAGACAGAAATGTAAAAAAGTTACGAAAATAGTAAAAATGCGAGCTCAAAATCAGAAAATTCCCTGGTCAATAACCCCTTCTTGACATATGATGTACAATTACATCATATGTCAGGTCCCTGACTTTGATGCTCGCTCGCAAGTAGAGTCCGCATCTCTCCCAGCAGTTGAAGGCTGAATTATTCAGCTATCATCTGGCTCTAACAGCCGTGGGTATAGTGGAGCTCCACCTGCAGCTGTTAACATGTTAAATGCATCTGTCAATCGCTCAGAGGGAAGCATCATTCTATACACCCAACGGAGCGCCGTGATGTGATAGCGGGGCACTGATGGGTTGCCTTGACAGTTGGAGTCTGCTGAAGACCTCCAAGCTTGTCATGACGAAAGCCAGCGGTTAGCTGACACTCATAGGAGACCACGATTTTCAAAATACATAGCAGTGCTAATTCACTGCTATGTATAGTACAAGCAATCAAATGGTCACAGGTTCAAGTCTCCTAAGGGCGGGACTAATAAATACAGTAAACAGTAAAAAAGAATGTTTATATAAAAAACGTTAAAAAAAAATTAAGAAAAATTAAGAATACACATATTTGGTATCGCTACCTTCATAAAAGTTGGATTTATAGTCATCCAACCACGTCAAGGTGTACCTTTAATATGGATGGTCTCTATACACTAATGACCTACCTTTCCATGTACCAAACCAGGCCTCACCTGACTGGGGAGTGAAAGTGAAACCAGGTGTAGCTCGCAATTAAATCCTTAACCATTCAGATGAGGCCTGGTTTGGCACATATAGAGGTAGGCCAATAGGAACACCTTGACGTGGTTGGATGGCTTCTGCACTCTTTGATCAAAAAACGCTAATTAAGTACCTTGCATGTTTAACATTTACAGCAATTTTGGAGTTCACATATTCTTTAATCACCATGTGCTGACGCATCGTGTATGTATATGTTTGTATATTGGCAACGTCAATTTAATACTAAAGGTGTGGGGGCCCTATTTTTGTTTCTTCATTATCAGTGTATGACTACTGACCTCTTTTCACTGCTGGAAGAAGCTACAGTCACATTCGTGCTGTCAATGCTATTTACAGTGGTGAGAGCAGGGCTGCGGCAGTAAGTATTTCTGGTGAAAACCGGTTGGTAGCTTGGCATACAATGGCAGGTTTCCTGATATATTCTCACGACCGCTGCCCTGTTGCCCAGACCTGCTGTTACTGCCGAATACTGTAAGTAAGTAGCGGTGACAGAGGGGAAATTTCCGTTCAGCGCACAACACTGTCCTGCAATAAATTGGCACATGGCTCCCACCACAGCTGTGAACTGCGCATGACAGGGTGGGTGCAAAGTTCACAGCTGATGCAGCCAAAGAAGAAGAAATAAGGTCAGAGTCTGTGTCTGTCATATTCGCTGTATATGTCGTGCTCTGACACTTACACACCAGCCAATAAAAATGGCAGCCCCTAGTGAAGAAATTTACAACAAAATAAATTTTACTATAGTTAATTTAATGAGCATTAATCAGATACATTACCAAAGGCAGTGTAACTCTTGGATTGGCCATAAACAGGATTAAATCATCAGCATATAACCTCAAGCGGTGGAACTCACTTTAATCCCTTGATATCCTGCGGTCTGACGGATCCTGAGTCTGACAGCTAGTGGTTCCATGGCAATTGCAAACAAAAAGGGGGACAGAGGGCACACCCTTCTCTGGTTCCTCTCCCCATGGGAAACAACGAGGACATAAAACCATTAATCACGACCTTGGCTTTCAGAGAATGATATAGGACTGCAATCTATCTTCTGAAGCTTGGTCCAAAGCTAAATTGTCAAAGGACCTTCTCAAGGTAGGGCCATTTGACCAAAACAAATGCCTTAGCAGCATCCAGAGATGCCAAAGCCCAATCTTCCTGTCCTATCCAACCCAACTGTGCAGTTACCTGCACTCTCCTTCTCTCCTTATATTATCAGATGTCGACTGACCAGGAATAAATACACACTGGCTAGGGTAAACATTTTAGTGAATTACTTTATTTAGTCTATTCGATAGAATTTTGATCAAAATTTTATTATCTACATTTAATAAGGATGTGGATCTATATGATGCACAATCTTCAGGAGGTTCATCTGGTTTTAGTATTACCATGATATTGGCATCTTAGAAAGATTTGGATAGAAAGTCTTGTTCCAGTGAGGAATTATATACTTTAAGATGAGGGGCCAGTTGGTCCAAATATATTAGATAGATTTCCAGAGAGAGTCCATCTGAACCCGATGACTTCTCTGGCGCCATACCTCTGGCGGCTTCCATTATCTCTTCTTCATTAATGGAAATCTCTAGGACCGCAGCGCTCTCTTCTCCGAGATTTATACCATCCAGATATTCCTGTAAAGTCTCCTCCATTTAATCAGCCCAAGTGAAGTACAGGTCCTAGTAGATATTAGAAAACACAAACAGAATCTCATGAGAATCGGACACCACCTTCCCCCCCAGGATAGCCCCACACTACTAGATGCATCATGTAAAATAGTAGGCAGGTCAGTGAAGGATCAGAGAGCTGTCATAAGAGCATACAGATGAATAAGTAAGCAGATCACCAGATAGGGCCCAACCCACAGTTCCTCCCCGGAACATGAGAATATCATTATCTCCAAAATGAAAGTAAAGATTACACAAGAACCACAGGATGGATTTAATCAACCAAGGTATCATTTTAATCAGTGTAATGTCGCCCACCTCACAGTGTATGTAGTTTACTGAGCACAATCCTGCAGACAGGTGTGCTTTAAACAGAATATTGGAGCAGAAGGATGCGTTGCTGCGGATATAGCATGGGAGCTGACCCTGGCCCGGGAGGGGCAAAACCAAGTGCTACACCAGAATTGACCTCGGACGCACAGCATCTGACCTTCAAGGAGGTATATAGACTGAAAGGTGATATACTGGCAGGCGGGAACTGACAGATACGACTGGAATATAGGAATGGATAGGACCCAGTTCAGACTGGACAAATAGGAACGGCTTCAGGAACAACTGGATCTCCAGTAGGAAACCGTAGCTGCGGACAGAAAGGGAACCGCAGGTGCGGACAGACAGGGAACCGCAGGTGCAGACATATGGAACTGCAGGTGCAAACAGAACAAACAAGAGCAGGTTCAGCTAGAACAAACAGGGTCAGATTCACACAGGACGAACATAAGGACAAGTACATACAAGACCAATACAAGGACAGGCACACACAGGACGGGCAGAGCTAAGTTCACACAGGGTACTTATGTAAGGGGGAAGACCGTGGTGTAAGTACTTTCAGAGCAAGAGATCCGGAACTGCCGGGGCCGTGCCTCTGGTTGCAGGGGGAAGACAGACTGCGAGCACAGGAGTCAGGTGACTGGGAAGCTGGGGGCATGTCCAGAGTGAGAGCTGGGAGGTCAGGTGACCGGGGAACTGGTGGCGTGGCTAGAGAGAGGAAGAGATGAGGACGTTTGCGCGGAAAAGTGGAGCTGGGTCCTGCTCAGCAGAGCAGTGTGAGAGGGTCCAGGCTCCTGGCTACAGTACTTGGAGCAAGATCCGAGTGCAGTGGACCGGAGGAGTCAAGCCGACTAGAGGGAGAAGAGACGCAGGGTCCATGGAGCCGAGCACGTGTAAAACAGGAGACCGCCCGCTGCTGCCAGAAGACGGAGCATTGTTTGGGCGGGGACGCCTGAAAAAATCAACACCGGCAACAGCTGGCAACTGCCTTGTGAGGAGCAAGAGTCAGCTAAGTGAAAAAACTGTCGATTACAACCGGTTCGACTCTGCTACATCTAGTTAAACTGTGAACTGTCAGTAATAGTCTTTTATCCGCTTCTTCCCTTGTTTTTCCCCCATATTTTCCCCTGTTACTCCCTGTGTGGAGGTTGACCCTGTTATCATAAACCTCCCCTGTTTATGAACCCCGTATTGGAAGCTCTGTGTTTCTGTGTCACTGAATCTAAAGTACCCGTGTTACACTTACAATGAAGTAGCAAGTGTACTCACTAAACATTAACATTGCACAGCGACAACAGATTAGAGATAGACACTGGTTCAGAAACAAGAGGTTTTGGGAAAGATCCAGACACAGATACTGACAGGTTCAGGGAGCAGTCCGAATTCAGACTAGAAAAGACAAAAGTACAGGTTCAGGGTTTAGGCCTGGATATTCAGCCCCCAGCGTGGCAGAAACAGACTAGATAAGACACAGGTACAGGGTCCAGGCCTGGGTACTCAGCCCCCAGGGTGGCGGAAACAGGACAGGACCTGGCAACTCAGTAGTTGCAAACACACACACTGCTCAGGCACCTCCCAACAGGCAGAGGTGCTTTAAGTACCAAGTGCCTCCCAGTAATAGGCTCGGGACACATTAAGAATGCGCGCACTGTGTCTTTAAGAATCATGAAGTGCAGGCACGGCCGCCCTAAGCATGCATCCAGGAAACATGCACAGAAAGCAGAGGACCAGGAGCACACTGCATACAGAAAGCAGAGGACAAAGAACATACTGAACGGCCTGGAGTGGTGAGTAAGTTGAGGTCCCTACATGGTGGGGGATGGGAAGCCATGCAGGGATGCAGGCAGTGGTGTTACAGATTGTATATAGCTAGGATGACAATGGGTGTCTGACCATCAAGATATTACCTCTTATCTAAGGGATTTATGCACAAGCACTAAAACTCCCCTAGATTATGATATGTAATAGGAGTATACAGAAGCCTGTGTACTCAGGGCTTCAGCAAGAAATTACTTGTGTTTGGGGTGAGGTTGGTCTATTGTAGGTACACCACCTGGGGGTTATATTTATGGAGGAAAGAAAAGGCTTGGTCTCTCTTCCTGGGTGTTCCCAAGACCCTTACAATCCACTATAAGAAATGTATCTTAGCCATTATAGAACAACTGAAGGGAATACAGCTCGATGCATCTCCTTTTAAGAAGGAGGATTCCAGGCCAGGGTAATAGAAAATTCCAAGCTATAGTAATAGAAAATAATTCAAAACATAGTGTATACAAAGCAATCATCAATGCAAGAGACAAATGCAACATTAAATATGTCAGGCTCAACTGGAGCCATAGAACAAAGAAGTTGAACCTAAACTCACAAATTGGAGCCATCAAGTAACAAAAGTCCCGTGCTTGTGGCTCAAACATTAAGGGAGTCCATACGTTTGCATCAAAGCCATCACCGCACGGAATGCATATCCTGCCGAAAAAGATTGAGAATAAAGTTTGTGCTTCCTAGACAGATTAAATGGGTTGACAAGGACTCAAATCCAAGTAATCCATCGGAATTACTTTGAAAAACCAATGTAGACAATCAGAAATTGTAGTTATTTTTGCCTGATTCTAGTGCTTCACTTAACATCTATTGGTCAACCAGTCATCAGCCTTGGTAGGTGTAGTAAAAAAAAATAAGCCCGATCTCTGTCAACCACTCATAACCGAGGCGAGTATGTCATAGATTATGGTATCCGTAGATCTCGCAGGCGACATTTGATGCTGATAAATGTGACTCTTTGCTTCAGTAATTCAGCGGAAAAGTCAGGTGAGATGGAAACAATAGGATTGTCAAACCAGATTTCTCCTTTACGTCTAGCCATGTGGAGTGCTGTCTCAGTCCCGGCAATTTAGGAGTCTGGCCAAGAGTGGTCTGGAGGTGCTTCCGGAGGAGGGAGTTTGGCGGGTACCCTATCGGCACGTTCCACAGAAAGGTGAGTCAGGAAATAATTCCTTGAGACATTTCTCAACAAATTTGTCAGGGCACTGTCGTCCTGCTCTTTCAGGATGTCCGATAATATGGAGATTCTTTTGGTGGAGTTGATTCTCCCAGTCATCTGCCTTTTGATGCCAAAGCTCTGATCTCCCAGTGAGTTCTTGTATAGCATTAGGCATCCCTGCTGTAAAGTCGTCTAGAGCCAATACCCGATCTCCCACATCAGACACCCTCGACCTCAGCTTCTGAATATCGTGTCTGAGTAGGACAATGTCAATTTTGACTTTTTCCAGTTTTCCAGTCAGGGAGGCAGTACTAGATGCAATCGCAAATAGGAGTTTATCATATACCTGTTTCAGAGTCAGTTTGACCTCCTCTATCTATTCCTCTGGGGGTGGCCGGTCTTGTTTCTCACCAGAATCTGATGGTAGGTGTGGATTCCTCACCAGAATCTGATGGTAGGTGTGGAGGGGCCCGGTTTAGAGTCCCATCTTCTCAAGTATGACTGTTAAATTCTTTCAGTCTCTCATCAGTAGTAGAATTTCTGGTTGGACTCATCGTGCCCATGGAATTTGTTAGGAGAAAAATTCAGTCCCCAGCAAGACAGTGAAACACTAGAATTTAGGAAGCATGACACGCTGACAACTAGGCCGCATCTGCAACTACCCAAGCGGCAAGTACTTCGGATGTGTCTCAGCAGTCTGCCAGCCATGTATCCGGCTTCAGACCCTGTCTGTGAGCTCCTCCACTGTATGGCAGTGACCCTGCTCTATGTCGGCGGTTTATTAATCAGTGCATGCTACACTTCGAAATTTTGGCCCATCAGTTCACTTCAGATTGGGCCAAGGTGCCTTCATTATGTCCCATCTCACTGGTAAGGCTTTGGCGTGGCTCAACCTCCTCTTGGAGAGTGGGGATTCGCTAGTTTCTAACCTTCAGTCCTTTCTAGAAGCCATCCGTAAGGTCTTCAATGAGCCTGGCCGAGCTTCCTCAGAAGCATCTTCTCTCCTTAGACTCCGCCAGGGAAACCTCACAGTGGGCCAATACACTATACATTTCCGCACTCTATAGTCTGAAGCCACCTGGTAGCTAAATTCTGGGAAGGACTGTCTGGGCGACTCAAGGACGAAGTGACCGGTCGTGATATACTCACCTCACTGGATGACCTGGTGTCTCTGGAAACACGGATAGACATCAGGTTTCAGGAGCGTTCCAAGGACGTGAACCACAAGAGAAGACCTGGACGCCTGGCTCCTACCTTTCAAAAGCTGATCATTCAGCAAGCCTCATCTCCGGCAACCTCTCCTGACTCCATTCAGGTAGACCGAGTGAACATTACCAAGCATTGTCAGGATGTCCGCTGGGCCGAGGGAAAGTGCTTCTATTTTGGCAGTCCTGAGCATGTAATCCACTCCTGCCCGGAGGGACCGGGAAACATCAGACCCTAGGGTTTGTTGGAGAGGTCACCCTGGGCGAAAATCGCTCCTCTCCATCGCTGACTCGGTCAGTGTCCGTGTCCGGTGGCAGTTTTGTTGAGTTGGCCTACCTGGACTCCGGTTCCGCAGGTAATCTCATTCAACAGGCAATTGTGGAACGGTATCAGATCCCGATCCAACGTGTTCCGGATCCGTTGGCGGTTTCTTCTGTGGATGGTTAGCCTATTTCCGAGACCATGCTATTTATTACCGAGCCTGTCGAACTTCGAGTAGGAATGCTACATTCGAAGATCTCCCTCTATGTGTAGTGGGATCTGTCTCACCCTCTGCTTCTAGGTCTGCCATGGCTGTGAAAACATGAATCAGTTCTGGACTGGAAGTCCAGAAAAGTACTCTAATGGGGTCAGGAGTGCCATGACAGATGTGTAGTTCCCATTCATCCTGCTTGACCGCTGGCTTCTCCATCTAATTTGCCTGGCTTGCCTGCTGCATATTGGACATACGCTAACGTCTTTGATAAAAAGGAGACTGAGACTTTACCACCACACAGGCCGTATGAATGTCCAATTGACCTTCTGCCAGGCGCATCCCCTCTGTGAGGCCGTATCTATCCCTTGTCGCAGGCTGAGACATGTGCCATGTCCGAATATATTGAAGAGGATCTTGCCAGAGGATTTATCCAGAAGTCCTCCTCCCCGGCTTGAGCGGGCTTCTTCTTTGTGAAGAAAAAGGATGGATCTCTGCGTCCCTGCATTGATTATAGGGGTCTCAATCTAATTACGATCAAGAATAAATATCCTCCGTCTCTCATTTCCGAGTTGTTTGATCGTCTTAAGGGATCCAGAGTTTTCACAAAGCTTGACCTTTCGGAGGCATACAACCTGATCCAAATACGCCAAGGAAATGAATGGAAGATGGCCTTTAATACCCCGAGATGGCCATTCTGAGTATCGGATAATGCCATTTGGAGTCTGCAATGCCCCTGCAGTCTTTCAAGACCCTGTGAATTAAATCTTCTGGAACCTTCTCTACATGTGTGTGGTAGTATAGCTAGATGATATCTTGGTGTTCTCTCCCAATCTGCCTTCACATCGAAGGGATGTTCGCTCGGTCCTGCAAAGATTAAGGACGAACCGTCTGTATGCCAAATATGAAAGTGCGTCTTTGAGCAGACCTCTCTTCCATTTCTTGAGTACATCATCTCCGAGACCGGCGTGAAAATGGATCCATCATCTTGAAGTGGCCTCATCCAGCCGGTCTGAAGGCTATCCAGTGGTTCCTCGGATTCGCCAACTATTACCACCAGTTCATTCCTCATTTCTCCTCTTGGACTGCTCCTATTCCTGCTCTGACCCGCAAGGGAGCTAATCCCAAGAATTGGACTTCAGAGGAAGAGAATGCTTTTGTGTCTTTAAAACAGGCCTTCTCCTCAGCTCCAGTGCTGCATCGTCCAGACAATAACAAGCAGTTCTTTCTGAAGAAATCTTTCTGGAAATTGCACAAACTGAAGTCAATCCTTAAAAAAACTCCAGCATCAAAACTGAAAACCCCTAATAAGAAAAAACAGGTTGGATTTCCACAGGCTGATTTGGATACAACAGGAGAATTTACAGATTACTCCTTATCATCACCTGATCAGTCTCCTGCTGAAAATCATGATATTTCCAAAAGAAACCTGTCAAAAAACGGGGGCTTCATAGAGCGGGACGGAAACACAAATCCGCAAAAAAATCTGAGGTATCCAACCAGAAAATTAAAATAAAAATCAACAAAGAGGGGGTTGCTGTAGTTAATCTCTCTCGATTATTATTTCTCTGTCTCAATTACGGTTATTAAGCTAAGGAAGTAAATTTATTCCTACAACCAGAGCAAATCTATTTGAAACTATCAAGGATGTCAACAGATTTGTAAGATCTTTGACAGTCAAGAGACACTTCTTTGCAGAGAACAGAGATAAAGAACAACATATTGTGGATCAATCTTTCCCCACAGCACCTCCCATTGACCTTTCTAGGAATTTACTTGAACAAATATCAGTAAAAACCTTGGAATCTTTGAATGCTGATTTTGTAACAGATATACCAAAAGACTCATTCACAACATTGTTTCCAAATCCACTATTCTATCCATTAGCCTCTAGAACACCTGGGATGGACAGTTTTCAAAATATAATTGAAAGAGAACTCATAAAAATACTGGATAGTGAATCAGTCACAACGCATAATCTAACCACCAAAGAACGACAAGCACTGAAATTGTTAAAAAACAATGACAATATTATCATTAGAGCGTCCTACAAAGGTGGTTCTCTTGTAATCCTTGATAAGGTATTATACATCAGAGAAATTAACTCCATGCTATCGGATGTAAAAACCTATAGTAAACTAACTGAAGATCCAACCAGTCACGTAAAAGGAAAATTGGATTTTATCCTAAGAGGAGGCTTGCAAAAGGGACTCATTAATCAAAAATTGTATGAATATCTATTAACTGAGTCACCAGTGTGCCCAATACTGCACGCCCTTCCTAAACTGCACAAAGAAACATTTCCACCCCCATTCCGCCCCATTGTGGCTGGAATTGGTTCACTTACTGAAAGAACTGCAGCATGGATTGATCAGCTACTACAGCCTATAGTTTTGGCCACTACAGGATATATCAGGGATAGCATTTATTATCTGCTGTGAAATCTTTTGAGTGGGAATGTAATGATAGATGGGTCACCACAGATATTGTGTCACTATACACTAGCATACCGCACCATCTCTCTTTCCAATCTATCTCCTATCACCTTAACAACACCAATCTCTATACAAAAGAATTAAATGAGTTTATACTAAATTTGATACAATTCTTACTTGAAAATCATTTTTTTACTTTAATGGAAATTTTTTTCTGCAAGTCTGCCGTTGTCCCATGGGTGCATCTTTTTCCCCATCATTAGCTAATTTATATGTAGCTTGGTGGGAATTATTTCATATTCACACTCTTGACAATCCTTTTTTGCCTTACATCAGGTGGTACGCCAGATACATAGATGATGTCATCATGATCTTGCGTACCCCTGATGATGAGGCACTTTATTTGCTATCCACGTTTCTACAGTTTTTAAATGACAATACATTTAATTTACAATTTACCATTAACATCTGTCAAAATGAGACCGCCTTTTTGGATGTATATTTAACTGGAGACAGCAGCAATAACTGCATCCACACGTCTGTACAGAAAACCAACCAGTGGCAATGCGACGTTGATGGCAAACAGCTGTCATCTAGCACATACTATTAAAAACCTACCACTAGGTGAACACATTACAGCCAGACGTCTATGCTCTACGGATGAGAGCTATATTCATGAATGTGACATACTGAAGCGCAGGTTTAAACATAGAGGCTATTCAAATACACATATTTGCAGAGCCCGTAATATAGCCTTTCACAAAACACAAGCATCTTTACTGGAGAATAATACGGTATGTAAGAGAAATAAGCTTGAAAAAGAGGGGGTGTAAAAGGGGGGTACTGTAGCACCAGCGTCTGCACTCTGCCTCCCTCCCCCGACAAAGACACCGACTCACTCATCGCCATGGGCCCGCACTTCCTCCCTCCTCTCCTTCTGCCCGGAGTCTGTGCACGGCACACATATCCCCGGGCACTGTGCTTAGGGCAAGCGGTGTCCTGCCTTCTTAAAGTTACACCATGTGCCGTCCTAAAGTGTCATCAGCCAATGGCTGGGAGACACTTTATTATTTAAGGCACCTCCACCTTATGGGAGGTGCCTGTACAATGTTGTTAGTTTGTTCCTAAACACACTTGCTAGTTCTCAGGTCCCAGTGTATTCCAGAATGTCTGCCTGTATATTCTCACCTGCCATGCCCACCTTTGTTACAGTCTTTCAGTCTACCTGTTCATCAGCTGTGCCCGCCAGTACCTGCTTGCCTGCATCTGCCAGTCTGTTCTTCAGCTGTGCCCGCCTGTCTGTACTTCAGCCATATCCGCCTGTCTGTACTTCAGCTGTGCAAGCCTGCACCTGCCTGTGTATCAGCTGTGTCCATCAATACCTGCCAGTCTCTGTAGTGCTAGTCACCACACCAGCTGTGCCTGTCAGTACTTGCCAAGTCTACCATTCCTGGCCGTTCCTGCCGCCTGTCCTTTGGGGTCAGCTGCCATCCACCCGATGTCAGTCCTGGAGTAGAACCTGGTTCCACACCCCTGGTGTCTCCTCGCATCGCGGTATCGTCAGACGCCGTGAATCCGAGGTCGGACTCGGTGAGACACCTAGTCATGCCCCACCATACTCTCATCGGATCATGGCACAGTGGTTCCATCATCCAGTCCTTTACACACACCTTGTGACAGAAATTAATTTATTCAAAAAGTACATAGCGAAAAAGAACTCCAAGTGGGTGAGCCCAAGTTTAGTATTGGGTCAGACAGTGAAAAGATGGTCAGCGTACAGGTGTGTGTGTGTGTGTGGGGGGGGGGAATAAGAAGCAGTATATGCCCACTTCAGTACTATGCAAGCAATTAGAGCATGTTACTTCTTGTTCAGATTTATCTGTAGCCAGGTATGAGCTCCCAGCAGGAGCAATTACATGGTTAATTGAAGTCCCAGGCAGACACTTGTGGCTTACAGTGAGCTGGCTGAGAGTCAGAGTGCAGGTGTCTAGGTAATCTGGGAATCTGAGCAGGGAGAAGGGGGGACAGCTGCCAGAGCACACACAATGTCACTGATTCTCCCTCAGCCAGAGAGTTTCTTCACTTATCTCCTGGGACTCTCCATGTGAAGGCAGACTTCAGCTGCACAGTGGGGGTGGGTGGGCTGGGGTCAGAGGAGGGGGGGGGGGTCCACCGTGTCAGTGTAGCTGGGATAAGGGCTTGCTCACATTGAAAGGGGTGTACACTACTTTATATTACCCCCCCACCCAATGTACCAATGTATCCCCCCAGGGCCCCTAAGACTTTTTGTAATTACCTTATGTTGCAGATAATCCCTGTGAGCAGCGCTATCACTGGCCGCTCACAGGCATCACGTGACCCCCGGCTGCAGCTGACTCTGGCATCCGCTTATGTCACGACAAGTGCTGGCAGCAGCCGGGGGTATTTGTCTTCCGCGTTCCAGGTGGATGCCAGCCTGTGGGCAAGGTTACCCCTCCCCCCGTGTCACACCCGGCATCCACCACGCGCTCTGCCTCTCCCCATTCATTGGGAAAGCATGCAGTGGATGCTGGGTGTGACGCGGGGGGGGTAACCCAGCCCACAACCCAGCAGCCACCATAGGGACCCCAGCGCTGAGTCACGCCTCACTTGTCCTAACGTCATTATCAGCAACATAAGGTATTTACAAAAAGTCTTAGGGGGCCCGAGGGGATACATAAGGGGGGGGGGGGGGGGATGGGGGTAATATAAAGTAGTATACAACTTCTTTAATGTATAAAAAATAGCTCAGATGTTGCTCCTGAAAAATTAGACGAATGGAATCCATATGGTTCAACTTGTGTCATGCGAGTGCAATGCAACTGTTTTTTTTTTCTCACCTAGCATCCGTATGACATGCGTATGCAATGCTTTTTTAACATCATCTTTTACTGATATTATCAAGCGATGACGTTACTGAGCTACCGACGTCATTGCTCGTGAGACATGGCTGGGAGTGACCTATGTAGCGTTGTTCTGAAAACAACACTCCATAGGTTGCAGTACTAAATCAGTGGACGACGTGGGAACGCCATGGATTACGTCAGAACTGCGGGTATTATTTTTTAATAATGAATTGGTGAATGAGGGACTATTTCTTGTTTTCATTTCTTCATCTCACTTTTTTTTTCTTTCAGGTTCCCATTTGTGGACTATTTCAGATTCGGTGGACTACATCAGAATCCATGGACTGTATGCTTTTTTTTTATTTTAATAAATTGGTTAACCCCTTAAGGACCCTGGGATTTTCAGTTTTTGCATTTTCGTTTTTTGTTCCCCTTGCCCCCAGAGCCATAGCGTTTTTATTTTTTGGTCAATATGGCCATGTGAGGGCTTATTTTTTGTAGGAAGAGTTGTACATTTGAACGACATTACTGGTTTTACCATATCGTGTACGGGAAAAAGGGAAAAAAATTCCAAGTGCAGTGAAATTGCAAAAAAAGTGCAATACCACAGTTGTTTTTTTTTTTTTTTTTACCATGTTCACTGAATGCTAAAACTGACCTGCCATTATTATTCTCCAGGTCATTACGAATTTGTAGATACCAAACATGTATAGGTTATTTTTTATTTAAATGGTGAAAAAAAATCCAAAGTTTGCTAAAAAAAAAAAAATGGCGCCATTTTCCAAGACCCGTAGCGTCTCCATTTTTCAGGATCTTGGGCCGGGTGAGGGCTTATTTTTTGCACGCCGAGCTGAAGTATTTATTGATACCATTTTGGGGTAGATCCGATGTTTTGATCGCCCGTTATTGCATTTTATTGCAATGTTGTGGCGACCAAAAAACGTAATTCTGGCGTTTAGAATTTTTTTCTCGTTACGCCGTTTACCGTTCGGAATAATTCTTTTTTTATATTGATAGATCGGACGATTCTGAACGCGGTGATAAAAAAAAAACAATACATACACATATTTGTTATTATTTTATTTTGAATGGGGCGAAAGGGGGGTGATTTAAACTTTTATATTTTTTTAATATTTTTAAAAACATTTTTTTTTTTTTTTTTACACTTTTTGCTTGCTTCTATAGTCTCCATGGGAGACTAGATGCAGCAACTGTCTGATCGCCTCTGCTACATAGACGTGATGAGATGATCACCTCTATGTAACAGAAATGCTCCTGTGCTATGAGCGCCGACCCAGGGTTGTCATGCCCACCCATCAGTGACCCGTGATAACGTGGCGGTGTCACCGATGGGCGGGGTAAGTGACGCACTTCTGGCACGGCGCTGTTAAATGCCGCTGTCAGTGATGGACAGCGGCATTTAACATGTTAACAACCGCGGGTGGATCGCGATTCCACCTGCGGCTGTTGCGGGCACATGTCAGCTGTAATAATCAGCTGACATGTTCCCGGTTCAGTGTGGGCTCAGCGCCGGCGCTGAACAGGGGGTGACAGCCTGGAGCGTACCATTACGCCCCAGGCTGTAAAGGGGTTAAACAGGGCTGTTTTTTTTTTTTTAAATAAAATATTTGTGTTTGCTTTTTTCTTTTAATTTACTGGGTTAGTAATAGGGGTGTCAGCTGTGTACACATTACACAGCTGACATCAACCCCATAAACCATTACCCAGATTGCCACCGCACTAGAGCAATCGGAAAGAGCTGGGGCGAAGTGCCAGAATTGACACATCTAATGTGATGCGCCAATTCTGGGGCGGCTCGGGGCTGGTATTTTTAGGAAGGGCCCAATAACCAAAGACCTTCCCAGCCTGATAATATAAGCCCGCAGCTGTCTGCTTTACCTTGGCTGGTTATCAAAAATAGGGGGTACCCCACGTCATTTATTTAATAGGTTAAATAAGGCTAAACACCCTTTAGCGCCACATGAAAGGCATAAAAAGGGTGCTAGTGTATTATATGTAGAGGTCTTGAGACATTAAATATCTACAGGACATTATTTATTTTATATATCTATTCTGACTGTTCGGGTTGTGAATTGTACTTGGCTGATGAAATGTCAGGTTTCCTTTGAGATGTGTGCATCAAAATCGGGTGGCACACGCATGGTCCGTGTGATGTCCAAATTTTTTCTCGCACCCACTTACTTGCATTGGCGAGTGCGATCTGATTCTCGCAGACAATCGTAGTATGCTGTGATTTTTTCCTCAGTCCGATTAGAGCTGTGAAAAAACTCGCAGATGAGCACTGCTTCATTTAATACCATTGGTCAGAGTGCAATGCGCTGTGTTCTCACATTGAACTTCTCCGTATTATAAAGGCTTTCTCACACTGGCATATAAGCATATAGCTTGGCATTTATCTCCATTGGCTGGCATGCCCCTGAGGTACATATGACATTTTGACTTATTGCATTTTTGAAAGTGTGAAGATTCAAAAAAAATTGCTGTTTTGGTAATTTTTTTTATTACGCCATTTAATAAATGGATTGAAATATTTTATTTTTTTATTGTTCTGCCTTTTACGGAAGCAAGAATATTGAATATTCATATTTTTATTTATTTTTAACTGGGAAAAGTGGGGTGATTTGAATTTGTTTGTTTTTCTCTTATATTTTTCAAAAACTTAATTTTATTTTTTAGTTCCCATGACTGATTTGAACCTGCGATTCTTTGATAACTTGCTCTCTATACTGCAATACTATAGTATTTTTCTGCCATTTTATGTCAGCCATATGTTTATACCTGTCTCCCATGGTCTTTAAATTTCACAGAACACCCTGCCATACCGAGGAGAGCGACAAAGAAAACTGTTCCTCCTCAGGAACTCCTGAAGCTCTTCCCCCACTGAAGGTACCAAACTGTGGGTGATAACTGTATGCACCGAAGAACGGTGACCTGCCAGTGGATTCTTGACGATGATTATTGATGGCAAATTCTACCAGCGGTAAGTAGGATGCCCAATCCTCCTGATTTTTGGAGACGAAAACACCTGAGGTATGTCTTCAAGTTCTGATTGACACACTCGGTCTGACCATTCGACTGAGGGTGGAAGGCAGAGGAAAAGGACAGCTGCACCCCCAGTCGAGAACAGAATGCCTTCCAGAACTTGGAAACAAACTGGGTCCCCCGATCAGACACCACATCTGAGGGAACCCAGTGAAGGTTCACAATCTCATTTATGAACACTTGAGCAAGTGTCTTGGCATTGGGAAGTGCAGGTAATGCGATGAAGTGAACCATTTTACTAAACCTATCTACCACCAAAATCACCGTTTTGCCTGCAGAAACCGGTGGGTCAGTAACAAAATCCATGGACAAGTGTGTACATGGCCAACTAGTGATAGGTAGAGGAAAAAGTACCAGACGGACTGGTATACGAAGCCTTAGAACGCACGCAAATACTACAAGCAGCTATGTGTTCAATTACCTCCTGATGCAACCCCGGCCACCAAAAACGACGAGAGAAAAGGTTCGCGGTTGCCTTACCACCTGGATGCCCAGCAAGCAGAGTTATGATGTTCCTTGATTACTTTGCGGCACAGATCAGATGGTACAAATAACTTTCCTGAAGGGCAGAAGGCAGGGGCGTTCCCCTGAGCCTCCAACACCTCACCCTCCAGTTCAGGATAAAGAGCCAAAATGACTACCCCCTTCTTGAATATTGGGGCAGGGTTCTCATGGTCACCACCACCAGGGAAGCTCTGGGACAAAGCATCAGCCTTGACATTTTTGACCCCTGGACGAAAAGTGACAACAAAATTTAACCTAGTAAAAAACAGCGACCATCTGTCTTGCCTAGGGTTGAGACGTTTAGCTGACTAGAGATATGACAGGTTTTTATGGTCAGTGATAACAGTAATAGGATGGACAGCCCCCTCCAACGCCAATTTGTTCGCCAAAAGTTCCCTATTTCCCGCATCATAATTTCTCTCAGTCGAAGACAATTTATTAGAAAAGAAAGCGCATGGATGCCATTTACCAGGGGAAGAAACCTGAAACAACAAAGCCCCAACCCCGAAATCCAAATCATCGACCTCCACAATAAAGGGATGAGAAACATCGGGTTGACTGAGTACAGGTGCAGTGGCAAAATAATTCTTTAAGGAAAAAAAAAAAAGCCTGGAGGGAAGCATTCGACCATTTTGGAAAAATCAGACCCCTTTTCTTAGTCATGTCAGTAAGAGGTTTCACTTTAGTAAAGTAATTTTGGATGAATTTCCTGTAAAAATTAGTAATACCCAGAAAACGTTGTGGAGCCTTCAGGTTTTCGGGACGTTCCCAGACAAGAACTGCACGGATCTTCTCCGGATCCATCTGAAAACCTTTAGATGACAAGTACCCCAAAAACTGCACCTCCTGAACAGCGAAAACACATTTTTCTAGTTTGGCATAAAATTTGTTATCCCTTAATATCTGGAGCACCTGCTTAACATGCCCCCGATGAGTCTCAAAATCAGGTGAATAAACCAAAATATCGTCCAGACCACAAACCTCCCACCAAATGATGGAAAATATCATTTACGAAATGCTGGAATACTGCAGGTGCATTGGTCAAGCCAAAAGGCATAACCAGACTCTCAAAATGTCTTTCCGGGGTATTGAACGCTGTCTTCCATTCGTCCCCTTCTCTGATTCTAACCAGATTGTAGGCTCCCCTTAAATCCAACTTGGAGAATACCTTAGCTCCCACAATCTGGCTGAACAAATCAAGAATCAGAGGAAGAAGGTATGAATCACAGATGGTAATTTGATTTAATTCCCGGAAATCTAAACAGGGACGTAGACCGCCATATTCTTTCTTCACAAAGGAGAACCCTGCCACCACGGGCAAAGATGAGGGTCTGATTTGTCCCTTCTCCAGACTTTCCGCAATGAAATCCTTCATGGCTTGTCTCTCATGGCCAGAAAGATTACACAGTCTGGACTTAAAACCAGACAGAAAAGCTGGTAATATTTCTGTAGAGAGAGTAGCAATGGAAATGTCTACACAGTTCTCATGGCAGTAATCTCCCCATTCAATACTTTCCCCGATTTGCCAATCCACCAATGGATTATGTTTAACAAGCCAAGGAATACCCAAAACAATAGGTGTGGGAAGATTGCCCAGGACATCGCAAGGGATGATTTCAAAATTAACTGACCCCACCCTGTTTTACATTATGTACAATCTGAGTAAATACTTTCTGAGCAAGAGGCGCCGAGTCAATGGCAAAAATGGGAATAAGTTCAGCTATAGCACAGCAAGCAAGATCATGAGTTTTCACAAACTCAGCATCAACCATGCTGACTCTGGCTCCACTGTCAACAAACACTGAAATTGTTTAGGTTTTGCTCTCTAGCACCACCTCTGCTGTCCGGACAAAGCGGGAACTCCAGTTTGGCCACAAATGCACCCCTTGTTTATCCAACTCCAGACTACCAAAAGTTAATCGAGTCTCCTTTTGTTTAGTAATTGGACAGGCCCCAACAAAGTGTCCCTTTTTCCTACAAAAAAGAAAAAACATACGCCTTTTTTCTTGCGAATCTCTGGGGAGAAGTATGATGTAGAGAGACCCCCTAACTGCATGGGTTCCTCCACCTCCCCCAGTACTGGTTCACCCCCAGACCGCTCCCCTAGCAGAGGTACACAACCCCGACAAGAAGGCTCTGGAGAAGGTGGTCGCACCAGTCTATCCCTTAAGAGTCTATCAAGACGTATGACCAAAGACATGGCAGCCTCCAAGGACTGAGGGATTTCATATACAGCCAAGGCATTTTGCAACCTTTCAGTAAGCCCCTCACAAAATTGACTTCTAAGGGCTGAGTCATTCCATTTGGATTCTGTAGCCCATCTACGGAATTCCGAACTGTATGTTTCCGCTGACTGAATCCCCAGCTGAAGGCAACATAGCCTAGACTCAGCCAAGGCGACTCAGTCGGGGTAATCGTAGATGAGGGCCAGAGCTCCGCAAAACCCCTCCACAGATTGGAGACAAACCGAGTCCTGGGGTAACGGAAATGCCCATGACTGAGGATCGCCCTGTAATAGAGATCACAATACCAACCCGTTGCTCCTCATTACCGGAGGAGTAGGGACAAAGTTTAAAATACAATTTGCATGCCTCCTTAAATACAAAATACTTGTCCCTACCTCCTGAAAACCTGTCCAGAAGGGCAACCTTGGGTTCAGGCTGGACAGGCCTACCAGCAGAGACCCCCATATTGGCAAACTAGCCGCCGATGCTGCCGCCGTACCTCACCACGGAGGTCACTCACCTCCAGAGACAGCCTGTGCAGCCGCTCTGTAAGCTCTGCAACTGAACCCATACCAAAGGGAGAAAGGGAAAAAAAAAAAAAAAAAAGGTGCACGCCCAAAAACACACAAAGAAAAAAAACAAACAAAAAACCCAAAATGTCAGTTCCCTTTTTTTTTCCTTTTCAAAACGTACTCGGCCGGCTATAATGTCACACCATGTGTGGGAAAGACTTAGTGCAACACAGAGGGAAAAAGGGAAAGGAAGCCCAGACACTAGGGAAAAGGGGAAGTGGAGACCTCCTCGTCTGATCTGGCATCACCCTGTCTCAACTACCGTCCCTATATTGCCTCTTCAGCAATCGCTGCATGTGTGCCTCGCCCTGTTCTCCCTGGCGTATGGCTATGGCTAGGGATGGGAGGAGATGAGCACTAGTCAACCTCCACTAAACTCTATAGACAACAAGGGTAGAAAAAACAGGGGGAAATGGCTTAGCTTTAGATGAACTCCAAATAAGCACACAGCCTCAAGCTCTAGAGAGGACAAAGTACTGCTCCTGCTAAGCTTCACAAGTAGAAATTAATATAGCTGGCGACTCCCTCTCAGACACACCAGGTATATATACACCTCGGCCAGAGAGCCAATTAGCAAGAGAGGTAGCCGCTCGGTCCTAAAGAAAGCCTCTTATCGAAGAAGCTGTCTGCAATGCCAAACGTAGAGATCTCCTGCAACCCACTGCAGGGTGACTGTGTCACCTCTGACACACCCGTGACACATTGCCAGGTTGTGGAAACCGATGGCATTGGGAAGTGGTGACTTAAATGCTGCCATCAGTGATGGACTGTAACATGCAAGTGGTTAAACAGCAGCGATTGGAGCAAGCGTCAATTATTGCTCTTAGAAGCCTGATGTGGAGTGCACTCACCTCCTGAGCTCACTCCATACAACCTGGCCTGCCTCATGATGTTTATATACATTATAGAAAATTAAGGGGTTAAGACTGTTTACGATCTGGGTTATGCTGGCTGTACAAAACATTGAGTGGCTGAAAGCTAAATACTCCGCCACCAGACTGCCATGTTCCGGGGAAAGAAGACTGCATTCAAAGACTGAATGAAGGCAATGCTGGTGATAGAAGAGTGCTATACCTGGATCTGACCAGAGGCAGCACAGAGCCAACAAGGAGGATTGACACTTGTTAAGTGGCTGGTTTATCTGTAAGGCCATTTTCACACATTACTTTTTTTTCCCTTGCTACATGAAATATGTCCTTGATTTTTCCCAGTGTGCTGGATCAACTTTTGGTCAGACTTCACAATTTTGATTTCTTGTATGAAGAAAAAAAAAATCTTAGCATTTCCTACTTATTAAACAGCTAAAATACAGACAGCACATGGATGAAATCTGAATGCTATCCATTATTTTTCTTTTTCACCACAGGCCTTTTATTAGAGCTGGAACTTGGATCAAAGTACGACATGTAAAAAGCCACATTGATTGGAATGGGTCTGTGATATACCAGTGAAAATAAGGCATAGCACACATACCAAACTGATGTGTGAAAGATCCCTAAGTGGGATTGTGGTGACTGTTCAACAAATAAGTCATTATGTCAATTTTGACCTTTATGCTAATTTTGTGCTCCTGATTATGATGAAAAACTGGAAAGATAATGAGCGCAATAGGGTCTTATACGGGTAAAAAAAGGAAAATGAAATCAAAGAATATGCTCACCTTCAAAGGTTGTAAAAGTCACAACCCCTGTGAACACTGAAGAAACTGTCTGCTGAAGACCACAAAAGGAGATTTCATGTACAACTGGAGAAAGTAGTGATGAAACCGCGCTGCCCGTAATGAAAATGCAGTAGAAAGACTTTGAAATGCGGTTTTTATTTATCAACGTGTTTCGAAGCACACCTGCTCCTTCATCAGGATATACCACAGAAGTCGGTGGCCTTATCCTGATGAAGCAGGTGTTCTTCTAAACAAGTTGATAAATAAAAAACATTAATACTTTCAAGGTTCTTCTACTACATTTTTACTGGCATCGCGGTTTCATCTCCACTTTCTCCAGTTGCACATGACATTTTGTGCTCTTGGCACCTTTTGTGTTTCATTTAAACCCTATAAGCGGCTCCACTTGTCATTTCTTGTCCGTTCATCTAAGGAAGAGAGACTGCTCCCTTGAAATGTATTTTGACTTAAAAAATGTTCTACTATATCTACAAAAAGCGCCAGTTCCTGTTTTTTTTTTTATTTTTGGCATTCGCCTGCTCCTTGTTCTCTAAGTAGGGCAGCCGTGGGAACCTGGGTTACAATGGAATACGACACTACAAATCAGAAATAACTTAAGTTGTAGTGTATATGAAAATGGGTCCATATGCATCAAGCATGCAAAAGCAGATTTAACACTTCTATGGCTGTAGGTTTTGGCCTGACATACCTTAAAGGGCAAATATTTTTTTTCACTGTAAAAGGAAGAAAACATTACTTTTTACATGAGACTATGGCTTGTTTAGTACTCAATGCACTTGTTACACACCTGTCCCGGTTATCACAGGCTCCACTTACTTCCCCTGCGTCTGCTGCCCTTTGCTGTGCTCCGCGCATGATTTTGCAAGTTGCATGGAGTAGGTCAATGACATAATTTCCCTAGGCCTATTTAAAGCCCATTTAGACACACAACTGTGTCTTGGGACTCTAGTGTTTCATGTTTGGTTTTCTCCACTACCTGTGTTTCCTGTTTTTTCAACTTGCATTCATCCCTTCTGCTGCTTTTGAAATTTCCATGTGTGCCAAGTTCTCACTGCACACGTGCCTTCTTGTTTACTGCATTAAAGCCCAGGGTCTGTGTGCCCACCTAAGGTTTAAAGGATCAACTTTATTTGGTGAGGCCTAACAACAGTAATATTCTTTAGCCCCAGTTCACATGCATAAGTAAATATAATACCTTTATTTATCCTCAATGACAGCAAGAAATCAAGACCACGTATCCATGAAATAAAAGGGGTTTATTTAACTTACAAAGGTAGACTCTACAATGATTCTTTCCTTTCTATACATACTTTATACCTTTAAATAATCTTCGAGGAAGGCAAAGTTATAAGAGAAAGGTGCATGAAATGCCAATATATTTTACAGTACAACACACACACAAAACTGCATTAAAAATAATAGGACAACTTGGAGGATGACACGTAGTACACAAACAGTAAGTAGTCCTGGGAAGCTTATTAACAATGTGTTTACAACAGATAAATTACATCAAAAGGAGACGACACTGCTTAGTATTATACAAGCCAACAATATTCAACTCTGCATAGTTATACATATGCTGTGGAATAAATTAGTTTATATCGCTTTCCACTATTCACTATCTGGCCACAGGAAGCCTGACATTCATTTTATAATGTGTTGCAGTGATGTCTATCAGAGCAGTGCTCACAAGATCGTGTTCGGTCCTGCTCACTGCCCGACAGATGGGCATCCAGCAGAGTGTAATCATGTGTGTGCACAAACCCTAAAAATGCATAAAAAATAATAATAAAAACTAAGCATGAACGCAGAGAACCATGATTACGTTCACTACAACCAACACGCAGGTTTCAATGAATGAACGACTTAAAGCTAAAAGTTTCATACGGACAAGTGGTAATGTGCAAAGTAAAGTACACCGTAAAAACAGCAGTTAAATTATGTGCAAATTACAATGTTTAATACCCATAAAATAAATAAAGCAATACAAAATAATAAAAAGATACCCAACCAAGGATAAGAATGATTACCCGCTCTTCTGGCCCTAGACAGCTGTGAATGAATTTTAGGAAAATTTCATTACTAGTTGTCTTGGTTGTTGTATCTGAAAGTGACGGTAAACACATACATTACCTTCATTTAAAATGGATATTTGAGGAGAACATACACATGCTTTCTGACAAGTACAAGTGTCTGGAAGTAAATGTCTGGGGAATGTGTAAAAGGCTGAAAAAGTTAAGAAAAGGAAACAATTTCTAAAATGTTACTTTCTAAACGGACCTCAGGGACAACGTGAAAGACTTCCTTTTTGGTGGCGTTTGCTCCGCCTACGGTCTGTGTATATGTTATTTGGCTCTGGTAACTCTCCTGCGGTGTAAAGTGGCTTTATGCTTGCAGGCATTTATAACTAAAACCATGTAAACTCAAAAGACCACCGCATCCCTTTTGGTCCTTTGCCTATCCCTCATGTAATCAATCTGAAACCCATAAAGTTTACAGCAATTTATGGTGTGCTGATTTACCTCAAAAGTAAACTATAGCATCTCAACGAGGAGTGTGAATGATGCTAAAAAGTCCAGCAGTACTTGCACTCGTGCTCTAAGCTCACCAGAGAAATCCTCATGTCCTCGGTTTTACTGATCTATATGGCAGGCATGCATATCCATGTTGTTCAGCGGCACAAAACCTGGCTCTTAATATGAATAACCTTGTATGTATCTCCCCTAAGCAGCTTCTAACTTCACAGTTTCTAAATCTTCCTACATGTTTTGCATCAGTGGATCAACATTTGGAGGAGCAGACAGGCTTAAAAGTTAAAGTTGCTAGAGAATATCGAAAATGCCTGACTGGGTCCTCAATGCAGTAGGCAACATCCTCATTTTCAGAGTGCCATCTGCTCCACAGGAGAAGATTCGCTTTTTCTCTCCTACTTCAATCTGCATGACACCTGCTCCAATATTCCGAAAAATGGACTGCTTCGCGTGCTCGTTCTTAAAGGAATGAAGTAGACCATGGCCTGTTAACTTCCATACCTGCATCAAAGAGAACATCAATAACCATTACAAATTACACAACTTGATGAACATGTCTGGGGACATCTCCGTACTTTACCTTCATGTTACCCTCAGCCGAGCCAGTGACAAAACATTCTTCAGAAAAATCCAGAGCAAGAGCCTTCACCGCAGAGTCGTGGGCCTGGAAGGTATGAAGGAGTTGCCTTTGCCTAATGTCAAAGATACAGATGTAGCCTTTCCTGCCACCAGTTATCAAGAGCTGCTGTTTTGGCGCATACTGAAGAACGGTGGCTCCATTTTCATGGCAGTTGAAAGCTAAAAGGGGCAAAAAATAAAATAAAATTAGACAAAATTGTCATATACCTTCTTTACAACGGATACTATATGTAATTTATGCAGTTTATTTTAAACAACAAAACTGCCTGGAAGATAAGTCAGTGGAGGATCAGTGTAAACCAGAAGTGATGATGTAGCAAAGTTCTGGTTTGATAAAAGGGAGAGTTCTCAGTGTTAACAGGTTTCATAGTAATAAAAAAAAAAAAACTGAGTCAAAGGGGTTGTCCCATAAACACCAACATATTCACAGCATAGGTGATCTGAACGCTGGGGGTCGGGCCAGTTGAGTGATATCGAACATGTGCAAGCACCAATCCACAGGAGTACTACCCTATTCATACAGGGGACTTTGGACACCTGTACTAAGGCTCAATGGGGATTTCTGCAGCTGGACCCCCAGCAATAATATATTTATTGTCAATTGAATCGATAGGTGATAAATGTTGTTTATGGAAAAATACATTTAAAAGGAAGCGGCCATCAGATTTCTTGTTATTAAATTACTCGCAGTATATCATATGCCTCATAATTAGGATCCCATAGATCAGTCCTGTGTGCCCCTGCAGCCAGGCACGCCGCTAAAAAAATTATCTTATACACCACTCTTCCGGTATGGTAATTAGTGCAGAGCAGTGTGACTCGTATGTACAGACAATATTGGCACCTGCTGTTAGCTTGCCAACTCGGCCACTCTACATTTCATTGAAGGGACTGGGGTAGCGAGCTCACAGCAGGCGCAGAGGTTGGTCCGTACACACCGCTTGGCGCGGATTACCAAACAAGGTGTATAAAGATCATTTTTAGCAGTTATCCAGGCTGCAGGGGCCAATGGAACGGATCAATAGGATCCGAATTATGAGGCACATAACATGCTGGCAGCGAATTAGGAAACTCACAGGTTCATTTTAAAGGAAACCTGTCAGCAGTAATGTCCATGTTAAACTGAAGGTAAGGGGGCATCATGGTGCGGTCATACTGATTTAATACATATCTTTAGTGTAAAAACCTGCAGCCTGGTCTTTGTTCAATCATAATGATAAATTTAGGTTTCCTCTGTGCTTCGGGGGGGACTGTGGGTAGGGTCTTTGGCTTAGCCACGGCCCCTCCGCTGCCTCTGTTGGATTCATTTAAACTTTGGGTTGGAGCTGTCTTAGTTGTGGGCAGCGCTGTCGCTGGTGGCGGTCTTCATGAAGATGGCACCGGCGAATGCGCAAATCGACCTCTGGCAATTTTCTGGAAAATAGCGCCGGAAATGTTGCATGCGCAAAATGAGATCTAATTCTCATTCTAATTCACTGAGCCAAGATCTCATTCTGCGCATGTGCCACCTCCGGTGCCATTTTCCTGAAGACCGCTAGAGGTCAATCTGCGAATGCGCCGGTGCCATTTTCATGAACACCGACACCAATGAAAGCGCCGCCCAGAGCTAAGACGGCGCCAACCCAAAATTTAAATGAATGCAACACAGGCAGAGGAGGGGTCGTGGCTGAGCCCTCTGAGCCGAAAACCCTACCCACAGTCCCGCCCCGAAGCACTGAGGAAACCAAAATTTTTCATCATGATTGAATGAAAACCAGGCTGCAGATTTTTACACTAAAGGTATGTATTAAATCAGTATGACAGTGCCATGCTGCCCATACCTTTAGTTTAACATGGATATTCCTGCTGACAGGTTTCCTTTAAGCATTTCTGTTGTTCTGAATGTTCATTGTGCAGATTGCAACAGTGATAACAAAGCAGTAATAAGTTATGGCAAGACAACACCAGACTGCAATACCCATATGACGTAGCTCCAGCCAGTATGGCCAAGCCAGTCACATGATGAGGTCCTTCAGGGAGCAATAATTACCCGTGAATAGCCACAATAGCGTTTACACCAATACAATATCCTTAATCCAGGGGTAGGCATAACACAGCCTACTTAGGTTTTGCAATTATGTAACAGTATCACAAAGGAAAGAAAATATATAGTAAAACTAATCAAGAAGTGCCGCAGTGTAACCAGTTACAAGTTTATATCAGGTTAGTTCCTGTACAGCATTTAGGAACATAAACATGCCTCCTTCTTACACAATGGTTGTAAGGCAATGGGTTGAAGAAAGAATTATCCTTCTAACCCTTCCCTGTCTGCAATAGGACACCAGGTTTTGTTTTTTTTTTACATCAGGTAAGTCTGCAATATTTAGAACCACTGTCATATACCAAAATAGAGAAGTTATTTCTTACCATGAACCAGACTGTTACTTGATGATATTAATGTGTCCCACAAACAAACATTTCTAAATAAAAAAAAATATTAAAGGGTTAAATCCAGGATGTCATGAAATAGCAAAAAAATAAATAAAAAATTAAACAGGGGACAGAAATAAAATACAGGTAATGGGGATCAGGTTCAGAATGAAAGGTATTTTTTTATTCATTGGATAAAGTTTCATTTTTAAAATTAGACCCTACTTACAAGCTGATTACTACCGACAATACTCAACTAATGATAGCGCTCTTACTGCTGGTAACACATATGGAGAATGGAAACGGTTACTCAGTTATCACTCCACTCAGTTTCCACTTTAAGGCCACATTCACATAGCATAGCAGTATCTAGATCAGTATTATATCTAGTGTCTATGCCATTGCCCTGTACAGAAGTGCTTAGCTACCAAGAGAGGCATTATACAGGCTAGTGCCCTTCAAATTACCCATGAACTCAATTTAAAGATAGACATGAAACCATCTTATTTGTAAAGAGCGTTACGAGCATGGGCGGAATACATTAGAGAAATAGATCATCACATCAGGAATGTAATTATAGAGTGGAAATGTATTTAATACATAAACTGCTAGGTGCAAAAATCAGATTATTATATGTAATGCCGAGCAGAAAAATCCTCAATGGATTGAAAGTCATGAATACGAAACTGGGCTGTCAAATTATTACTTATTCAACTACTGGAATCAAATGTGCCATAAAAAAGTACATCAAATACAATCCAGAAAGCAGGTAATACTACAATCGTGTATAGCTGGGGTGAAAACCATATGCAAGGAAATAAACTGGACATTACCTATTAAGACAAAAATCTACACAAGAAATGATAAATAGCCAAGTAATGCTTCTTATAAAAAATACAAACTTTATTAGAACAATATGCACAGGTTGCGGTGGCGGGGCAACTCACACCACGGAGTGGAGACGCAGGGAAAAGTAATACTCAATATCCAAATGGATAGAAAAAAAAAGACTGTGAAACTCGGGATTAGTTATAGAAATGTGAAATTTGTATTTTGTTTTAACAAACATTACGTGGCTATTTACCATTTCTTGTACGAAAAATAATGGGTAAAGGAAAAATGTTCACACATTTGCTTAGCATTTTTCATAAAGTGTAAGCATAATACTTAAAGGGGTTCACTAGGAATATATAAAACAAATTAAACTAAATGCTAAAAGGAAATGTAATTATAAATTCCTAAAATTTATTTATTAGCAAATCACACTTATTTGGTCTAGGGATGGGATTACCATAGAATTAAGATGGCTGCCATGAAACCTGTTCTCTGTTAATAAGACAGGTGTCTGTGAGCATGTGCAGTAGGGAGCGCCACCCCCTCTTTTCATGTGTAGGAAGATGTGCAGTAATACTGGAGATACCAGAGGTGCTGAGGTAAGAAGAGGCTGCTCACACTGCTTTCCACCATGTCTATCTGACCTAATACTGGAGATACCAGAGGTGCTGAGGCAAGAAGAGGCTGCTCGCACTGCTTTCCACCATGTCTATCTCACCTAATACTGGAGATACAAGGAGTGCTGAGGTAAGAAGAGGCTGCTCACACTGCTGTCCACCCTGTCTATCTGACCGAATACTGGAGATACCAGGAGTGCTGAGGTAAGAAGAGGCTGCTCACACTGCTGTCCACCCTGTCTATCTGACCTAATACTGGAGATACCAGGAGTGCTGAGGCAAGAAGAGGCTGCTCACACTGCTGTCCATCTGGTGTATCTGACCTAATACTGGAGATACCAGAGCTGCTGAGGTAAGAAGAGTCCGCTCACACTGCTGTCCACCCTGTGTTTCTGACCTAATACTGGAGAACAAAGAGTGCTGAGGTAAGAAGAGGCTATTCCCACGGCTGTCCACCCTGTCTATCTGACCTAATACGGGAAATACCAGGAGTCCTGAGGTAAGAGGAGGCTGCTCACACTGCTGTCCAACCTGTGTTTCTGATCTATTGCTGGAGATATCAGGGGTGCTGAGGTATAAAAGGCTGCTCACACTGCAGTCCACCATATCTTTCTGATGAAATACTGGATATACCAGGGGTGCTGAGGTAAGAAGAGTCTGCTAACACTGCTGTCCACTCTGTGTTTTTGATCTAGTACTGGAGAGACCAGGACTTGCGAGTTAAGAAGAGGCTGCTCACACTGGTGCTTATCACGTATTTCTGATCTAATACTGGAGATACCAGGAGTGCTGAGGCGAGAAGAGGTTGCTCACACTGCTGTCCAACCTGTGTATCTGATATAATACTGGAGATACCAGTAGTGCTGAAGTATGAAGAGGCTGTTCTTACTGCTGTCCACTCTGTTTCAAATCTAATAATGGAGATACCAGGACTGCTGAGGTAAAAAGAGGCTGCTGACACTGGTGTCCACCCTGCCTTTCTGATTTAATACCGTTATATCAGCGAAACTGAGGTAAAAAAAAAGTCTGTTCACACGGCTGTCCACATTCTTTCAGAGTGCTGAGGGGTTGTGATCTGTATATAGCTTGACGGGACATGGTATAATTATCTCCAGGTCAGAGATGTTTCTTTCTGCACATGCTCACAGGCACCTGTCCTATGAAGATTGTAGGACAGATTTCTGTTAGTGTAACAAGACAGTAGCCATTTTAATCCTGAAATCTAGAAATAGAACGGCAAAATGAGCAATTGTAAGTACACAGTGCTATATAATAAGATGATTGCAATATATTAAGATAAAAACTTTGAAGGGAGTGCTTCTTTAAGCAACTCCATACATCATACCTGTTATCATTGGATTGTCCTGATGTAGCAACCAAGCTTGATGAGGTAATAAATGCAAAGTCACTTGTGGTTTTCGTATGACACTGCCAACTCTGAAAATAATGCAATAAATTAATGAGACTTAAGAAACTGGCTGTTTTTAGGAGTATTGCATTTTTTGTGATACAAGCTTAAATCTTACACATTCTAAATTACATTGATAATACAGGGATCACATATTAGGCAACCTAAAAACCTATTGGTATTATTGTTCATTTGTTCAATTAGTGAAAAGTGATACAAAGATAGAGATATTACTTACTGTGTGCAAACCTGATACAATGCAATTAATGAGCTATTTTTTATGCTGCAGAATAAATGCCATTAAAAAAACCTAAATACAAATAAACAAACCCCCAAATAAAAAATAGAAGCAGAATTGCAGCTTTTTCTTTTTGTTTATTCCTCCTTCCTATGGCATCAAAGAAAACTGTAAAGTGTCCTGAAAAAAACAAGCCTTCATAAAACTAGTTGAATAAATAAATAAAAATTGTGCAATTTAATGTACAAAATTGATAAAACATAGTGAAAAAAAAAACAAAAACAACCTACAAGTTTATTATCACGGTTACAATAACATCTGCAGAATAGATCTGAATTCAAGCTAAAAAAAAAACAAAAACTTAACAATAATTAAAAAACGAAATAATATTATAGGTATCTATGTACACTAATGGTACCTTTAAAAAGCTAAAAAAATAAAAATTGTCAAAAACCCCCAAAGCACTCATACAACTAGGTTGACAGAAGAATTAAAACGTAATGGCTCTGAAACGCACAGCAATTCTTCAATGCGTTCTAAGACCCCAAAAGGATGTGTCCTTTAAGGGTTCGCTCACTACTTACATATTTAAAGGGGTTGTCCAATACTTGGGACAACCCCTTCTTGATCTAAATGTTTGGCCCCAATAAAATAAAAAAGCCTATACTCACCTCCTGTGCTGGCACCATACTAGCGGTGTCCGCACTCACGGTCCCGGGGCTCCCGAGCGGTTGTTGTGACATGTAAGCCCGGCACCCAATCAGCCCTGGCGTCACTGTCTCCGCCTTTGGACAAATCGAACATGAAGAGGAAGTCTGCGGCTGATCTCTTGACTTCCTCTACATGCTTAATTCAACAAGAGGAGAGGACAGAGACGCCAGCGCTGATTGGGCGCCGGGATCACGTGTCACAAAAAAAGCACCGGAGCCCCAGGGAGAGCGAGTACCAACATCGCAGTAATGGCGCCAGCACGGGAGGCGAGTATAGGCTTTTTTTATTTTATCAGGTCCAAACGTGGGGGATAACAAAGATTTGTCCAAGTAGTGGACAACTTCTTTAAGACCTACCCATAGGTCATCCGTAACAAATCGGAGTCTGACACCCAGCACCCCCACAATCAGCTGTTTGACAACCAGATGCGAACAATGTATGGAGGAGAACCTGGAGCCCAGCTCCTATTGAAGATAATGAGATCTGAGCTGCAGTAAAGTGTATGGAGTTGTAGTGTTCTGTCCATGTACACGGTGTACATTTGGTCGCCATTGGAACAAATATCAGCTGATCACTTGGGACGGAGGGTGTCTGATCTGATATTGATGACATATCTTACAGATAGGCCATTAATAGTTAAAATTTGTGGAAAACGCATCTAAGAGATAAAAGGTACATATGTTGTATATGGCACACAGTAATCTTACCACCACAGTGCTTAGATCCAATTTGTATCCAGGTAGTTACAAAGCATATTTACATACCATGAGGAGCGAACCCAACCTTAAAAGCTCAGGGTTGCTACTGAACAATTAGTGTCCGGTGATAAACGCCGAACACGCACTTCTCCCAGAAGTCCATACCAATATTCAGAGTGTCAGGGGAAGAGAAATAGAGATTTTTTTTTCCCAGCTGAAAGGTCCGGGTCCCCATTGTTTTCAATGTGGCTTGGGTTCTAGTTTAAGTTTCGAGTACAGTTCTGGTACCCGAATTAAACTTTATTCAAAAGTTCAGGTCGGGTACCAGAACCCGAACTTCCAGGGGTCTGCTCATCCCTAGTTAACAGCCAAAACTTGATGAAAAATCCTTGGGAACCCCTAGTGAACAAGGAATCCGCCTGGTCCCAAGACATCCTTATGCTCCTATCTCATTTATATTTCTAGCGATTAAGCAAACTATTGCTTAAGCTTCTCTTGGTACATCATTAGTGACAAACTTACAGCTCTCTTGACAGGGTGGAAATGTTTTGAGAATGTGTGGACTCCATGGGCAGACTGATTATAAGAAGCCACACCCCATTATCTGTACGTTCCTATATCAGTGCCTAGTAGACTCAACTCTATTTAATAATTTGTTTCTGGAGTGAAATCCTCTGTGCCTCTCTTGAATCCTCTCTTCTCTGTATTTTTTTTCTTCACCGAATCGCCCTCTTCTGTAGCTTTTCTTCTTGTCGCTCAATGGAAGCTTTTAGTGGCTTTTTCCTCTATTGAAGAGATCTATATATGCATCCCAACCTCAGCTGGGGGCATGCTTTACTACGGATCATCTTATCTATTTAACTCACACTATTCATGACACTTATCAGCCCATATACCCTATATCGCGTCCCCATTAGCTCACATCTATTATGGAGTGGAGTGGGATACTGTGGGAATATCTCAGCCATCACCTGCTGAAGAGGACTCCTGTGCCATCCACTGGACGCAGCATTACAATGATGGAAAATGTCAATCATCATGTAGTATGTAGGCATTAAACATCAGCGACATGCTCTGTTATTGGGGTTGTTGGACAGCAATGGAAACCACATAGGTATGATTAAAAAAAAAAAAAAAGCTAACAAATAGATTTTCTATATGAGCAACCTAAACCACATAATGAAAAAGCAAGTTTCAGGATTTATTTCCATCCAGAAGTTTCTGTGCACATTAACAAGACGCAGCACTTTGCAATCAAGGAGCTTTAAAGAAAAAAAACACATCAGAAATGCCTGATTACTTTGAGTTTTACCGAAAAGGTAACTCAATTCCACAAAATATACAACTGGATCCGCAAAAATAGCAACAGAGTAATTTGAAGGTTTGCTGGAAGCACATGATTATAATTGAATTCAATGTGAATACATATTCCAACCGGTTATAATGAAAAGTTTAATCCGGTTATCATTCCGCCTGCAGCTGTAAACATAAAAATTACCTTCAAGGAAGAAATCTGCCATTTGTCTATACCTTAGCAATTTTTAAATATGATGCCATGGATATAAACCACATGAGATTGTGGCTGCAGCCTTAGATAAAAGTTTACTCCGTTCGCTTTGGTGCTGAAAGCCATGAATACAATCAAAAAAACACAGAATCTGATATTATTGGAAAAAAAATAAAAATCGTCAGCAGTTTTGGCAAACTGCATTTTCATCGTCAAGTGTAACCTTGACATTGTTTTGATGACCGGCAAAGTGATAAAACAGATGGAAATGAACATTATGAAGATACAAGTATGTCCCGTTTGTAGACTACACATGCTCACTCCCATAAGTATAGGGCAGGGAGGACTCTACTACAAGGCATGGTATTGTGCATGCTGTAAAATAAGTCATTTGTAACTTTAGACTCCAAAACATACATAAGCTAAGGGGATGCAAGACATAAGTAGTGACAGTACATTACAGTGCCAATGGCCAGCTGCAAGAGGGAAAAACTCTGAAGTCAATTTCGACACCCATGGCGTAAGCATGCGGTGCTTAGCACTGTCGCCTTGCAGCGCTGGGGTCCTGGGTTTGTGTGTCCTCCCTGTGTTTTCATAGGTTTCCTCGCACAATCCAAAGACAGACTGATAGTGAATTTAGGCTGTGAGCTCCAATGGGGACAGTGATGACAATACCAAATGCGTTGGCTCTATATAAGCAATCATAATAAATGTATCCGCTGCACTATGGCTCCCATTCAGATGGAAGAGTTCAGCCCTAAATCCTTTGAACGACTGATGTAGAGAGAGATTCAGAGAGAGAGAGAGAGAGAGAGTCAGAGAGTCAGAGAGAGATTCATAATGCCCTTCTATGGTCTGGTGACATTAGGAATCATTTACAACAATCTTTAAGGGAATCTGACAGCTGATACATGCTACCTGATGTACGGGCAGCAAGTATCAGACACGGCTGAACGATTCCAGCCATATATGTTTAACTCTGAAACGGTGCGGTGTTTCAGAGAAAAGAACAGTTTATTAGCGGCCGGGGACTGAGCCACACTGGAGATTAGTCAGACAGGAGTGTCCCCAGCGGTTTCTTCCCACCTGCAGCCCTGGAGAGACAGGTCTCTGCCTATGTGCATGTATAGGATTGGGCAGCATGTATCAGCTGTCAGGTTCCCTTTAAATGTAAATCTTCATATTTCTATATTACTGTGCCTCCTCTATTAGGCAACCAACAATCCCAAGCTTACAAGATTCTCAATTTATTTAGAGAAAGGACAAGACACAAGAACAGGATTGGAGTTTAGGGTGTTTTTTTACGTATTGAAGCATACCTGTTCTTTCATAAAAAAAACCTGCATAAGGCTATGTGCCCACGATGCAGAAATGAAGCAGAAAATTTCTGCAGCATTTCTGCATCTCCCTGGCAGAAAAAAACGCATGCAGATTGACAAGCGCTTTCCAGGCGATAGCATCACTTGGAAAGTGCTTGACAACTAGGTCACATGTATAAATCCATGCAAACGGCATGGATTTATACAGTGTGACCGTAAAAATTAAAACAAATCAAGCTATACTCACCCCTGAGGCCCCGGCGTGGCTGCAGCGCTGCTTCCTGGCTTGTCCCCGGCTGCTGGCATATCGCGAGACAGAGCGGTGAAGGGCCTGCGGTCACATGACTGTGACGTCACCGCAGGTCCTCAAGCGATGCCGGCATTCAGAGAGAAGCCGCCGGACAGGTGAATATAACTTTATTTGTTATTTTATTCTTTTTTTACAGGTACAATGGAACCCAGGTCTGGATGAGAGTCTTCTCTCCTCCAGAACTGGGTACCATCCGCACATAGAGACGCATAGAAGCCGCTTGTACAAATGTACAGTCGCGGTTTCTATGCGTCTCAATGCAAGTCAATGGCGGGAGTTCCGCTGCGCTTCTGCAAAATTAAATGACATGCTGCGGATTTTTGTGCGCAGCATAAACGCTGCGGAAAAATCCGCAGCATGTGCATAGAACATGCGGAATCCCCTTGGGGACCATGGGGTGCGGATTACCTAGCGTTTACGCTGCGGAAATTCCGCAGCATAAACGCTTGAAAAACGCTACATGGGCACCCAGCCTAAAAGCGGGAAAGTAAAACTGGTTTCGTTGCACATATCAATCTATGTCCAGAAACTGTGGTGACTTCCAGGCTCTGTTACTTGCCATCCACCCTTTTTGAGTGTGCTATTCATTTTTATTAGCATTGTGCCAGCACTATAGGTACAGGGTCTTCCTTTTCCTCACTTCCCAGAAAGCATTGCACTTGCCATTTATTTTTATTCATTTTACTTGCTTATATAGCACCATTAATACCACAGTGCTTTACAGACATCATCATCACTGTCCCTATCATTGGAGTGTGGGAGGAAACTGCAGAACCCAGAGGAAACCCAGGCAAACACGGGGAGAACATACAAACTCCTTGCAGATGTTGTCCTTGGTGGGATTTGAACCCAGGACCCCAGCGCTGCAAGGCAACAGTGCTAACCACTGAGCCACCGTACTGCCCATTGTCCAATGGCTTGATTGTCCAACTGACATTTTGCCTATTTCTTATGCCAGTATGAAGTGTGACAAACAGTAATAACAATGACTATTAACTTCACAAGAAGGAAAGGATACACTATTACACCTTCCTATTGATGACTGGTAGATCGCAAAAATTCACAAAAACAGGGACTTTATAAAGTTTTTAGATACTTTTATACATTTATTTATATTCATTCTTGATGTAATTCACAATTTATTGAATATTCATGTCCATAGTTTTACCAGTTCAGTTTATAACCAACGTATAAAGAATGATAAATGTGTTCAAATCACACCCCTCACCTCCTCACGGTTTTCTACCACCAAACTTCTGCATGTAAACTATCGGTAACGTGATAACATGCATACACACTTGACGAACGATTTGGTCCGGAACCTAGAACTAGTTTGTCAATCTTGCATATTTTAATGATCATGAAATGAGGATAATCCAGCTCAACAAACCATGAATAGGCTTTCATTCAAACAACGTGCATAACCGAGGATAAGATCAACAGTACAGCTAAATGCAACATCAACGCGTTTCGGGCGACAGCCCACCCTTAGTCATGATCACTGTTTGTTAAGCTGGATTATCCCCATTTTATGATTGTTCCACGCCTTGACGTGGCGTTTCCGGTCTCCAAACACCTCCAAGAGGTCTCTCATGTTGAGCTGGATCTAATCTTGCTTCTATATTTTAATGATACAAACAAAGGACCGTACCTGCTTCTACTACTATATCAGAGTACCATCTTTTTAGCTGGTAAGGACAGCTCACTCATAGAATCTCTCACTACTACGTTGGTGTCTACTGCTGGAGCCAGTCGGCAACACGTTAGACAGGGAGACACCTAGCAGCCGTGACTTTTACCTACAACCTTAGTATTAAATATATGCAGCAGTATAATTAAAAGTGTAGCTGCAGGGAGGAAATGCCGATAGATTCTTCCTACAGCCATTCATTTCCAGTCACTGGGGGATGTGGCTGTCAGCACACTGTACACATCTTATAGGTTGTGCACTTCCTAAGATGAGGTATACCATTTCCTTTTCCAAGGTGACACATGAGTTTAAAGCACCATTTTTTTATTTTAGCGCTGGAGTGCTGCTTCTAATTTAGTCTTCATCTGTTCCCGGCGTCGTTCCGGACCCACGGCACCAACTTGTGATCACAAATTCTGACTGACTGGAAGTCAGAGGTAACCGTCACAAGCTCTCAATGTCGTTCTTGGCCTTGATCCGGCTCTCATAGACTTACATGGAGTTGTGACTTCCAGATCGCTCAGCAGTCTCTAAAAAGATCGGGCAGGTTACAGACTGTTGGAGATTGACTGGAGCGGATAAAAGATTAAGACGGTGGCTGGTAAGTATAAGAACTTTGATTAGTAGCACCACCCCAGCGCTGCAATAAAAACACCGCTGGAGTCGTGCTTTAAACCTCACTCTATATGAGAGCTAGTGTGCGGCACATATGTGGTGATATTTCTAATGACCAGAGATCAAATTGAAATTTCCATCATGCATGAGGATCAGAAATCGGATTTGGAGCTCAGCGACTCACTCATCAAATCATTATACAGGGTGGTCCAAAAGTAGGTGGACAGAAAGTGTAATAAGGTTATGAAGGGGGAGATTTATCAAACACTAAAATGCAGCCGCCTGTCTGGATCATGCTCCAATAAACCAACAATTAGACGTGGACGATAAGCTTTCCACCCAATAGATTTCAGTATTCGCATGATAGAACCTCGTGAAATTCCCAATTCCAAAGAGGCTCTTCTGGTGGACTTTTTTGGACTCTGAACAAATGTTTCAGCAACAAGTTGTTTATTATCTTCTGTACAGAATGTTTCGGGTCGACCAGTTTTTGGAGCATTAAGGATTGAGCCAGTGGCATTGAATTTGTCACGAGTGCGGTAAATGGTTTGTCTCTTTGGGGCTTGAGTACCAAATGTTTCAACCCAATTTTCTCTAACGGTTTCAGCATTTTGAGATTTCCACTACTTTGTTAAAATCCATTTTCTTTGATCTGTAGTTAAATTATTTGCCATTATGTGTTATCTGAATTATCTGAAAAGAAAACAGGTTTGGGGGAGATCTATCTGTGAAAACTAGATCTGTGAAACTGGCTCAGTTGCCCTTAGCAACCAATCAGATTCCACCTTTCATTTTCCAAAGAGTCTGTGAGGAATGAAAAGTGGAATCTGATTGGCTGCTAAGGGCAACTGAGCCAGTTTCACTTTACACCATGTTTGATAAATCTCCCCCTTCATAACCTTATTACACTTTCTGTCCACCTACTTTTGGACCACCCTGTATATAAAACTGTCACCGACATGTCACTAATGCCGTTTTCCAATGATAGAGTTCCACGTCACACAACAAACGTCTTCCCCTACAAAAAATAGCGCAGATGAATTCCCAGCAGAATCCAATCACAGGAGTTTCACTTGGTACTAGAGTCACTCTTATTCAGATAAATGGATGACCTCTTATATGCTTGCTCCACTAATGGCGGCCATCGATCATCAGTTTCGGACACAGTCTCTCAGAAAGGACAGAATATGGGACACCCATGACTCTCAATAATATCATCTTTACTACTATAAATCCATAAAAGCAGTGAAACCAGGTCAAGTGAATTTAGCGGGCTACGCAACAGGAAATGGCTATTTTGCATTATTTGATGCTTCTACAGACCCATAAAAACGACTAGAAACAACCGATGCCTGTGCGTCTGGCAAATTTCACTTTACAAGGTTTTACTACTTGGATTTGTACAAATAATGAAAAATATATTATATTATTGTATGTACTGAGTGCCACCTATTTTATCCTTTCTGTGGGACTGAATTCCTACTAGTCAAACAACATTTTTTTTTTTTCTGAACAGTTTTCTATCTGTACCCAAATATAACTGAAAATATCTAACCAATAAAACACGTACACTTGATCAATGTAGTTAAAGGGAATTTGTCATCATGGTTTTTGCTATGTAATGTAAGGGCAGCATGACGTAGGGGTTGAGACCCTGATTCCAGTGATGTGTCACTTCCTGGGTTGCTTGCTGCAGTTTTGGTACAATCACCGTTTTCTCTGCTGCGGATTTAGCAGAGCTGTGAATGCTGAGTGGTGTATAACCCCGCCATCACCACTGATTGGCAGCTTTCTGTCAATGCACAGTGTACACAGAAAGATGCCAACCAGTGTGTGTGGGGGGGGGGGGATACACAGAGCAGGTTCACGAGGAGGCATGAGACAACTAGTCCTTTAATGATAATCTCCTGCTGATAAAACACTGATTTTTTTATTAAAACAACAAACAGTCTAGTAAATGACACATCGCTGGAATCAGCATTTTATTCCCTACTGCTTTCAGCTTACATAACAAAAATTTGTTGACAGTTTCCCTTTAAAACTGGCAAGTTCCAAGTAAACAAATTATAATGATACAAAACAATCAGATACCAATAGTGCCATTGTCGGCAGCCAAAGTCATCAAAGAGCGAGTAAACTGGCAGAATTGTGGCTAATGGATTAGATAGCCCCAGAGGAAGGCACGCCTGCCGAAATGTGTGTCGGGGTAGTGGCACCGCAACATAAAACTAAAGTAATTAATTCCTTATTATTTGGTTTAATGCACTTTATTTACAAAGCTTATCCTTGTACTACCTTAGGGATATAAGCTGCTAGCAGCTTCCAGGTTCTACATTGTACTATTTATTCATTACACTATGGGTTCTGCAGCTACATGTCGATATCTTTCACTATACTTTGTTGTATGCTTTGTCTTGCATTTTGTACTATATTAGCTATAATGAAGCTTAATTGTGGTGCCATCTTATGGTCACTCATTAGCATCAGATCCAAAGGCCCCCATATCGCCATACCGAGGACAAAAACTTGTCCTTCTGGATTATACACATTAAGGCTAGGTCTGTCGCAATATCATTCTTACGGCATGACGCACATGTGATGTCACACCAGGCCGGCCAATCAAAAGAAGAGCCTGCAGGCGATTCGGTGGACTTCCGTCCTATGGCCACCGACACTAGGTTTTGAGAATAGACTTGTATCATCTCTAATCTTTACAGAAACCTTGGATGCGCACTGCAGAACACAGGGTTAAAATTGTCCAATTCTTCAATCTAATCAGATGAGAGTAAAAGACCACAAAACTCCATATAGTCTGAATATGCACAAAACCTACAGACGACTAATGATCAAGTAGACACTGCATTCAGATCCAGTGGGGTAAACTTGATGTGATGTCCACATGATCATTGTGAGTTCTGTCCCTATTCAGACTATGCTTTTTGAGTGGTATTTATGCTCTTATAATTAGCTGATCCAGACCAAAGTTTTTTGCTGGTCTTCGTCAAGTAGTTTACATCAGTTTTCTGGTGGAAAAACTAGTTGAAATGTTGCAAAATATTTGTGAAACTCATTGCTCAGAAAAAATGTTGTGACTTTCGGCAGTTTAATGGTAATCATCAGGAATTTGCCACATTTTACTCTGGCAAACACTTCAAGAATGGCATACAAAAAGCCAGTCCTGATGAATTGGGTTTGGATCTGCTCCACAAAAAGCAGGTCTTAAAGGGCTCCTGCTAGTAAGAATTTACCTAAGACGCCTAAGGTACTGCAGCATCGGGAAGCATTACATAGTCAGCTGTTATCCTGGGCTATTTTAAGCCAAAATTCATGTTTCAACCCCATGCAAATTATAGGCTTGCAAGTGCACTGATGGACATATTAGTAAGCTTGCAGTCCTCAGCTCCCGTTCTCGTCAGCACTACAACCGCTTCTTGACTGACAGTGAAGAGCAGGGGTGACGCTGTGCAGGAGATCCCTGTCTCCACTACTATGTCCACCAGTGCATTTGTCAGCCGAACATGCATGGGATTAAAACATGAATGTTGGTGCAATGTAGCTCAACAGAATGACTGAATAAGTATTGCTGGAAACGCATTTCCTTGCCCTACCTTAGGTTTCTAGGTACATTCTTACTGACAGATTCGCTCTAAGTGCAGCCTTTATGTGTATTATGCTTAATGTTATGTGTTTTACCCCTTAGAATTTTAGATATGTTTTTTTAGCATTCTCCTTTCTTTTTACGTTAAATACGTAGACTAGATCTACTATATATCTAGGTAATTATTTCCAATCTTCTGTATCAATAATATTGATGAGCCACAGTCTAAAACTTGCAGTACCAGTGCATTACTACAGCCAAAACAATTAGCCCTTTTGCATCAACCATCTTCTTAGAAACTTGGTGCATTGTATCAATAGAATGTACTGACATAGAGAAAATGACATTGCCTCCTCTTGTAGTAGATTGAGAAACATAAGAGGGCAGGCTGGTTAAAGCAAACCTAGGATATAAAAAACTCAATCAGCAATGTTTTGGCTACACACACATATATTGCTGGATGAACATAAATAACAGAATTGAGCCAAAAGGGCTTTGTTTACTAGCTTTACCTCAATGTTTCTATGCATATGGACAAAATATTTTGTAACTGAGGTCCAGGATTATAGATGTAACTAGCTATTGAGCCCGTTCTACGCCCGGGTGGTGAGCATTTTTACTGGTATATGTTCTCCCATGCTGGTATTTGTGCTGCTCAATCCTGTTCCCCCATCCTGTTATGTGCTGCCCTCATCCCTATCCTGATATGCATGGCACTCCTCATCCCTATCCTGGTAAGCATGGCACCCCTCACCCTCAATCCTGGTATGCATGGCACTCCTCATCCCTATCCTGGTATGCATGGCGCCCCTCATCCTGGTATGCATGGCACTCCTCATCCCTATCCTGGTATGCATGGCACGCCTTATCCCTATTCTGGTATGCATGGCACCCCTCACTCCCAATCCTGGTATGCACGGCACCCCTCACCCCCAATCCTGGTATGCAGTGCACCCCTCACCCCCATTCCTGATATGCATGGCATCCCTCATCCCCAATCCTGGTATGCATGGCACCCCTCACCCGCAATCCTGGTATGCAGTGCACCCCTCACCCCCATTCCTGGCATGCATGGCGCCCCTCATCCCCAATCCTGGCATGCATGGTGCCCCTCATCCCCAATCCTGGTACGCATGGCACCCCTCACCCTCAATCCTGGTATGCATGGCACTCCTCATCCCTATCCTGGTATGCATGGCACTCCTCATCCCTATCCTGGTAAGCATGGCACCCCTCACCCTCAATCCTGGTTTGCATGGCACTCCTCATCCCTATCCTGGTATGCATGGCACTCCTCATCCCCAATCCTGGCATGCATGGCGCCCCTCATCCCAATCCTGGTATGCATGGCGCCCCTCATCCTGGTATGCATGGCACTCCTCATCCCTATCCTGGTATGCATGGCACGCCTTATACCTATTCTGGTATGCATGGCACCCCTCACTCCCAATCCTGGTATGCACGGCACCCCTCACCCCCAATCCTGGTATGCAGTGCACCCCTCACCCCCATTCCTGATATGCATGGCATCCCTCATCCCCAATCCTGGTATGCATGGCACCCCTCACCCGCAATCCTGGTATGCAGTGCACCCCTCACCCCCATTCCTGGCATGCATGGCGCCCCTCATCCCCAATCCTGGCATGCATGGTGCCCCTCATCCCCAATCCTGGTACGCATGGCACCCCTCACCCTCAATCCTGGTATGCATGGCACTCCTCATCCCTATCCTGGTAAGCATGGCACCCCTCACCCTCAATCCTGGTTTGCATGGCACTCCTCATCCCTATCCTGGTATGCATGGCACTCCTCATCCCCAATCCTGGCATGCATGGCGCCCCTCATCCCAATCCTGGTATGCATGGCGCCCCTCATCCTGGTATGCATGGCACTCCTCATCCCTATCCTGGTATGCATGGCACGCCTTATACATATTCTGGTATGCATGGCACCCCTCACCCTCAATCCTGGTTTGCATGGCACTCCTCATCCCTATCCTGGTATGCATGGCGCCCCTCATCCTGGTATGCATGGCACTCCTCATCCCTATCCTGGTACGCATGGCACCCCTCACCCTCAATCCTGGTATGCATGGTACTCCTCATCCCTATCCTGGTATGCATGGCGCCCCTCATCCTGGTATGCATGGCACTCCTCATCCCTATCCTGGTACGCATGGCACCCCTCACCCTCAATCCTGGTATGCATGGTACTCCTCATCCCTATCCTGGTAAGCATGGCACCCCTCACCCTCAATCCTGGTTTGCATGGCACTCCTCATCCCTATCCTGGTATGCATGGCACTCCTCATCCCCAATCCTGGCATGCATGGCGCCCCTCATCCCAATCCTGGTATGCATGGCGCCCCTCATCCTGGTATGCATGGCACTCCTCATCCCTATCCTGGTATGCATGGCACGCCTTATACATATTCTGGTATGCACGGCACCCCTCACCCCCAATCCTGGTATGCAGTGCACCCCTCACCCCCATTCCTGATATGCATGGCACCCCTCACCCCCATTCCTGATATGCATGGCATCCCTCATCCCCAATCCTGGTATGCATGGCACCCCTCACCCGCAATCCTGGCATGCATGGCGCCCCTCATCCCCAATCCTGGCATGCATGGTGCCCCTCATCCCCAATCCTGGTACGCATGGCGCCCCTCATCCTGGTATGCATGGCGCCCCCTCATCCTGGTATGCATGGCGCCCCCTCATCCTGGTATGCATGGCGCCCCCTCATCCTGGTATGCATGGCGCCCCCTCATCCTGGTATGCATGGCGCCCCCTCATCCTGGTATGCATGGCGCCCCCTCATCCTGGTATGCATGGCGCCCCCTCATCCTGGTATGCATGGCGCCCTCATACCTATCCTGGTATGCGTGGTACCCCTCATCCCCCAATCCTGGCTCATCCCCCAATCCTGGTATGTGTGGTACCCCTCATCCCCCAATCCTGGTATGTGTGGTCCCCTCACCCCCAATCCTGGTATGCATGGTACCCCTCATCCCTATCCTGGTATACATGGCCCCTCATACGAATCCTGGTATGCATGGCCCCCCAGATCCCTATCCTGGTATGCAAGGTCCCCTCACCCCCAATCCTGGTATGCATGGTCCCCTCAACCCCCAATCCTGGTATGCATGGCACCCCTCACCCCCCAATCCTGGTAAGTATGATACCCCACATCCCCCAATCCTGGTATGTGTGGCCCCCTCATCCCCCAATCCTGGTATGTGTGGCCCCCTCATCCCCCAATCCTGGTATGTGTGGCCCCCTCATCCCCCAATCCTGGTATGCGTGGCCCTCTCACTCCCCAATCCTGGTATGCATGGTACCCCACATCCCTTTCACGCTGCACACATACAAAAAAAATTAAACACTTATACTCACCTTTCTTCCCTGTGCTCCAGCGCTGCTGTATCCTGTTCTGCCGGAGGAGTGCGGCACAGGAGTACCGCGCTGTTCGGCGCCATTTTGCTGAAGACACACTGCAAATGTGTCTTCAGTAAAATGGCGCAGGATAGCGCTATGCACCGATTCCGACGACCTTCACTCCGCCCCCGGTCTCTGGCCAGAAGAGAGGCGCCGCGGCAACACTCCTTCCGGGCAGGTAAGTATGGCGCCGGAGATCGCGGTATGCGTTCAGTGTCTACGCATACCGTGATCTCCGGCGCCATACATACTCCTCTTACCTGTAACGGCTCCATAAGTTCATCTGTCTGGAGCCAGACTGTGCAGGCGTGTCGCACTTGCGCAGTCTATAGAGGCTTCAGACATAGGGACGCTTGCAGCGTTATATTATAGATACCCCAATTGACACAAAGTGGAGACTAGCAGGAAGAAAGGGACAATAGGATTCACATAAAAAAATAAAATAAACTTATGAAGATAAAGTAGGAGTTTGAGTATTTTGGCCCTCAGCCCTCATTCAGACATCTGTGATTTTTCTTGTAAGCAAAACACAGACTATTCATCAGGGTTTGGTCAGTGTGTTAGTTTTTACCATCAGTGTTTCCTCTGTGATTTTCTTACATGAAAAAATAAATTTTGTCTCTGGGGGTGTGTACTACGTCACTTGAATGAGGTTGACCAAATATAAGCAGGCAGCTTAGGGGAGAAAAGAACATATAAGTGAAAAAAGAACATAACATCCTCTCCTCACTGATCTCTGCAGCTACTGTGTAGAGATACAGCAGAGCTGAGCTACGCATCACTACAAACATCTCACGGTAGTCAGTTCTCACCCTGCTCTCACACTGACTGTCGTGAGATGAGATCTGGAAAGTTTTGTAATGATACATAACTCCGCACTGCTGCATGTCTACACAGTACCGTGAGAAGCGGGCGTGTTCTTTTCTCCCCTGCAAGACACTGCATGGATATGATTGGTCAAAATCATGCAGCAGAAGAAGTATACACCCCCAGAGACAGATCTCTGGTAACACCCAGTTGAAATTGGTGAAAGATCCTTTTAAAAAAAATAAAATAAAAAACAACAACACAGCATATGGGTCAAATTTGTAAAAAATAATGTACATTAATAAATAGTCTGTATGTGGTATTCATACTGTGATATTTTGTAGATAGATGAGAATGTTTTACATTAGTTACTTAGTCATCATTTGAGGTGATCAATTAGTCATACATGACCTGCATGTTTATCTGCACAACTTTATTACTATCACCCAGGGAGCTTAACCCTACTCCTGAAAATACAATAAATGCAAAGAAATTAAGTAAAAATAATTTATTAAAAGCCTCAATAATATTTACTTAGATATTATCCGTAGAAAAAAAAAAAAAGAATTTCTCTCTCATAATATTCTGATACACTAGATTATTACTTCTCTTCTCAGAGACTTACCAAGTAAGGTTTTGGGTTGGAGACTGTCTGATTAACTTGCCAAATGCTTAAGAATCCTTCTCCATCAGCAACACCACACTGCAAATTACACAAAGACATTATATGAAAATGGTACTGAGCTGACCTACTCATCGAAAGATTCACCAAATCAACTACATCTATAGCTGAATATACCTTATTGCCTTGGGAATTAAAGTACAATCGTGTAACCCGGGCATTTCCAGCTTGGCGGAAACAAATAAGCTGTTGGGGTCGACTCCACTCAAACATGCGGACACTGCCATCTTGAGCTCCAGTAAGATCTGGCATGAATTAATAAAAAAAAAAAAGCGTCATGATTGTGTAAAAATGTTTTTGGACACACTAGAGCCTCAGTCTGCTACTTACAGCACTGGTGGACCGGGTGCGATGCCATTCGTTTCACATTATTTAGGTTCCTTTTTATCAGCTTTAAGAAAATTGAAAATAGGAAAAATATATATCATCAATACATTATAAAGGCCTATTATGATACAGTATGTAATATAAATTACCATTACTGTACGAGTATTACACGATATATATATAACGGAAAATTGTTTTCCATTTACAATGGATTGGGACGTGTATAATGGTATACTGTAATTGCTTTGTCTGATATTATCAATGGATTGTGACTTGTATAGCTTTGTAATTGTTCTGTCTGGCATATGTTTAATGGATTGCTATAAGCATAGTAATAAAAGAAATCGAACTAAACACTTGATGTCTCTTTTTGGCCTTAATTACCATGAATATTTTATCATTCAATTAAAAAAATCTACAGTATAGGATGTAAAAAAAACTCAATACGTATACTTATCTTTTCCTTTTTTTTATTGCTGAATAATAAAAAAAAAATAATGTATAGAAAAAACAAAACAGCTAATTTTTGTGCCAAAAGTAAAATGGTACTAGAACTTCATTCTACATGTTGTTCCGATTGTCATGTAACCATTCTGTTTTGGTTCTTTTTAATTAAACTATATAACAAAAAGTTTTTAATAAAAAAAAAAAATGTCCATACTTTCTTCCCCGTATTAAAACTTCAACAAACTTAAAAGATGGTGTCCAATACTCAAGACAACAAGTACTCAATTTCTATGTACCTCCTTATAAAATAATAACAGCTATACTCCCCTCCGATGCGGGCGCTGTTCCAGCAGTGTCGGCACTGGCTTTCCCTGGGCTTGCGAGAGATTTTGTTATGTCACACGAGCCCTGCAGCCAATCAATCAATGGCTGCTTGACTCTCCACTGCTTCAGATATCTAGTAGAAGTAAGGGTGCTTTCACATCACATTCAGGCACTAGTTCAATGCGCTGAAGGGGTAATACACTATAATGGTGCTGGCAGAGTGAGCGTGTGCTCTGTCGTGTATAATTTTTGTGCATGTATGCCTACTGGAGGTGGACACCGAGACGTAGCAGACTGCTGGCACCGATATACTCTATGGCCCCGTCGGCGCATACGCCTGAATCCCGTTTTTGGACATAAATCCCAATGAGGCCACTGTGGATAGGTGCCTGAATGCAATGTGAGAGTAACTAAATACTGCTGCTGCTCTCACACTTCCTCTGGATGTCCGAAGGAGAGTGAAGCAGCCACTGATCGGCTGCAGGGCTTGTGTGACAATGTCACGCAAGCCCTGGGAGCGCAAGTGTCCAGAGGTGAGTATAGCTATTATTTTATGGGATACAAGGAAATTGAGTAGGGGTTGTCCGAGTAGTGGACAACACCTTTCATTTTATTTCTTCTCTCTCCTATTATGGTAATTGAAGTTGCACTTGTTTGACAGCTGTTAAAAAGATTTGAAAAATGTAATGTCTGAATCAAGCTGGAAACACAGAAGCAGTTTTAAAAGTGTTTTTCAACCAAAAGCAGTATACAGTCCTTCCTTCATATTTCCCATTTGGACTGAATCAACTCAAGGCTTTGGCTAAACACTCCAACTAACTATATAAGAAATGGTCATGGCAGACATGGGGGCCTTTGTTATATTCCCGGCTGGCATGGTTACATATTTGAGTAACGCAATCAATTTGAGGACTTATGCTTATGAACTAACTGAGGGAGACTCTGTTAAGCTTCTAAGATGCCGCCGTTGTTGATTGTGACCATGTCATGTAAGAGATTTGAAGGCCAGGATCAGCCATTTGTTGTATATCTGCTACTACAGCGGTAGCCTGGCTGACACTGTCAATTATTAATGGACTCCTGTTGATTGGAAAGGCACAACTTTGGAGTCCATGAACTTGATACTTTACATCACAATCAAACAATCCTTAAAGAAACATACCAATTGCATGCTCTTACTCTTTGTCTAATTAATATATGTCTATTCACAGACACACAAAGTACTGTGCAAATGTTTTATGCAGGTATGTAGAAAATGCGGCAAAGTAAGAATCCTTTCAAAAATAGAAGTGTTAATAGTTTATTTTTGTAACTTAGCAAAATGCAAAGTGATGAACAAAAGAGAAATGTAAATCAAATCAATATTTGGCACACTGACTTCGAAACAGCATCAATTCTTCTAGGTACACCTGCATACAGTCAAAGATTTGCTAGGATTAAAGTCAAATGTATCAGTAACCAATTATATCCAACAGGTGATAATGATCATCATTTTCATATGTAGGTTGAAACATAGTCTAACTGAAATAGAAACAGTTAAAACTTAAAACTGGGAGCGGAACAGCCAAACTCTGCTGCAAAGGTGAGGTTGTGGAAGACAGTTTCATATCACAGGTCATGCAGTCGTTGCCAATAGTTGTGTGACTGATACAAAATTTGTTTGTTTTTCTGTGTTTTTAGATCTTTTATGGTTGTTGAAGTCGAATTATAAGCAATTCACAAGTTTTAAAACATTTATTGACAACTATATCAAGTTTATGCATAGAATCAGGCCCGATTCTTCAAAACCGGCATTCTTCATGTCAGACTTAAAGAGGAGGCATGCTGGAGTCAGACGCTCCTGATTCATTAAGAAGCACACGCCTCTTAACGAATCTGGCGCATCTGAAAAAATGGCATGCATGGACTGGAATAAAATTTGTGGCATAAGGAAAGCAACCACTCACCATGAATTTGACGGACGGGGTTGTCACATCCCTGTCGCACCCCAGCTCCACCCACTTTGAGCTGGGAAAAAATGGGGCGAGACTGTCAAAATTCACTAAATTTAGAACAGCCTTGCACTGCACCAAAAAATTGCGACTTTAAAAGCTTTTTGCCCCAAAATTCTGCAGTAAAAGCTTTGAAGAATTGAGGCTTCAATTTTTACAGTAACCCTTATTTTTCAAGATTTCTGCAATTCGCCCTAGCATGCTGGATACCGCCTTCTGGGCAAAATTCTGACTGATGGCAACTAATTTTTGGCTAATCGTGGCTTGGAATTTATCACAATTTCTTTGTTTCTGTTTAGGCACTCACTTTTTGAGAATTGACAAAAGGTTCTCAATCGGACTGACATCTGGGGAATTTCCTGGCCATGGATCCAAAATATCAATATTTTGTTCACTGAGCCACTTAGTTATCACTTTTGCCTTGTGACATGGTGCTACATCTCACTGGAACAAAAAACATGGTTCATCACCAGATTGCTCCTGGATGACTGAGATACATTGTTCACGGAGGATGTTTAGATCCCATTCTTCATTCATGGCAGTGTTCTTAGGCAAAATTGTAAGTGAGCCCATTCCTTTGGATTAAAAGCTCCCACACATGAATGTTCTCAGGATACTTTCTGGTGGCAAGGTACAGAACTCATGGTAGCACTCACCTGTTCTTCTCCGGACAATCATTCTTCCAGATATTCCAAGCAGTCTGAAGGTGGCTTCATCAGAAAAATTACTTTACCCCAGTCCCCTGCAGTCCAATCCTGGTATTTCTTGCAAATGTATTGAGTCGGGTATTAAGACGTACTGTTCTTTTTAAAGAAGCACCAAGAAATGGACAACATTGAGTACTGTAAACACAGTGGTTGGCTGTGGCAACTTCGTGCAGCAGAAGAGAGACACATCATGCCTATTTTACTTCAAAATTGGAAGGTGTCCAGTGGTGCCATCAGTTTAGAAGTGGCAGAATCCAGTGCGACCCAGTTACACCCATATACGGTTAGTAGAAATCTGGCCAGAAGAGGTCTTCATAGCCAAAAAGCCAAACCTTTGTCATGTAAACAAGTCCAAATGACTCAACTATGAACAAAAAACATAGGAACTGGGGTGAAAATGGCATCAGGAGCTCTGGACTGCTGAGGTAAAATATTTAAATAATAATGAGTGTCTGTAACCAACAGTGAAGCATGGTGGAGGGTCCTTGCAAGTTTGGGGCTGCATTTCAGCAAATGGAGTTGGGGATTTGGTCAGTATTAATAGTGTCCTCAATGCTGATAAATAAAGGCAGCTAGTTCTCCATCATGCAGTACCATCAGGGAGGCATTTGATTGGCTCCAAATGTATTCTTCAGCAGAACAACTACTTCAAACATACAGCCAATGTCATTAAGAACTATGTTCAGCGTTAAAAAGAACTAGAAGTCTTGGAAGTGATGGAATGGACCCCACAGAACCCTGATCTCATCATCAAATCTGTGTGGGATTACATAAAGTGACAGTGAGATTAGCACAAGCCTACATCCACAGAAGATCTGAGGTTAGTAACCAAGATATTTGGAACCACCTCCCTGCTGAGTTTATTGAAAAACTGTGCAAGTGTACCCATAAGAATTGATGCCGCTTTGAAGGCAAAGGGCGGTGACACAAATATTGCTTGAGTTGATTTCTCTTTTCTTAATTTCATTCATTTTACAGTTTGTTAATTGATAAAAAAAAAAAAATAAAACATTAACACTTCTATTTTTGAAAGCATTCTTACTTACCTGCCTCACACTTTTGAACAGTACTGTAAATACAGAGCAACAGCATTATTATTAAATATGTTATCATGTAAACTGCAAAATGTCCATACAATGCCAGCTCCAGTGCTCGTCTGGCCACTCCCGAGCCAAGGCATGGATGAAGACTGCATCTGTGCCAGGTGAAAAGGAGTCCCACCTGACTGGTGAATGGCTGTAGTAGACCCTCTGAAATCAGGGTCATCAGAACTATGGGGAAAAAAAAAATAGTGCAGTTGTTAGATAGTTAGATTTTTTCATGAACTCTTTTTAGGTTTATGAACACATGTTGTTTGGCTGTCCCTAGGACAATTTGCTCTGGATCCTCAGCAAGTACAGGTGAAGCACATTATTATATAGTTTGCCAGGACTTGCTGTGAAACCCCAGATTAAATAAACAATAAGAGAGTGTCTGACCTTTTAGATTCTCTGTCATATTCCTCTCCAATCCATATATAAGGCTGAGCAGCCAAAAGACTTGACACGTCCAGTTCTTGCACATCATGTGTAGAAGCCAGGACAATTTCATTGTTGTTAGCCTAAAAAAAAGAAATACAATTTTTAAATCTTTATTCTTCGCTAGCATCCCAATACTTACATAAAACGTATGTAGAACTAAAACTTCTTTTTTATGTAATAAGTCATGAAGCGTAAGTAAACGATAATAGCGATATGGTGCCCATAACTCATCATTTTATTGAACAGCCTGTGAAAACTGCAATCTAACCCTTTCTATACCTCTAAATAGGTTTTCTACATTTGACCACCTGGCTTATATTGTTCTTTAGTTTTTCCTCTTTCCGCACATGTTCAAAGTGCAAATGTTAATGCCAAATAAATAGTGCTCATGTTTTCTTCTTATTTGTTTCTTCGGTGGTGTTTAAATTAGGTTTTAGTCATGTTTTACCAACTTTAAATAAAGTGAGCAAAACTTTCTTGTGCAATCAGACAGTTCTTAGTAATATATAAATGAGGAAATACATAGTCATTTATATTTACTTACCTTATTAATAGCAAACGCCATTATTATATCAGACTCCTTGTGAATTATTTTCGCTTTTCCGCCTGGATAACCAAGATCAGCTTCAACCTACAAAAAAATAGATATCTGTGCATCACCTCAGCGACTCTGGGGACAAACTTTCTTAACAGACATGTATACAAAAAGATTATGTTAGTGCAGCTGAAGTTCACATGTTCCAGCATTTTAAGGTTAATATAAGTTTCATTAATTTGTTACTTGTAAGCCCGACATACATGTATTCCCCAAAGACATAATCAAAACAGGAATTAGCATGTGACATAGAAAGTTAAAAAAAAAAGATCATGATGTTCATCAGTCAGGCGCTGTCAGATTTTGCTGAGGGTTGGCACACTGCTGTTCTTCACAGAATTCAGAATTGAAAAATTGGAAGAACTTTTGAATGTAAAAATATTAACTTATTTGTGCAAATATGAAAGCACATATCGATTAAAGCAAGGCATAACATCAGCAATAATACAGCAGGAGAAGAACACATATACAGAAAATGCTGGTATCAGTGAACACAGAGGTGAGTGCAAGAGGAGGACGAGCCTTTGTAGGACATACTACCTGGATTTTCAGAAGATCTGCTATGGAGTCTACTCTGAAACGCTCCGCACTGTCTTCTACAGACTACATGACACCACACAGTCACAAACACGAAAAACACATGCACAAAGAAACACACATGAAAAAAAGAAAATGTATGAGACATTCCAGGTCACTATTAAGGAACAATCATATTAGCTCGACAAATACTTGTGTGATGCCTTACCATGCACTGTAAATGCAGGTCTAGAGCATCCACACAAAAACAGATAACACATGAAATAACAAGCAGTAATAGTACAACATAAATGTAATAAAATGGAAAAGATGCAAACATAAAAGAGGCAAAAATTGCAAATAACCGCAGGTGGAAATACCATACTTACACAGATATTTCCCCAACGCTACGTTCTGCTAGCGGTATTTAACATTTACATTATTTGCAATTCTGATTTGGACACATGGCAAGTCCAGATTTTGGCAATGCTGTCTAGTAATATATGAAAAAAATGAATGAATGGATTGTCCACTACTTGGACCCCTTCTGAATCCCTGCGTTTCCACACCGCTAAAAAAAATAAATAAATAAACCTTATGCACTTCTCCAGTGCTAGTGCCGTTCCAGCGGTGTCAGCACTGGCTCTCCCGTGGCTCGCATAACATTATGTCATGCGATCCCTGCGACCAATCAGCGCTGGCTTCACTCTCCTTTTCTACAGATGTAACTGACTTCTGGAGGAAGTTGAGAGCTGTGACTGCTCTCACTTCTTCCGGATGTCTTTATGTGAACGAAAGACGAGAGAATGAAACAAGTGCTGAATGGCAGCAGGGGTCAATGTCACGCGTAGTGATGGGAGAGCCAGTGACGACAACGTTGGAACAACGCCGACACTGCAAATTAGTATAAGTGTTATTTTACTGAGGGGGATCATAGGGATTCAAAAGGGTATGTCTGAGCAGTGGACAACCCCTTTAAGGCACTACAGGTGCCTGAAATCCATCAGAACTGTCTGTAACAATGGATTTTTAATAGTTATTTATTCAGTATTCGGATGCTGGAATCGGTTTCTCTGCGTATGGTACAAGTGCTGCTACGCATGTCCATGCATCCCTGGTGATGTTTTTGACACGTACAGGGATTTTTAATGTCAATGTAACAGCCATAAACTGTTCAATTTAGCAACGTGACAGGGAGAAACATGAAAAACAAAATAATACAAAAGGATGCTAGCCATACAAGCCAAAAATAGAGCACATTGAGTAAGAATACCTCACTCTGTTTCCTCTTCTTGGTAAAGATGTATCTAATAAAGGTTTCCTGGAGAAGTTCTTGTTTGACGAGGTAATGCCAGAGCCGCCTTACTGGAAGTGTGCTATAATCTCTGGATCTGAATTAAAAGAGCCTCGTTAGAGATTATAGACAACAAAAATTCACAGTAAAATATTGAAAATAACTGTGCCTCTAACTTTTTAAATACCTTTATGTGTAAAGAGAATTTATCTCCAATCTGTGGCTGCTCTTTTTATTTAACATGAGAGGACCCCAAAAGGGGAGAGATCTCACTCTTTGTATTAATCCAGCAATGCCGTGTACTTCACCAAGCTGTTGCCAAATGGTAACATTACAGCGGTTACCATTCCGTAACATGTTAGTGGAGTACGCGGCAGCGCTGGGTTAGTGCAGAGAGCAAGGTCTCGCTCTTTCACTGAGACAGCAACAGCAGAGAGTTGAGGGATCCTGCACCGCGTGCTGGGATACCAGAATTGGGAAGTTCGGTCCCGACATTAGTGGAAAGCCAGGCCATTTTGGGGGGGCAATAGGAGCACTTATGAGCGCTTTTGACATGATCTTCTATAAAATAAAGTAATCAGTCTGGAGCTGTCCAATCTTTTAATAATAAAAGAAAGGGATAGCCTCAGATTGGTTACAGCTACTTTGTAAGGTTCAAAATGATGTGCCAGATTAGTGGGGTTCCGACATCCAGCAGTTACCAGCTCTGGCCGGAAGTAAACAGTGTACAGATTGCAACAACACTGCTCCATCAGACTTTGTAGTGGTCGCTCCCAGGTACTACAGGTCAGCTTCCATTACCTGGGAGAGGTCACTAAATAGTATGACGGAGTCTTAGAGTTCTGCTCTGTACACTGATTCAATCAGGCCGCTTCCAGAACTGGTAACAGCTGATCGATGGAGGTATCGAATTCCAGACCCCCACCAACCAAATACCAATTACCTATCCTAAAGATAGGTCATCCACATCATCCCACTGGAAAATCTCTTCAAAGGATCGTTCTAAAGTTTCATTTTCGAAAGCCCTAACAAAAAAGAAGGAAGCAAGGCAGTGGTGTGCTTCTGAAGACTTACGGCATGGTTGCACCACTGATCCGCACTGGGCAATAGCATCGGAAGAGTGCAAGGACTCAAAAGCTGGCAGGATTGTGCTCTTTAACTATCTGGCTAGATTTACATCAGTGATTACAAGTTCTTTTTAATAGCACACGCTCAGCCATGATGATAGACTGCAGGGTGGGCAATAACCTTGACAATCAGAATTAAACAAAAATAAAATCCTTCTGTTCTTGAGGAGAGAGAGGATATTTAATAAGATTAAAATTGCTATGTTGCTTGTTTTTATAGGTACTTGGCAATTTTAACCTTTAATGATGTTGAGACAACCCCTTTAATCTGTTGATCATTACCTATTTATAATTAACCGTAACATGCCATAAAGAAGATGTGAAGAATACAATTTTTTTTTCTATATCAACTTAGTCTCGTACTTGAATGGTGTATTTTCCGGGTCAAGCATGGCTTTGTGACGTAGAATGGCAGGTCCAGTCCCTACAGTCAGTTCACTAGGAATGGTGTTAATGTAATTTGGTGGTGGGCCTTCAAACTGGTCCATTGTTTCATAAAGAATTTGTTCCCAGTTTTCTAGGTTTTTGACAACTCCAATGCCCAGTGGAGACGTTACTGGAAGATCTAGTAAGAAAAATTTAAAAGCAGCAGCGTTACTATGTTGTGGCAGGATTAATAAGTATGCAACAGTTTATCTGCAAATAAAATAGAATATTGAAAAAAATTGTAGAAAACTTCTGAAAAAAAGACAAAAGACAAAATAACCTTTATTCCAATTATGGGAAGAAATAAAATCTGAAGACACTTTCCTTATACCACTACACTAGATGTATAAAGACCTTTGTCCACTGGCCAGACAGAAGGCTAGACTGAGTGCCAGTTATCAGTCTGTTTTCCACTGGTTGCTGTTTCTTTGCTTGTACTACATGACCGTTTTTTCCTCACCAAGCCCAATGGGTTAATCTTTTCTGGTCAGGACTGTACTTGCAGCTCATGCTGCTCAAGGCACCAAGGATAAATTCACCCTTATTAAATGCATAATGCCAGTTGCCAATTAGGCTATATTCAGATCTGTGTTTGGAACGTCCATATAATATTTCATGACGTTTAATGAGAAATGGTACTGAATACAGCACTATTTTTGCAGCAGCCATTCCCCTCCCCATTAGTGCTGCTTGTGCTTCCACAGAAGAGAGGGAAGAGCTTTGTGCGCCTCACCATTCCACTCAGCCTGTGAACCCCTGATCCTAAAAGATGAGGGTTTGTTTGTAAGTCTTGTGGAGGCTGTAATACGAAGATATATAATGTTTAGTGATCATTGCAATAATCTACTGCCAGCCTAGTGGCAAATAAGACCTGTATCTGGTACAGGGAGAAGGATATATCATTTCTGAACCTAGAATTATCTGAATACTTCCCTTCTTATACCACACGGAGACTTGGGGACCCTGGCTATCATATGCTAGGCTCCTGACAGACTAGTGGATATACTTCTGCTTGATAAAATTGGTCAACGCAGAGTAAGCTCCTAAGTTACGCCTTGATACTTCTAGTTCTTCTTCAGGTTCTGACTCCTGGCCGCTCCAATCTACTCCTGGTCTTCCACTTGGACTATGACTATAGACTTGTTGAATTGAAAGTCTCTGATCGGTAACCAACTCTTCTTGCTGCAAGCTGATGACTATTCTGGGGATTCTTTATAACCAAGTCCAGGCTACCTTCCTTGTCGGTGGCTAGATTAAAGACCAGCGAGCCCCTTAGCCCACCCTACTCTAGCCAGTTCTAAACCATCTGCAGACTCTAGCATCTACCAAGAGAGTAAAAAAATAAAAAACAAAAATAAGAAACAAATTGGTTGGCATCCATATACGAGTTTCAGTAGGTCAATTAATAACCCCAAATCTAAAAAAGATTTAGATTACAATCTTCAGAAATCCAAAACTGGCACAAACCTGCAAGTTCTAGTCCAGCAATCGGGAAGAAATTCTTAAGATTTTGGACTGCAAATTTCACCATTGCCAAACGGATGAGTGTCCAACTGAGAATATAGAAATTAATGTAGCTTTACACTGCAATTGGTCATCAATTTAGAAAACATGCAAAATACAAAAATCCTTAAAAAACTGCATAGTCAGAATAATCTCTTAGGATATTTGCAGATGTTCAGTATTTACAGTAGAAAAATCCGCTGCAAACACTGGAGTGCTGGCAGGAAATGAGAACGTTTTGCCGTGTTTCTTGTGTGTACGTATTTTCCCCGTTAATTTGAGCAGGTGAAAAATGTTGCAAAACCGCTGAAAGAATTGACATGCAAAGACCCCAAACTGCTGCAAATCTGCAAGGAAAAAATGAGCAGCGTGTGCATGAGACTTCAGAAATCTCATTCACTTTGCTGGTAAACTAAAACGCTGCAATTTGTGGCAGCAATAACTAAACGGCTGAATATACCCTTAATAATAATTTTTATAGCGCCAACATATTCCGCAGCACTTTACAATTTTAAGGGGGAATTGTACAGACAATAAAGACGTTACAGAATAAGCATAACTCGGATATTAAAAGGAGTGAGGGCCCTGCTCGCAAGCTTACAGTCTATGAGGAAATAGGGGGGGACAGAAAAGGTAAAATGTACATGTATTGTATAATACAGCCATAATATGCTAAATAGGGTAAGAACATAGCACTACATGAACTGGTCACCAGCCAGTACGTGTACAGTACAGACAGAGGCTAATCAGGGCATGGATGGTATGAACATGATTTTGAAGAAAATTTTAATATGGGACAAACTAGGACAGTTAGAGAAGTATTTTGAGGCGATAGGCCAGGCTAAGGAAATGGGTTTTTAGGGCATGCTTAACCACTTCTGGCCAGAGCCTGTTTTTGCCTTCGTGACCGGGCCAATTTTTTCAATTCTGACCACTGTCACTTTATGAGGTAATTACTCTGGAATGCTTCAACATATTCCCCTGATTCTGAGATTGTTTTTTCGTGACATATTGTACTTCATGATTGTGGTAACATTTCTTCGATATCACTTGTGTTTATTTGTGAAAAAAATCGGAAATTTGGCGAAAATTTTGAAAATTTTGCAATTTTCAAACTTTGAATTTTCATGCCCTTAAATCAGAGAGATATGTCACACAAAGTAGTTAATAAATAACATTTCCCACATGTCTACTTTACATCAGCACAATTTTGGAACCAAAATTTTTTTTTGTTAGGAAGCTATAAGGGTTAAAAGTTGACCAGCGATTTCTCATTTTTCCAACAAAATTTACAAAAACATTTTTTTAGGGACCACATCTTATTTGAAGTGACTTTGAGGGGTCTATATGATAGAAAATACCCAAAAGTGACACCATTCTAAAAACTGCACCCCTCAAGGTGCTCAAAACCACATTCAAGAAGTTTATTAACCCTTCAGGTGTTTCACGGGAATTTTTGGAACGTGGAAGAAAACAATGAACATTTCACTTTTTTTCACAAAAATGTTACTTTAGACACAATTTTTTTTATTTTCACAAGGGTAACAGGAAAAAATGGAATACACAATTTGTAGTGAAATTTCTCATGAGCGCGCTGATACCCCATATGTGAGGGAAAACCACTGCAGGGTTCGGAAGGGAAGGAGCGCCATTAGACTTTTTGAATGTAAAATTTGTTTGAATAATTAGCAGACGCCATGTTGCGTTTGGAGAGCCCCTGATGTGCCTAAACAGTGGAAACCCCCTACAAGTGACACCATTTTGGAAACTAGACCCCTTATGGAACTTATCTAGATGTGTGGTGAGCACCTTGAACCCCAAGGTGCTTCACAGAAGTTTATAATATTGAGCTGTAAAAATAACATTTTCAAATTTTTCCCACAAAAACGTTTTTCATCCCTTAATTTTGCATTATCATAAGGGTAATAGTATAAATTGCACCATGAAATTTGTTGTGCAATTTCTCCTGAACACGCCGATACCCCATATGTGGAGGCAAACCACTGTTTGGGCGCACGGCAGGGTTTGAAAGGGAAGGAGCGCCATTTGACTTTTTGAATGTAAAATTTGTTTGAATAATTAGCAGACGCCATGTCGCATTTGGGGAGCCCCTGATGTGCCTAAACAGTGGACACCCCCCACAAGTGACACCATTTGGAAACTAGACCCCTTAGGGAACTTATCTAGATGTGTGGTGAGCACCTTGCACCCCCAGGTGCTTCACAGAAGTTTAGAATATTGAGCTGTAAAAATACAATTTTCACATTTTTCCCACAAAAAATGTTTTTCATTCCCTAATTTTGCATTATCATAAGGGTAACAGGAGAAATTGCACCATGAAATTTGTTGTGCAATTTCTCCTGAGTACGCCGATACCCCATATATGGGGGAAAACCACTGCTTTGATGTACGGCAGGGTTCGGAAGAGAAAGGAGTGCTATGTTGGCTGGGATAGGTTGCAGACACCATGTCACATTTGAAGAGTCGCTGACATGCCGAAACAGCAGAAACCCCCACAAGTGACCCCATTTTGTAAACTACACCTCTCAAGGAATTCATCTAGGGAAGTAGTGAGTATTTTTTAATTTTTACATTTATACCATTGGGCAGTGAAAAAAGCATAATTATATTTTTACCACAAAAAAATGTTTTACCCTCAGATTTTACATTTTCACACAGGGCAATGGGTAAAAATGGTGCCGAAATGTGTCACACAATTTCTTCTAAAAGTGGCAATACCCCATATGTGGCTGTATCGTACCGCTTAGCCATACGGCGAGATCTGGGGGGGACGGAGCGCTATTTGACAATTGGAGAACAAATTATTGTAGAATAGGCATTTGGATTTGGGAGCACAAAATTTTCTGAATTTCTTTTGGGGGGCAAGGGCCATTTCGCTTTTCCAGAGCCTTTCTGCTACCAGTAACTTGGAAGTCCCTTATATTTTTAACAGATGACGGACCTGAGTGGGGACTAGCTTTTTTTGAGGACCGAGTTGAAGCTTTTATTGGGAACATTTTACGTAACATTTATCCGGCGCTCTAGGCTGAGCACTTACATCGGGGTTTCCATCTAAATTTCCAAGTGATATAATTCAGATGAAACCCCTGCCGGATCCATTTACTGTAATGAGGCAGCAGAGTTACTCTGGACTCCGTCTGGCCTCTGTTTAGCGGTGTCCTTTTTTTCAGAAGTGCACAAAACTGTGGCCAACCGCACTTTTTTGCACGCCTAAAAAAACTGACACCGTGGGATCACAGGCCAGATGGCATCCACAGTGGCCTATATCTGCCTCATTACAGGGAATCTTCCGTCATGGGTTCCGGCTGAATCACGTATTTCAGAGATTTACACGGAAACTCTGGTGTAAGTGCTCAGCGCAGAGCGCAGGATAAATGTGAGCAGAGCCTTACTGGGATCTTTGGGAGACATAATAAACAAATCAGTAGCAGGTGAAGAATTGGTTTTATTTATTTTTTACGCCGTTCCTTGTGTGGTATAAGTGATTAGATTACTTTATTCTTCGGGTCGATGCGATTACAGAGATACCAGATTCATATTGGGATTTTAGGACTGACAGCTGTCACACACTAAGACGCTTTTTCTTTTTTGCAAAATCTAGTTTTTGCATCGCCATATTTTGAGAGCTATAATTTTTCCATATTTCGGCCGACAGAGTCATGTGACGGCTTGTTTTTTTGCGGGACGAGTTGATATTTTTATTGGTACCATTTTTGGGTACGTGACATTTTTTGATAGCTTTCTATTCCGTTTTTTGGGAGGTAAAATTAACAAAAACCAACAATTCAAGAATTGTTTTTTGAGGTTTTTTTTATGCCGTTCTGCGTGTGGTAAAAGTGATCAGGCAGCATTATTCTTCGGGTCAGTACGTTTACAGCGATACTACACTTACTGTATTTTTTTTTATGTTTTGGCGCTTTTACACAATAAAACAATTTTATAGAAAAAATATTTTTTTTGCATCGCTTTATTCTGAGCGCTATAACTTTTTTATTTTTTGGCTGATGGAGCTGTATGGCGGCTTTTTTTTTGCAGAACAAGATGACGTTTTCAGCGGTACCACCTTTATTTACATTTTGCTTTTTGATCGCATTTTTTTCCCCTTTTTGTTTGGCGATATGATGAAAAAGCATAATTTTTTGCTCCGTTTTTTATTTATTTTTATTACGGTGTGCACAGAAGGAGTTAATTAGTGTGACCGTTTTATAGATTGGGTTGTTTCGGACGCGGCGATACCAAATATGTGTACTTTTTTTGCTTTTGCATAAATATATGGATTTATTGGTTTAATATTTTATTTATTTATTTTTATTTATTTTGTGATTTTTTTTTTAACAGTTTGAAAACATTTTTTTTTACATTTTTACTTAGTCCCTGTATGGGACATTAATTTTTATTTTTCTAATCACTGATCTCATCCAATGTAATAGACATGTATTACATTGGATGAGATCTTTGCCGACTGTTTCACAGTCAGTGTGTCCTGCCAGGCTTCAGCTGCAGGCTGAGCCTAGCAGGACACCATATATGGCAGATCTGGAGGCGGTCATGTGACCTCCAGCTGCCATAACAACGGAAGGTCCTGGAAGCTATCAGGGGGCCGTCGGAGAGGTAAGTTGACGACCCCCTCTCCTCTCACTATCTTCTATATGTCACGATCACTATAGATCGCGGAATATAGAAGAAAGCAAAGGGTTAACATCATTGGGACCTGATCCAATCAGGTCCCGATGATGTCCTCTGTCAGAGCTATCGCTCTGCACTGGAACTTCAGCGCTTGCAGGACCCTGGGGGGTCCTGAGCGCTGCGGGACCACCCACCGTTTTTAAACGTCGGCGCTGCACAGAGCCCAGGCAGCGCCGACGTTTATGTACAGTGGGCGGTCGGGAACCGTTTAAAGCAGTGGGTATTGGGAGTTAATCGAATTATCCTGGGTAGTGCATTCCAAAGAATTGGCTCAGCACGAGAGAAGTCTTGGAGACGGGAGTGGGAAGTTCGGATTATGGAGGATTTTAGTTTTAAGTCATTAGCAGAACGGAGGGCACGGGTAGGGTACTAGACTGAGACGAGGGAGGAGATGTAGGGTGGTGCTGAACCATGGAGAGCTTTGTGGGTGAGATTGATAAGTTTATATTGAACTCTGTAGTGGAGGGGTAACCAGTGGCACAGGGTAGAGGCAATGGTGTAGCGGTTGGCGAGGAATATGATCCTGGCTGCTGCATTTAGGACATATTGGAGAGGGGAGAGTTTAGTAAGAGGGAGACCGATTAGTAAAGAGTTGCAATAGTCCAGACGAGAATGAATAAGAGCTACAGTAAGAGTTTTTGCCGAGTCAAAGGTAAGAAAAGTTCTAACTCTAGAGATGTTTTTGAGGCGTAGATGGCATGACGGAGCAAGTGATTTGATGTGAGGAGTGAAGGAAAGATGTGAATCAAGTATGACCCCCAAGACAGCGGACATGTTGCTGGAGAGTAATGGTGGAGCCACGAACGAAAATGGCAATATCAGGCATAAGTAAGTTAGTGGAGGGAGGAAATACGTGTAGTTCAGTTTTTGACAGCTTCAGTTTTAGACAGAGGGAGGACATAATGTTAGAGATATTGTAATAATGCAGGGGTGATGTCCGGAGAACAGGTGCATAATTGGGTGTCATCAGCATAGAGATGGTACTGAAAACCGAATCTACTGATTGTTTGTCCAATAGGAGCGGTGTATAAGGAGAAAAGAAGGGGGCCTAGGACCCTTAAACTTTGGTTGATGAGGTGATGAAGAGGTAACTAGCCTGATCTGTATGCAATGCATTAAATTACTAGGCTATGTGAAGAGGCTGATCAGCACATCGAAGTTGTCCACTGTAGGATGAATGTTATGCAGCTTTGAGATATACTTCATTTGCTGTGAATTGGAGCATTTTTGTATGCATGAGCTTAAACCTCATAAAGACTCAATAGTTCCATAATTAAGGGGTATTTGTTTTTGTTTGTTTCTTTTTTCAATAAAACCCCAAATCATTAAGCACATATGTTATTTATCAGGGCACATATGACTTGTCAACTGTTGAATGTGACAAGGCAAATACCAGAGACTGGATTTCAGCCAAGTAGCAGCTTGTACTTCTGATCACAATATACTGAAAGGTTGTAAAGATCAAGACATACAATACCTTCATCTCAATTCTTACCTGTAAGAAGTAGAATTGATATGCTCCTGTATTTGCGTATCAGAAAGAAATGCATCATCATCATCCTCATCATCATCACTTGGAATACTTTCATCCGAGTCATAAATGACGCCGCTGTCGGACAGAGGAAGGAAGGGCTGCAACACAATGTAGAGCGATAATGCAGAAAATGCCTCAGCTACAAGACTTCACACAAAGCTTCAGAAAGTCCATTAATATCTGACAAACTCATCATTTTAATTGTAAAGCGCCATAATAATAATAATTGTACCTAGTTCTTGAATATTTTAACCAGTTCAGGACCAGGCTATTTTTTTGAATGTTCAGTTCATGGGGCTTAATTTTCGTCCTTCTATTCCTTTTTATTTAGTTTATGTGATATTCGCAGGAAATATAAAGAATGATAGGAAATGCGGTAAGTGTCTATTTTTTAATTGTTTTTTCAAAACCACAAAAAAAATAAATAAACAAAAACACATTTTAAATTGTGTTCCCCTTTAGGTAAAAATTATTTTTAATCAATTGAATTTTTTTTTATGGGGGTAGGCCTAGGTTAGGATCGGGACACAACATGATAGACCAAGTCAAGCTCAAATGTGCACAGCAGAGGCAAGATGTCAGCAGAGACTGGGGCTAAAGGTACACTACCCGATAATAGCGGACAAAGGCTTATGGGGGGTGGCAAGGAGTTACTGTACAATTACTTGAATGATTACACTGACATCGGGAGCTTCAGTCAAATTCTTTTGGTAATAATAACTTAGCGCTTGCTGTGGTATTTTAAGAAATAGGACAGCACGATGGCAACCATTAAAATAAAAATAAATAAATAAAAAAATAAAAATAAATAAAATATACATAGACACACACACATACATATACATATATATATATATATATACATATATATATATATACATATATATATATATATATATATATATATATATATATATACACATACATACAGGTGCATCTCACTAAATTAGAATATCATCAAAAAGTTAATTTATTTCAGTTCTTCAATACAAAAAGTTAAACTCATATTACATAGAGTCATTACAAACAGAGTGATCTATTTCAAGTGTTTAACAGATATAATGTTGATGATTATGGCTTACAGCCAATGAAAACACAAAAGTCATTATCTCAGTAAATTAGAATAATTAACAAAAAACACCTGCAAAGGCTTCCTAAGCATTTAAAAAGTCCCTTAGTCTGTTTCAGTAGGCTCCACAATCATGGAAAAGACTGCTGACTTGACAGATGTCCAGAAGGTCATTGACACTAAGTAAGCGCAAAGTAAATTTTGCATTTCAATTGGAAATCAAGGTCCCAGAGTCTGGAGGAAGAGTGGAGAGACACACAATCCAAGCTGCTTGAGGTCTAGTGTGAAGTTTGCACAATCAGTGATGGTTTGGGGAGCCATGTCATCTGCTGGTGTAGGTCCACTGTGTTTTATAAAGACCAAAGTCAGCGCAGCCGTCTACCAGGAAATCTTAGAGCACTTCATGATTCCCTCTGCCGACAAGCTTTTTGGAGATGGACATTTCATTCTCCAGCAGGACTTGGCACCTGTCCACACTGCCAAAATTACCAATACCTGGTATAAAAACAACAGTATCACTGTGCTTGATTGGCCGGCAAACTCGCCTGACCTTAACCCCATAGAGAATATATGGGGTATTGTCAAGAGGAAGATGAGAGACACCAGACGCAACAATGCAGACGAGCTGAAGGCTGCTATCAAAGCAACCTGGGCTTCCATAACACCTCATCAGTGCCACAGGCTGATCGCCTCCATGCCACGCTGCATTGATGCATTAGTTGATGGAAAAGGAGCCCCGACCAAGTACTGAGTGCATTTACTGAACATACATTTCAGGAGGCCAACATTTCAGATTTTAAAATCATTTTTCAAGCTGTTGCTATAAAGTATTCTAATTTACTGAGATGATGACTTGTGTTTTCATTGGCTGTAAGCCATAATCATCAACATTAACAGAAATAAACACTTGAAATAGATCACTCTGTCTGTAATGACTCTATATAATACTCTTTGTATTGAAGAACTGAAGTAAATTAACTTTTTGATGATATTCTAACTTCGTGAGATGCAAGTGTGTGTGTGTGTGTGAGTGAGTATATATATATATACATATATACACACACACACATATATGTACACACATTATATATATATGTACACACATTATATATATATATATATATATATATATATATATATATATATATATATATATATATATATATATATATATATATATATATATATATATCATACACAGTACAGACCAAAAGAATGGACACACCTTCTCATTTAAAGATTTTTCTGTATTTTCATGACTATGAAAATTGTACATTCACACTGAAGGCATCAAAACTATGAATTAACACATGTGGAATTATATACTTAACAAAAAAGTGTGAAACAACTGAAAATATGTCTTCTATTCTAGGTTCTTCAAAGTAGCCACCTTTTGCTTTGATGACTGCTTTGCACACTCTTGGCATTCTCTTGATGAGCTTCAAGAGGTAGTCACCGGAATTGGTTTTCACTTCACAGGTGTGTCCGGTCAGGTTTAATAAGTGGGATTTCTTGCCTTATAAATGGGGTTGGGACCATCAGTTGTGTTGTGCAGAAGTCTGGTGGATACACAGCTGATAGTCCTACTGAATAGACTGTTAGAATTTGTATTATGGCAAGAAAAAAGCAGCTAAGTAAAGAAAAACGAGTGGCCATCATTACTTTAAGAAATGAAGGTCAGTCAGTCCGAAAAATTGGGCAAACTTTGAAAGTGTCCCCAAGTGCAGTTGCAAAAACGATGAAGCGCTACAAAGAAACTGGCTCACATGAGGACCGCCCCAGGAAAGGAAGACCAAGAGTCACCTCTGCTTCTAAGGATAAGTTTATCTGAATCACCAGCCTCAGAAATCGCAGGTTAGCAGCAGCTCAGATTAGAGACCAGGTCAATGCCACACAGAGTTCTAGCAGCAGACACATCTCTTCAACAACTGTTAAGAGGAGACTTTGTGCAGCAGGCCTTCATGGTAAAATAGCTGCTAGGAAACCACTGCTAAGGACAGGCAACAAGCAGAAGAGACTTGTTTGGGCTAAAGAACACAAAGAATGGACATTAGACCAGTGGAAATCTGTGCTTTGGTCTGATAGTCCAAATTTGAAATCTTTGGTTCCAACCACCGTGTCTTTGTGCGACGCAGAAAAGGTGAACGGATGGACTCTACATGCCTGGTTCCCACTGTGAAGCATGGAGGAGGAGGTGTGATGGTGTGGGGATGCTTTTCTGGTGACACTGTTAGGGATTTATTCAAAATTGAAGGCATACTGAACCAGCATGGCTACCACAGCATCTTGCAGCAACATGCTCTTCCATCCAGTTTGCGTTTAGTTGGACCATCATTTATTTTTCAACAGGACAATAACCCCAAACACACCTCCAGGCTGTGTAAAGGCTATTTGACCAAGAAGGATAGTGATGGGGTGCTACGCTAGATGACCTGGCCTCCACAGTCACCAGACCTGAACCCAATCGAGATGGTTTGGGGTGAGCTGGACCGCAGAGTGAAGGCAAAAGGGCCAACAAGTGCTGAGCATCTCTGGGAACTCCTTCAAGATTGTTGGAAGACCATTTCCAGTGACTACCTCTTGAAGCTCATCAAGAGAATGCCAAGAGTGTGCAAAGCAGTCATCATAGCAAAAGGTGGCTACTTTCAAGAACCTAGAATATAAGACATATTTTCAGTTGTTTCACACTTTTTGGTTAAGTATATAATTCCACGTGTTAATTCATAGTTTTGATGCCTTCAGTGTGAATGTACAATTTTCATAGTCATGAAAATACAGAAAAATCTTTAAATGAGAAGGTGTGTCCAATCTTTTGGTCTGTACTGTATACATATACACATACATACGCACACACACACACACATGTATTATAGTATAAATGTATGTCTGTGTGTATAATATACTGTATATACACAGATTTACTGACAGACCTTACAGGGCTGCATACAGTTAGGTGTCTTTCTATGGGAGCAGACACTTCCTAAATCTGATACACACGTTTAGTAAGAAGACTTCAATATCATGTCTGCGGGATAAAAACTAAGGCAAAGGGAACAATGTAGATTCATAACCTTCAAATATTTTGTCTGAACAGGGAAGCGGATGATGCACATTGCAGCTACGTCATTAGATACAATTAGCCTCCATGTCTGCTTAATTACTGAATAGATTAAAAATGATGTTCAACTAACAAGACCTCTCATGCCCTCATAACTTCATAAGAATGCCATCCTGACAAACATTGGCTTCTACATCCAGTGGATAAACTAATCTCATTTCACCCACACAAATTCTGTATTGCGTGCAAGCCACGACCAGCTGTAGATGTGCAGAATAATGCAAAAGGTGGGATAGAATATGACACTAAATTTGCAATTCGGATCATTATATCTACCTGAATTATGTTTTAGGTAAGTGTGGAGCAATGCTGCAAAGTAAGAATGCTTTAAAAACTATAAATGTGTTTTTTTTACCAATTAACAAAATACAAAAATGAAATGTACAGCAAGCAGCCCATCATTCACTTAATGTACAATCCCAATTCCCAAAATGTTGAAACGCTGTGTAAAATGTAATGAAAACAAGAATACAATAATCTGAAAATTTGGCTATAAGAGATTTCATTACCAACAGTACATAGAACATGTACACACATAGAACACATAGATGAGAAGGTGAAAGTTAGACATATTTCAATTTCATTTGTAAAAATTAACTATCGTTTATACTCGTGTATAAGCCGACTTTTTCAGCACAATTTTTTTTCCTGAAAAAGCCCCCCCTCGGCTTATACTCAAGTATATACTTACATTCTGGCTGTGGAAGGTTGGTGGTGGGGGGGTTGCGGAGGAGCAGTGCACAGGCAGTAGCCAGCTGCTGCAGCTACCACGAGTGCCCGCAGCAAAAGAAAATGAATATTCACTCTTCTCCATGCCCATGGGAGTAGAGGAGTGAATACTCATTATCCTTAATAGCACACACTGTCAATCGCAGCCACCGGCTTCCTGCTGCGGCACAGCGATCCTCTGTGCCCGCTATTAGAGAGTACGAATATTCACTCCTCCTCACTCCCATGGGCGTGGAGAAGAGTTTAGTAGCCGGCACAGAGGATCGCTGAGTCGCAGCAGGAAGCCGGCGGCTGTGACTGACAGTGTGCGCTATTAAAGGAAATGAATATTCAATCCTCTCCACACCCATAGGCCGGGCATGGAGAGGAGTGAATATCCCCGCAGCTTACCTCAGCGTCTGAGGGCGCATGGCAGTGACGTCATTCGCTGCTTAGATGCTGATATCAGCTGCTGGCAGAACAGAACGCAGCGCTGAAGCAGAGAGAAGGAAGGTGAGTAGAAGTGTTTATTTTTTTCCATGTGTGCAGTGATGGGGGGACCATGTATACCAGGATTGGGGATGAGGGGGGTCATGCATACTAGGATAGGGGGCCATGCATTCCATGATTGGGGATGAGGGGGCCATGCATGCCACAATTGGGGATGAGGGGGCCATGCATACCAGGATTGAGGGATGAAGGAACCATGCATACCAGGATTGGGGGATGAAGGGGCCATGCATACCAGGATTGGGGGATGAAGGGGCCATGCATACCAGGATTGGGGGATGAAGGGGCCATGCATACCAGGATTGGGGGATGAAGGGGCCATGCATACCAGGATTGGGGGGATGAGGGGGCCATGCATACCAGGATTAAGGGATGAAGGGGCCATGCATACCAGGATTGGGGGATGAAGGGGCCATGCATACCAGGATTGGGGGATGAAGGGGCCATGCATACCAGGATTGGGGGATGAAGGGGCCATGCATACCAGGATTGGGGGATGAAGGGGCCATGCATACCAGGATTGGGGGGGATGAAGGGGCCTTGCATACCAGGATTAAGGGATGAAGGGGCCATGCATACCAGCATTGGGGGATGAAGGGGCCATGCATACCAGGATTGGGGGATGAGGGGGCCATGCATACCAGGATAGGGTAATTTACCAGTAGCTGCTGCACTTCCCACCCTAGGCTTATACTCAAGTCAATAAGTTTTCCCAGTTTTTTGTGGTAAAATTAGGTGCACCGGCTTATATTCGAGTATATACGGTAATTTAGAAATTGGCACAGATTAGACTAAATACGCTTTTGTTGTGTGTCCACTGACAAATGCACCAAAAATATGACACACATTAACAATATGATAGAAAATATATCACATTTTATTAATACAATTAAAAGTAATTTATGAGAAAGACAAAAGGGGAAAGGAAATGCGCAACAAAAATGGCAAATGGGCTACATAGGAACAAATGCTCAATAAGAAACAGTGCAAAAAGAAGTCATCTAGTCATATGGCAGGACCTAATGATAGTCGGGGCATGGTACACCCATGTATAGGAACAGTTCCTGATGGCAGTTCCTGCCCAGGAGATGTGGTATGATCAGACCATGTTCCTGCACGGTCAGACACAGCCATTACACAGTACACAGCAGGAGCACATTTATAAGATTATCTCGGTACAGGGACATTTTATTTAAACACATCCAATTGTGGAAGTTATTATTATTCCAAGATCTATTGATTAAAATGAACTTTCACCAATAGAAAACATTTGGTGCATTATGAAAATAAAAATCCATCAAAGAAAACCCAGGACTATTGAGCAGCAAGAATCCTACATCAGGCAAGAATGAGGCAATATTCTTCTCCCAAAACCCAACAATTGGTCTCCTCACTTCCTAGATGTTTACAAACTGTTGTAAAAAGAAGAGTAGAGGCTACATAATGGTAGACATGGTCCCAGCATTTTTAATGTGTTGCTACCATCAATTTCCATCATTTTTTCCCAAAAGAAATAGAAAAATATCTAATGTTCATTTTCCGATCTGTGTTCTATGTTCTATTGTGAATATAATATGGCTATAAGAGATTTCAAAATCATTGCATTCATGTTTTCTTTACATTTTACACAGCATCCCAACTTTTTTGGAAATGGGGTTGTATTAATACAGAAGATTTTTTGGGCTTTGGGTGGTGTAATAATTTATACCGCCCAGTATATATTTTTTCCTATGTACAGTACATTTGAATAGCATAGTCAACTACGATGACGCATGCTAAAAAATAATAAAAATGATAAACTGTCAGGGTGTATGATAAGAGAGGTATAAGGGAAAACGTTTCCCCTTGTGGAGAGTGCCAAGCTGGCTTAAGGAGACTTATAGGCCATTCAAAGCTTCTCTGTGAATTTAAATATGCAAATAGCCCCCCTCAGAGAGGAAGAGTACTTGATCTCTAGCACCATTTATAAATCTCCCTATATTGGCTTGGCACTCTCCACAAGTAGAAACATTCCCCCTTATACCAGTCAGAGTCCTCTCACCTACCCAAATCAAATATCCTGCTTTGCACTCAAGAGGGTAAAACACCCCGAAACACGTGTCTGCAAATGGAGTTTCTGGTTTGACTTTTTATCCTAAGTTATGTGGCAAGTCTTGTTAAATAGTCAATATTGACTTTTAGGATTGGTATATCCAATACATGGCAGTAGAGATCAAGTCCTCTTCCTCACTGAAGAGGCTATTTGCATACTTAAAGAGATAAAATCCTGTGCTCCCAATGTATTATTACTAGTAAGGCTGTGTGCCCACGATGCGGTTTTTAAGCGTTTCCGCAGCAGCAATTCCGCTGCAGAGAGGCTTAAAAAACGCTTGGAAGAAGGTCTCCCATGTTCCCCAATGATAATCCGCATGTGCTGTGCACATGCTGCAGAAATTTCCGCTGCGGATTATCATTGCGCAAAAATGCGCAGCACTACCAATTATTTTGCGGAAGCGCTACGTTTTCGCCGCCATTGACTTGCATTGGAGCGCATGGATTACACATCACTGCATCTGTACATGCGGAATCCAAGCGTTTCAATCTGCGGATGGTACCCAGGTGTGGAGAGGAGGAGACTCTCCTCCAGACTCTGGTACCATAGAACTTGTAAAAAAAAGAATAAAACAAAAAATAAATATTATACTTACCTTCTGATGGCCCCCGGAGTCCTTGTCTCCGCTTGCCGGCAGATCGTGGTGGACTCAAGGACCTGCGCTGATGTCATTTAGTTATGTGATGGGTCACGCGACCGTTGATGTCGGCAGGTCCTTAAATCTACCGTGAGCTGCCGGCAAGCAGAGACAAGGACTCCGGGGGCCATAAGAAGGTAAGTATATATATATATTTTTTTTACCATTCTTTCAGTCACACTTTATAAATCCATGCCGTTTGCATGGATTTATACAGTGTGACCAAGCTGACAAGCACTTTCCAAGTGATGCTAAAATCGCTTGGAAAGCGCTTGACAACCCGCATGCGGAAATGCATGTGAAGAACGCTTCACATCCTCATGTCCCTGGCAGGAATAACGCATGTACAATCCGCATGTACAATCCGCATGCGTTTTTTCTGCCAGGGAGATGCAGAAACGCTCAGGAAAAAATCCGGAGCATTTCTGCATCGTGGGCACATAACCTAAGGCCACATCTTGAATACAGGATCCAGTTTTGGGCTCCACATTTTAAAAAGGATATCCAGAAATTAGAGTCAGTTCAAAGGCGGGCAACTAGATTATTACATGGGATGGAAGGGCTCTCATATGACGAGAGGATGGGAAAGTTGAGCTTGTTTAGCTTAGAAAAAAGCTCTCAGAGGTGATCTCATTTATATGTATAAATATATGTGTGGTCAGTACAAAGGACTAGCACATGATTTATTTCCTTCAATAGGAAAGAGATCTGTACAGTCAGAGCATTCGGGCTGTGGAATGCCCGACCACAAGAGGTAGTGATGGCCGACACTATAACAGCTTTCAAAAAAAGGTCTCGATGCTTTTCTCACAACAAATGGCATTGTGGGTTATAAATTATCTAGCAAAAGAATGTATAACTGGTGGAGAAAGGTTGAACTAGATGGACTTATGTCTTTTTTCAACCTATATATCTATGTAACCATGTCATATATGCGACAAAGCTAGGCTTTGAACATAACGTAATGGAGAGTGTACTGTAAAGTGGTTATTTTGAAGAACAAAAGAGTAAATAATAGATTAACAAATCAACGTACCTTGGCCACAAAATAGTCCCACATGCTTAGCTCTGGGGGAATGAACTTCTCTTTGTAGGTTGGCCTCTCGGCAGGAACTGGCGGTGGGGTAGCAACGTCCTTCACTGGTCTACCGGGCACCAGCATTCTCATATTGAAGCGTCTGCGATGCTTGTCTATTTCTTCGGACAGGGCTGGAATCGCTGGAAGAAAAGAAGATCTTAAACCTCTACTAAGGTGCAGTATATGGCATCCCTGTATTTCTTACTACAGAGCATGCAGAATAAGGCAACCAGTTAAAGACTTGCAATAGTGATGTACAGAGATATAGATAGGAGCAGTGAGAATCTAACACAGACGGGTCATTTGGTCTATTGTTACATGCAGTAACTACAAGGTGCTTTCACGTGGCAGTCGTAGAAGGAATTGCAAGCACGGCAATTATCACACTGGTTTCTCACCACACACTTGTAACTCCTGCCCGTTATCAATAACAGAAGCAATGTTTTTAGTGTTAAGTAAAGCACTTTCTGCAGCAAGTTGCTCCTCATTTGGCAATAGAGCACATTGGGGTATCTGCACATCAGAGCTCTTGGTTCCCCCTGGATGAGATACACCAGTTTTGGACAGATCAACAAATCTTCTACTCCATGGTTAAGTAACACATAGGAGAGTCATTTCGTATAATTGTGTTAACTAAAACTTATCAGTACTGTATGGGGAAAAACAGTGGAGACAGTACCTGGAATACTCTCTGGTGGTTTTCTTGGTTTCACCACAAGTTTAACGCCACCTCCAAAAACCGCTGCCCACATCCGGTTGTTCAGAGGATGAGCAGCGAGACGAAACAGTTCGGAGCTAGAGTCAGTAGCGAGGGCGTGGATCAGCAGGCTCACATAGACCGCTACAACCGCTTCACACAGCAACACATTCAGCTTAGGCTGGTCCTCATCCTGGGCCGTGTTTAGTAGGTTTATTAGAGAGCTAACCCCTGAAAAAGTGAAAAACAAAATGAAAAAAACGAAACAAAAAAAAAACAAACCCGGATTATATATGTATTGTAATGCAGCGGCTTGCTTGGCATTACGGTAATGGTCCAGGATGTGTTTTGGCCGACCATGTACCTTCCCCCTCAGGTGACTGGTCACATGACTGTGACAGAGTGCAGGTCCTGTGCACACAGAATGTCTGATCACATGACTGTGACATCAGCACAGGTCCTGTGGGTGTGTACTACAGGATACATAAACCCTGGTAGTCTTGACACAGGGGGGTGTGTGTGTAAGGCGTGAGGCCTGTTCCTGTGTGGGACACAGCTAGAGTGTGAGGCCTATTGAAGCCTGGTGAAGCCTGAAAGGCAGAGGCTGGATCCTTAGCTGTGTAAGCGATCCCAGTAGCCTTGGAGGGCCAGAGGCTTGGAAGGCAAGAGCCTGAAAGGCAGAGGCTGGATGTTGGCTGTGTAAGCATACCAGTAGCCTTGGATGGTACGAGGGCTGGAGACCCCCATCTGGGAAGCCGTAAAGCCACAGTGGTGGCAGAATAAACCTGAAGCAGCTAAAACCCACCAAAGGTAAAAACACTGCATTATATGGACATTTATGTTGTTGCCTAGCTGAGGGCTGTAACTGGAGCCAAGTGGACGTGACTGTCGCTGGAAAGGCTCCCGAATGTTATGTGTTTAATATGCCGGTGAGCCACTAAGATGGACTGTGTGATAAGCAGTTATGAAGTGCAATAAACTGCTGAAGTGTGAAAACTGAAAAACGTGGCTGGTGTGCTTTAATTGACCCGGTGCAGCAAGTATCCCCCAGTATGATGACTAGCGCTGATTTACACTATACAAACAAATAATAGACGAAGCACAAATCCGGTCACTAGTGTTTACAGAGGTGCCCACCTGTCTGTGACATGGCTGCAGCAATGTAGGGGTACGCCATCATAAACTGCAGGCTCAGTGAGACAGGGAGATGCTCATTTACAAATCTATTCACCAGGGTGTATATATACATAGCAATGCCCGCTTATTCTAAAAGAATTGGAGGCCAAAATTAAAAGGGAAATCTCAAAGCAATTCCTTTAACCCCTTAAGGACTAGCTGACGTTTTGTACATTTACCAGACGAAAGCCAATATATTCATAGCTTTAGTGACATAGAATTGATGGTAGGTGACTGAGGGGTACAGCTTAGCTAAAGGCCAGGGTAACATTTGTATATTTCCTATTAGAGGGAAAGCAGGAGCCAATGTCCTGCTGTAGTCGGTTAACTAAGGCTGGCTATACAACAGCTTTTAGAGAGCCAAAAATCACTGATTTGAACCATTTTGCCATATCGGCATGAATAAGTTTGAAGACGGCCGACTAAAGACAGTTTCTTGGCAAATCTTATATTGCCATGTTGGATTCTTTTGTTGTCAGGTGCTGTAGTTGGATAGCCACTTGTACCAAATAAAAGATCTGCATCTCCTCGACACAAAACAACAGGCCAAACAGCATAACTTATAGCTTTACTGCCCTAAACAAAAACCTTCACTGACAAACATGTTTAGAAAATGACCACCTGAAACCCTAAAATATGATCGCCTGGACAGCCAGAGGCCCATTTTCCATGAAGACTTATTCTTTATTGGAATCATTAATACTTCAGCTACTTAAGAGCATAAAAGATCTAAATGCTGCAGTCCAATGGGCCAGTCACTAGCTGGAAGTGAGGTTTCCTATAGTTAACAGATGAATGCAGTAATTAATGTTCTTACCTGGCCACAAGGCAGGGGGTGTATTTGGAGTAGCGTGTTCTTCAATGCTTTCTGTTCGAAGTCTCCTACGCTCACTTAGGAGGAGGCCTTGGTAAACCATTCCTGTGAACTGATTTGCATCTGTTTGACTGCTGCAGAAAATGAATGAGAAAAGAACAGAACACATAAATAACAAGAAGCCCCCCGCTTCTCATGCAGATTTTTAGATCTGACAAAGCAGATCATTACCGACTGCTATTTTTCTTTTAAATCAAGGGGGTACTTTTTTTTATTCTTGCATCACAGTGCACTCTTGATACACTACTCTCAGGTAGGCATTAGGTACCGTTCACACAGGTACTAGATTCTTGTATCAAAACAATGTGACGTTTATTTTTCACAGGTTGCACAGTACCAAAACAAAAGCATAAACATAAACCCCTAGCATTGTCCAGGTGCTAACTAAACAATACAAACCCTGGCTACTTCAGACCACGCTGAGCTAGTCCCAGTTCGGTCAAACAAAACTGCTATCGTCCATAGCAACCACTGATACTTCCAGATTGGTGCATACGGCCTGTGCAGTCTCATCAAGAGATTCTAGTCTGTCTCTCTTTAGCTCCAACACAAATCCAATCTGCTCAGCTTCTCCAGCAGACTGAGTTCGATGAACATGTAGCCTGGTTATATGCAAAGCTAGGCCAGGTGTACCTAACCAGACTCTGTAGAACTAAGATTTACCCTAGCCTACTGGTATTGCTAATTATATTAAATAAGAGCTGGGTGGGACTGGCCGATCCCATACCTCCAGTTCTAGGCCTTGGGGTGGCCTATTTAAGGCAGCTGCCTCATTCAGGGTCTGTGAGTGAGGGTGGAAAGACCTGTGATCCTGTGCAGATTTATGTGGAGACCTTTGTGAGCTTGTACATCTGTGAGACTGTTTATTTTATGTCATACTGTTTTTTGCCAGAGAAAGGCTGTTTTTTTCTGCTTTGGGTGAAGATTTATGGATGGACTGCAATAAATCCACCTCTTACGCACCCAACAATTTCGTACCTGTGCCTACCTCAAATCACATATATTGTACCAACATCTCTGGAGCAGATATGGCTGCTCTAATAGGTATACTAATGGATCACTCACATTGTTTTATTTTTGATCCATGTTTCATCTCCATTTTTTGGGAGCACTTGCGTCATGCATAAAATATGAGCTTGTTAGATAACCCTTTAAACAACTTTGCAGAAATGCACACACAAAAGATGAAAGCCTGAGCTGAAAAGCCTTTAATCAAGGTCAACCCTTCACAGACCTGAGAGTACTGTCCTTTTGCCTTGTGCGCTTTGTATCTGAAGCTACTAGATGTGAGCTCCATTGACTGTTCTTGCAATCCTACTAAAGGATGTCAGATAGAAGATGCGGCCACTTCTCAATCAGCTAATGAAGCACAAAGAATGGCGAGAACCGTCATTTATGTGAGCAGTACGGGAACACAGCACTAATGCACAGATGGTTGCTTCTTTTTCAGCTCAGCAGTACAGTGTAAAAATAAAAAAAAAATATTAGGCTGATGACATGGGATTTTGTTATTTATACTCGACACCAGAGGCGCACAAGATTAGGCTCCCACATAGTGCAGGTTTTTAGGATCTTCACTTGTAGATACAGCTGGATCTAAAAACATAATATTTTCACATGATCTCATTTTCAAACAAGTGAAACCAAGGTTATTGCCGAAACCAATTGTCTTCATACATATAAGTGACTGTTCACACTTATTTTATTGGTACATGTACCAAAGGTGTAACCTGAACATAAGCAAAAGCATGCCATTGGGAACTTGTCTATACATTTCCATTCTGTACTGCGTCCCTGTGCACAAAAGGACCAAAAGAGAGCTCTTAAAGGGAATTTGTCAGCAGGATTTCACCCCCCAAACTATTTATATGTTCATTTATATGTTCATGTAGCTCTTTCAAGGACAATTCCAGCAATACCTTTACATGGCCAGTCTTTTCCTCAGTCATCGAGAAATCAGCCTTTGAATTGATATGCAAATAAGGCTGTAGATCTGAAGCCTCTGTCACTCCAGCTCTATTCCCAGTCCAGCACAGCCTCTTCCTACTTGACTGACAGTATCTATGCTGTGTTACCTAAGGCAAAGGAGCAGTCAGTCAAGGCGGATGAGGTAACACTGAGCAAGGAATAGAGCTGGAGTGACAGAGGCTTCATATCTACAATAGATCTACAGTCTCATTTGCATATCAATTCAAACACTCATATCTCAGTAATGGAGGAACAGACTGGCCATGTAAAGGTATTGCTGGACTTGTCTTTGAAAGAGCTACATGTGCATATAAATTGTTTGGGGCCTGAAATCCTACTGACCAATTCCCTTTAACATAGGTTCATCCTGTAAGATCTCAAGGATAAGTCCGGCGTATAAGCAGGGTTAATCTATTGGATTCATATTATAAGAGCTTGCTACATATGGAGCAGAAAAAGGCAAAATTCCCACTGAGTTCACTTTAACAAATACAATAAGCTTCTTTCCATTTTGGCACCGCAGTAGGACAATATAATAGCGCACATGGGCATCTAGGGAGAATAAAAAGCCTGTGTGCTTTTTTTTTATAATATTCTTTAAAGAAAATAAATACAAATCAAGATTTTGCTTCCAGATGGTTTAACTTCCACTAATAACAAAATTAAAAACTTAATGCGCATACTTTACAGTTCATTCTAATGAAAACTATAAAACATGGGAGATCTTAATTTACCTGTAGCTGTGACTGTCACAAAGCGCTTGGTATATCGATGCAGACAGTGAAGCCGCCAACAGATGAAGTGTGTAAACCTAATGGGGAAAAATGCAGAGAAAGCTATAGAGAGTGGTACCTTATATCAACTCTCCTGACATGACTGTTACAGTGAATATGTTTGCCATAAAACAATAATGCTGGAGTGAAGGGACAATAATGCTGGAGTGAAGGGACAATAATGCTGGAGTGGGGGTGGTGGGACGCAAGTAAAACCCGGGTTGGGGGGCTAGGGAGGGGAGTACGATAAGGGAGACAATAACGCTATGGGGTGGAGGGAGGGTGATAACAGTGAGCAGGGACAATAACGCTGCGGAGGTGGGACAATAACGCTGCGGGGGTGGGGAACAAAAGCACTGGGGAGTGGTATAATAACACTGAAGGACGAGCCTTATCAATAGGGCATTTCCTTACATCGTTAACACCGACGGCATTTATTGGACAAAGTCTGACTGTGAAGTTATTTGCGGGCTTTCTTTACCTTTGGATCCTGGTTGTCTGGGTGTGGAGGATTCTTCATCTGTACAATGGTATAGAGAATGTCATGAATATGATTATTTAGGTAAAGCACAGGATTAGCAATCACGGTCTTGGTCACAGCAATGCTCGCTGATAGTAACGGAAGTGTTGTAGGTAGAGGAAGCGGAGACTGAAGCTGCTTCACTGTTGTTTCCTAAGGGTACAAGAAGAAAATTACTGAGCAATCCATGTGCGAACATCTTATTGTGAATATATGTCTGTATTGAGAAAGCTTGTTCTCATGAAACTAAGCGTTTTAACAACGGTTATACGTATCTGGTGGAAGTCCCCCTCCGATGTGCAGCATCATCATCGCCTAGTTTTATTGTTCAGGTGTTGAGTATTTGCACGTGCAATTATTGATGAAATAATTGGAGTATGATAATTGCTTACTGACATTTAGGCTCTGTTCATATGGGTTTCCCTGCTTTTGTTTTTTTTTACAGAATCCAAGACAGATCGTTAATCATTTCTATTTTACCCATATTGACACTAACCCTACAAAAGTGACAAAAACCTGACGAAAAAACTCAGAGTCTGAACAGTGGCTTAAAGGGAATTTGACATCACATTAGGGACCCAAAGGATAATAATCATATTCTAATCTATGTGAGAACAGTGATATATGTTTTATATGTTTAATCACCCAGGTGTCATTGCAATTTACCTGCAAAAGGCATGAACAGCGCATGTCCATCATCCTGTAAACATGCCCACTCCTCACCTGCGCTCTGCCCTGCCTAATGAATATACGTATTCCAGTTTAACTGCTCCCCACTGTGTCTAGCCAAGCATGTGCAGGATTTCTAGGAGACTGGATTGTGATGTGGGCGGCAAGACGTGCTAGCGAGTGAAGAAAGCTGGGCGGGAATGGCAGTGGTGCATTTGAAGAACTAGGTGGCACAAGAAGAACATGGAGCAGAATACTTATTGCATCAGTGCGTGCTCACTTAGCAGGAAGGATTACAGCTGGGCTAAAAGGAAGAAAAAAAGAGAGGAAAAAAGAAAAATATAGAGAAAGGTAGAGAGTGAAAGCGAGCGAGAGCAAGTAGGAAAAAGAACAGAGGAAAAAGAAAAAAATGGAAAAAGGAAAAGAGAAAAAGGTAAAGAATAAAAGAGGTAAAACCAAAACAAAAGAGAAAAAAAAGAGGAAGGTAAAAAGAATGAAAAAGAATAATAAAAAAAAAAAACGAGGAAAAAAGTAAACGAGAAATGGAAAGGGAGAGAAAAGGAGAAAGAAAGGGAATGACAAGGTGTAAGGCAAAGAAAAGGACATCACAAGAGAGAAAGAACAAGAAAGAAAAGAGAATGGAAAAGGGGAAAGGAAAAGAAAGGTAAATAGATACAGTAAAAGAGAGGTAAAAAGTCTGAAACATGAAGCAAAAGGGAGGGAAAAGAATTTTGCACAGTGGCTGTCTGCTGTACTGAACCTCCTCCATATTCTGTACAAGTTCATCTGAGTGTATTGGAAAATATTGTGTCATAATGACAAACATTTTCAAATTTATTGGAAAATAATCTGATTGGATCTGACTGAATGAAAATGTTTTGATCTTGCAATTGTGCAGTTACCGGGGTACTCCAGAGAGATACAAATTTGTGTATTGTCCCTGCCCTCAAACCATAAAGATGAGATGCCCAGTGCCTATTAGCTTTAGAATACTTGTGATTCAGTGTGACAGCAGCTGCTCCTCACTGCTCCCCCCTCTCATCTGGGACATTACGTCACACAGCAGTGTGATGCACCTCCCTGTGAATAACAGCCAGCCTGAGAAGAGGGAGCGAGGCCACACCCCCTGTTCTATGCAGAGAAACAGCTATTATCAGAAGACTGAGGGAGGGTTGAGCAGTGAACAGCAACTCCTGTCACACCAGCCCCCTGATAATATCTGCCTGTCTGCAGTTCAAGGTGAGGGGGCATGGCCTGCTCCCTGCTAGTAGCCCTGCAGTGAAGGAAACATTATCAGGGGCCTGGCTACTACTAGAAGCTGGTTGGGGGGCAGGCCACACCCCCTCATCTCCTGCTGCAGTGAAGGAGCCATCAGGAGCTGGCTGCTGCTATTAAAAGCCAGGAGCAGGCAACACCCCTTCTTCTTGGACTGGCTATTACTCCCAGCGGGGAGCTGTACACCGATGTGTGATGTAATGTCCCAGACGGGAGGGGGGGGGGAGCAGTGAGGAGCAACTCCTGTCACACTGAATTACAAGTGTTCTAAACATAATAGAAGTGCACTGGACAGCTCATCTTTATAGTTTATGATTGCAGGGACAGTACAATATTTTTTTTTATCTCCCCAGAGTACCCCTTTAATGATTCCTCAAATATTGCAACACACACAAAGCACCATGGCACTACCTGCTGAGACTCTTGTAATAAGAACTTCAGCTCCATTCTTACAGAGGCCAGGCCACCTCCCTGCGCCCCATGTAAACTGCAGTAGCTCAAGAAAACTCGGAGAAGAGCCTGGTTCTTTTGTAACCACCATTTCCGCTTTTCAGAATGCTCCCGCTTAGCTTGTAATCTCCGGCGTTCAATTTGATGTCGCTCATAGGATCCTATATCAGATTTATCTTGAAATTCATGACAGTCCAACATATCTTCGGGCGGAGGAGTCTCAATTGTGAAGTCTTTGCTATCAGTTTCATGGTTGAATATTTTGTGCATTGCAGCTATCTCTTTTTCCAGCCAATTATACAGCTGGAACCTTAGTTTTCCTCCATCTACTTCATGTCCTGTAGCCAACGTCCTCAGTTCTGTCATAAGAATCTTCAAGCAAGCCCTAAACTTAAGCTGTTCTGCAATTACGTCAACTTCATTCATGGTTGGTATGGAGTTGTCAATGGTTGGTGTTTCAGAACTGACATCTTTTGGGCTTTGATCCATTGGCTCCAAATTTAATCCTTTTAACACCAAACCCTCATCGTCCTCTTTGTCGCTCTCCTTATCCGCTCCCCAATCCAGCTGAAGTGGCTCATCCTCAATCTTAATAAGTGGAGAGCCCCAGTCAAAATCGTTTACAGACTCTTCAAGATGTGGCTGCTTTACCGATGCTGCTGCTGGGGCGAACCATCCTGACTCACTCCCGTCTTCCAAGTGACTTTTTCCAATAAAAGTGTCTATCCCAACAGATCCCACACTTAGAAGATCTTCATTAATCATTGATTTACTAAGCTTTGGAATCTTAGACAAAACTTCTAAAGCTAGAACTGGACATCCTACTTTGAAGTGAGCATTTGCAGTGGTAAAAAATAATTTCCTTTCAATAAGATTTATTTCATCCACATAGTTTTTGTCGGTTTTCAGACCGCCTGTAGCAAGAGCAGCCTCTGGAGTAGCGAAACGACGACGGATTAAAAGAGGGTGAGTACGAAGGTAGTTATAAAAGCTGAACACCACAGGATTGCATGATTTAACTAGAACTGAAAAAGAAAGAAAAATATTACAGTGATTAACCATATTAGAGCACAGTTCGAGTATGCTCACACATTGCGCTCTATTGACAAAAATGAAGAAGGCATTAAAATAATACAAGTGGAAAAAAACAAGCGTGTGCCTGAGATTGTAGAAATCTCATTGATTATGCTGGTACTGTAAAACACTGATTATGATGGTACTGTAAAACACTGATTACGATTATGCTGGTACTGTAAAACACTGATTATGATGGTACTGTAAAATGTATTTTACGCTCGAAAATATGAAGCGTAAAAACCACCCAGTAAAAAACACCATGTGTGAACATGCCCCTAAACCCAGATTAAAAAAAACAAAACATCATATTTGTATTTTTTTCCCCCACAATGTAATCGAATATAAAACACACACAAGAAATATATGAAAGCGGTTTGATGCTGTCTTGCACTACCTTACATTAAAGTGAACCTGTCACCATGAAAACACAGACTTATCTGCAGAATGTTATAGAGCAGAAGGAGCCGAGAAGATTGATATATAGTTTTGTGGAAAAATATTCAGTATAATCTGTTTTTATCATGTAACCCTCTGTTCTTTCTGGGATTTTTGGTCCAGTAGGAAGCCCTATCAGTGACTGACAGCTATGAATGTATGCACACTTATACAAAGCCAGCTGTCAGTCACTGATGGGACCACCCACTCGACTAAAAATCCCAGAAAGAGCAGAGGGTTACATGATGAAAACAGGTTATACTGAATATTTTCTCCTAAAACTATATAGCAAACTGCTCAGTTTCCTCTGCTCTATAACATGATGGCTATTGGTTGGACTGCATTTTCATGGTGACAGGTTCCCTTTAAAAGGGGTTGTCCAGCCTTAGAAGCTACAAGTCTGCAGTCACTATATGACTGCAGACTTATGAATCCTCACATCGTGTGCACTGCACGCTATGAGGATTCTCTGGTGCCGGTGCTAGGAGCATGACCGCAAGTATGTGATTTGCATAGATGTGGTCACAGGCCGCCTAGATGTGGACAAGTGTATTGAGTGAAGCTAAACACGTCTAGTCAGAATATGGTGGGAAGTATGCAAATCACACACCTGCAGTCACATGACCCCCCGCGCCAGAGAATCCTCACAGTGAGCAGTGTGCGTGCTGTGAGGATTCACAAGACTGTAGTCACAGAGTTAATGTGGACTTGTACCCTAAGGCTGGAGAACCCCTTTATGTGCATCTGAACTCACAGAAGGTCTTTATTTTATATTTGTAGACAATAACAATTTAAAACGATTTAGCTGAAAAATATATGTTAATAAATGTACAAAATGCTTGCTAAAAGGGAAATATACTTACTAGGGATCTCATCATCTTCTTTGGGGGTTTGCTCCAATAACGTATCCAGTGCCTTAGTGTGGTCTTTCATTATCCAGTAGGCAATACTCCGAAGGAAAGGGTCGGGATGTAGCTTCGAACAGCTAAATCCTGAGCCATCTTTCTGACAGCCCAGTACTCTTTCATAGAGGAGAGACTCATATGTAGAAGAGGTGTCAATTTCGGACTCATACAACCTAGCAATAACCAACGCCAGCTGAACATCTTCCATTTTTTCTAGACAGACCTAAAAGCAAAAATAAAACTTTACACTGGATACAACTCCCCAAATGCAATATCTGTATTAAAAAGACATCTACAACAATGGTAAAACAATGGTACCCATATACCTCAATGGCATCCTTTAGGGAACCAGCTAATAAAAAGAAAGCTGCAGACTGCTCAAAGCGCTGCTTGCCAAGCAGGGAGAATGCGTTCTTTAAGGCGGCTTTTCTCCATCGATCCTCTTTAAAATTATGGCTAAAGAATTGTGTCATCTTCTCATCATGCTGTGACCTGCAAGAAAAGTTTCAGAATTTAACTTGGAGTTTATGCTGCTAAGGATGAAAAAATGTTTATTAAAGACATGGAAGAAATAAAAGTGTTTGTTTTATGCTTGTAAATATTGCTAATTTATAAATGCATCTGACTAACCATTATAGTGTTTAAAGGCAATGGACGCCTTCGTCACTGAATTTTTTTTTTACACTGCTGATGGTTAACCCTTTAAAAATCAAGGACTATTTCATTTTTGCACATTAATTTTTTTCCTCCATTCTTCCAAGAGCCATAGTTTGTTTTTTGTTTTTTTTACATAGACGTACGAGGGCTTGTTTTTTGCAAAAGGAGTTGTACTTTTGAATGACATCCTTCTTGAAGACTGGGATGTTTCGTTCCCTCTCCACACATTGATCTGCCATTTACAACCTCCCTAGTATCTCTAATACAGATAAGGAAGGGTGATAGCAAAGATCCAACACACGCAGAAGTAGCGCACTGTCATATCAGAAGCAACAGCACAACAACACAGCAAGAAGCAGGGTGCTGTAATATCAGAATCTGCAGCACAACAACACAGCCAGAAGCAGCGTGCTGTAATATCAGAAGCAGCAGCACAACAACACAGCCAGAAGCAGCAGCACAACTCCCCAGCCAGAAGAAGCGCGATGTCATATCAGAAGCAACAGCACAACAACACAGCAAGAAGCAGCGTGCTGTAATATCAGAAGCAACAGCACAACAACACAGCCAGAAGCAGCGTGCTGTAATATCAGAAGCAGCAGCACAACACAGCCAGAAGCAGCAGCACAACTCCCCAGCCAGAAGAAGCGCGCTGTCATATCAGAAGCAACAGCACAACAACACAGCAAGAAGCAGCGTGCTGTAATATCAGAAGCAACAGCACAACAACACAGCAAGAAGCAGCGTGCTGTAATATCAGAAGCAGCAGCACAACACAGCCAGAAGCAGCAGCACAACTCCCCAGCCAGAAGAAGCGCGCTGTCATATCAGAAGCAACAGCACAACAACACAGCCATCTGGTGTCGCAGTTACAAGTGCCCAGGCAGTACTAAACACTACTTGGACCCTCCTCTCTGCTCCTGAATAACAGTACTTTAGTGGTTCTCTGATTGGATACTACAATCAGCACTCCAAGAAAAGAGATGGAAAAACTGCAATCTGGGTAAGAAAGTAATCACATATGAAGATGTTGTAGCAGTTTCTTGTGCAAAGCACACTAGATACGTTTTTCTTGCCTTTGCTTTTTAAATACACTAGTGTTTCCTCTTTAAAAACTGCCCAAAACACTACATGCGTGACTCCAGCTTTGAGGCTACCATACACATTAGATAGCAGTGAGCCTAACGATCATTCAGCTTATAGCCAATCTCTTCCGCCTCCCTCAAACATGTATATTTTTCTCAGCTGAACTTTCATGTATTTTTAAAGGGGAGAGTGGAGGCAGGCAATAACTTAGATCCAGTAGAGCAAAAGGCCTGGGTGTTAAAATTCACACTGCCCCTGATACACAGAAATTCAGCTACCAACATGCTACACAAAAGCCAGCTCTGATTATGCAGTGTTGTGTCCACACTATGTGTAGCACCCAGAGAGGAAACCTGCATCAGGGGCTACATCTGTTTCTTTGTTTATACAGGAACATCTACAGACAAAGAATCTATAAAGAGGCTTATGTGGAAATTCAATTTTAACTTTGTTATATACAATTTAATTGCAGACTACTTGCCTGAATAAACCCCAGAGAACAGCCTTCTTCTTCATTGCTAGGTAGAAAATTGCAGCATCTAATGGATCACTGTTTCTCTGAAATGATGCTTTAGCAACCTATGAAACGGGTACATTCAAATCAAATACATGAGATGTCAAAATAATCAAAAAACGTATAATTCCCATACAATAATACTTGGCATTCCTAGGCTGACAAAAGATGTAGAAGTTGCATGGCTTATAAGCCCTCCTTACACTGGAATGCCAGGCATGTCACTCTCCACAAGGAGAAATGTTACCCCTTGGACCCAAGTCAGAAGCCTCTCATGCAGTCAAATCAGATCTCATGCTTTGCGCTGAGGAGGGACAACACCCCAAAACACGTGTCTGCAAATTGAGTTTCTGGTTTGGCTTTTATCCTAAGTCATGTTGCAAGGCTCGTTAAAGGGTTGATATTGACTTTTAGGATTGCTACTTCCAATAGGTGGCACTAGAGTTCAAGTGCTCTTCCTCTCAATTTGCACACCGAATATACTGGACACACAGCTCGAGTCCAGTGTATTCCTAGGGAGAGATCTCCCCCTACCCTCCTCACAGTGATTGACAGACTGCTGTGTATACAGATATATAGCAACCAGCCATCAATTGCTGGCCTGAGGGGCAGGGAGTGCTCCCATCATGAATACTCTGTCCATATAGTGTATGTGCAGTAAGTTTTACTATGAAACCATAGAAGTGCAGAGTATTAGTTAATACATCTTCTTAATCAATTTTTTATTAAAGTGTATTTTATTCAATAGGCATTACCTTTTCTATGCATCTGCGGAGAGTGTTGATATTCCGCACCCACCACCCAATTCCCATGGCTCTGAGTTCAGACCACTGTGGATCACCCTTCTGAATCGCTGGGATCATGTTGATTAATTCTTCTTCAGCCTCGGAGTGAAAGGCCCATGCAAAATGACAAGTGGATAACCCTGCAGAATAAGTGACAGACATTTAATTATTAAATCAGCAATGAACATGCCAACATGTAATAGACTGATAAAGCAAGCAGACAAGACACCGTCATGACAGGGGAAATAATTGCAGGATAGCATGAAAGCTTTGGGTTTGTAGGATTTTAAAAAAAAGTTATTTCCTATACAGGTTATTATAATATCTGATGCCATGGACAATGGCAGGACCTTCAGTTTACAGCGAATGAAAAATTTCATTTTCTTCCACAATCGTATGGTTTTTATATACTAACAAGCCTCGAGTACCTGGAGATCAATTGAAATGAATGGTTCTATGCCAACAGACCAGCCTTTTTGGATGTATACTTACATTGGCAAAAAATAATAATTTACCAGTTTCTCTCGACACTTGGGGAATAATCTAATTGTGAAATTGGGCTAAGCAAGTACCTTTTGTGTAAAGATAAAAATCACGTTACCTTGGTGGAGCAGCTGAAGACGGTACAATGGAGGAAGGGACGTTAGCAGACACGTGTGCAGCCTCATCGCCAACAAGTACCTCAAGCCACATTCGTCAAGGTTGTCTCCTCCTACAAATGCAAGGAGTGTTGTTATCGCCATGTTCCAGTGGTGAACTAATAAACCATATGGAGATCCATACCGGGTTCTCCTATACAGTCTATGAGAGCTGTTCTACCACAGGGACTGATTGAGCATCTCTCTCTGGCCACATTAGGCCATTTTCATGGCAGATTTGCCAGTATAACTTACTTTCTTATGGACTGTTCAGAGAAATTACTTACTGCACATTTTTTTTTACTGTGTTTATCTTTATAGGAAAGCGCAGCAGATCACGCTCTTCTGAACAGTAAAAAAAAAAAAGATGCCCATGCATGCTAAACTTATTATGCCATAAGGACCAACTGTTGCCATGAACAGGGTGCGCGTAGGCCTTTGGATATGTCCTGGGGTTATACTGGGGAGATTACCAGTGCATGCACAAAAACTATCAAATCTGAAGTGTGAGCAGAACCTTATAGGCTTCCATGGGGCCAATTTATGGCAAAAAAGTAATTTTAGAATATGCTTGACATGGACATGCCAGATATGAAACTATCATCATTATTTTTTTATTATTATTGTGTGTATGTAGTATATAGAGGTCATAGAATCTCCTCATGGGCAATGCCTACAGTAAAAGGGCTTGTCCCACAAAGTACATTTTAATCAATAGCTCTAGGGATAAAAATAAGTTCTACAATTGGAAGTTATTTCTGTGAGGTAAAACATTTCCCTGCTTGTTTTTTTTAACAGTCAGGGAAATGTTTTACGTCACAGAATGAATCAGCTGTGATCCCCTGCTGTAATGTCTGTATACTCTTTTGCTTCCTCCCCTGCCCAGGAGCTGTGGTATGATCAGACCATGTTCCTGCACAGTCAGACACAGCCATTACACAGTACACAGCAGGGACACATTTATAAGATTATCTCAGCACAGGAACATTATTATATCACATCCAATTGTGGAACTTATTATTATTATTCAAAGATCTATTGATTTAAATGTACTTTGTTCATGGGAAAACCCCTTTAAAGCACTCACGTGAAGTTTTTTTTTATAAAAACGTGTATCTGTGCATGTAATGTAGTGCCAGTGTGTTAATATACTCACGTACCGCCCCACCTGCTCCACTTCTCAGAGACGGCACCGCTCTTCAGACTCTCCGGGTCACGTTGCGCTTTACGTGACCCGGAAGAAGCTTTTACAATGCAAGCCTGTAAGCTTGTCAGTTCAATATATATACCAATTGTGGTGTGAACAGTTTCACATGGCTTAAGTAGCATTTTCAATTTTAACAAAAATAGCAAATATTTTTAAGAAATTATTTTCAGTCTCTTAGTAAAATAAATTTTGACAAATGTGCTCATTTTGCTCTACTTTAGTATTACAATCATTTCTAAGGCTGTCACCCCTTATTACCTGTGTAGCTGTTATCTCGGCTTTCCCCGAGCTCGGTGCTGGTTGTAGCCACTGTGTCCGCCAGAGCCACTAGAAACATCTGTTCTAACCGGGTCAGGCCTGGTAAACTGGAATGCATGAGATGGCTTGAAAGGACACTGGCGTGCTCCCGGCCAAAGTAAGTGGGGCCGTACTGTGACAGGTTAATAACTTTTGATTTGTTTTCTCTTTTTTCCATTTCAAAGCCTATAAAGTCATCAGTGGTCACATTTTGTACCTGAAATAAATCAGAATATTGGTCATCTGATTTTTTATCAAAACTACGTTTTGAGGATTGTGATTTTTTGGTTGGTTCCTCAGGAGCAGAGTACGCTGCATCTTGATCAGCAGATAACAGTGCATACAGTGGTAGTGGAGGAATGGAGTCGATCTCCGTGTATTCCCGAGTCCCATCCTTTCCAGCGATAATCATGTCCTTAGCTGTGCTGCCACTTACACTGATCGTCCTTGAGAGGTGGCGTTTAGGAGCAGCGTCATCGCCAGCATCTAAATCCTTTACAATTGCAACCTCCCCTGCAATGCACTTAACTAAATGTGAAAGGATGGCTTTTGCCCGCCTAACTTTTCCCAGGTCCATAAGTTCAAGCAGCTGAGTTGGGTGGTATTGCGGAAGAGTTGGAGAAAGCACAAAGGCAGCCTCAAAAAGACCCCCATCCTGAATAACAGTTGGACTGCCAAAGACATCATCGACTATAGCCGCTCCGTCAATCACACTGGTTTTCTTAGAAATCATATCATTTTGTTCTGACTTTGCAGTATTTCCTTCAGAGGCGGAGAAGTCAGCATCACCTATCTTCACATTGTGTTTCCACTGAGCATAAACTTGCATTTCACAATCCATCCCAACTACCAAGATGCCATCTCTGACCCATGACAAAGATACTGGTAATGAAGGCGTACCGTCCACTGAAGACACCAGATCAATGGATCTGAGCAGGACCCATTTAGACTTTATGCCCTGTTTTATACTACCACCTAGTGGTAAAGTGATAACAGCAATCCCATCCTTGCTATTGGTCTGATCAGTCACAATCCCTGACAATCGTCCATACATAAAAATATTGGATCCAACTCCAACAGTCAGTATATGTGAACCATCTTCTTTTGAGACCCAATCCAAGTGGACCAAATGCTTAATGTTGGGCATGAGATGCTTGTCTCTGTTTAGAAACACATCAGATTTCGAGTACACAAATAAATTACTATCTACGCTTACATGAGCGTCAAGCATGGTGCCGACTCTTATCAAGTCATCAAGATGTATAGTTTGTTCTAAAGCCCATTCTGATCCACCCGTGGATTCACATTCATAGAGACATACGTGCATAGAAAATTCTTTGGAGACAAAACCGTTGTGCTGAATGGGCTGCTTATATGCTACAGCAAGTCTTCCCGTGTAAGAACAACTGACCGCCACCGGCTTTCCAGCCACATTCACCGAACTGCTGTTTTCATCGCGACCTTCATTCATTAAGGACCATTCCTTCCAGCCATAGCTATGCTGGTCTTCACCTCCATCAAGCTCTTGAATGGTTTGCACACTACATCTCCAGAATCGCACTTTGTTGTCGGAGCATGTAGTAACCACTAGGTACGGTGCAAGGCACACTGGGTAAATGGATGAAGAACTAAGATGGCCTGTTAGGAGAAAGCATAAGACCTTAGAGAAAATACTTGGCTTATATAATTCAGTTTATTGAGTTATACATAAAGCTATTAGTTGGCCGGTGGTTATATAGCAATATCACCGATCACACTATTGTGGTGGTTACTGGCATCAACATGGAAGAATCCCCCCCCACACAAGCACACAGACCCACCTGCCGAAGGCGTTGCTCTTATTACTTCTACTCCATCTGGGATATCCAATGGATGGCTATATACCAGCTTGGAACTGAGAATCAATTTACTGGCTGTCTGAAGATTAGCAATTGATGCAGAGCGGGTCATTGGGCTTGTGCCCGGAGAGGTTTCCGGAGAAGACTCAACCGCAACTTGCCCAGGAATCGTAAGAAAGTTTTCTGATTGCGCGGGCTCTGATGGCGCGGGCTCTGCAGGCTTTGCTTTAAGACAAGAATAAAAAATGTCATACTTAAACCAATGGAAAATATAGCAGTTGTTAAAAAGGTCGTCTCTACTTCTTTTCTTGAGGATGGCACTGCTTTTGGCCTCTGGCTCCCTGCTTGGCAGGGGGTGGTGCACTCCTGTAGATTGACAGTTCGGACCAGCAGTGGGTTCACTCTGCAGATCCAAGCCAGGCTCATTCCTAAGCTGTATCTTACCAGGGTAACTGGCCACTCAGACCACACGGAGGTCGGGAACCTATACAATTAAAAATCTCTCCATTCTTGAGAAAGGAGAGTATTTTTAGTAAGAAGTTAATTACAAAGTTGCTTGTTTTCACAAGAACTTTGCAATTTTAACCACATAAGAACTTCGGACAACCCCTTTAAAAGCCCTTGGTTAGACAACACATGTAAAGGCTGCATATATCCTTCAGTAAGTGCCGTGGCTCCCTTAAAGGAAATCTGTTACCAGGTTTTAGCATCCTTATCTGAGGGCAGCATAATGTAGAGACCGCGACTGATTCCAGCGATGTGTCATTTATCGCCCTGCTCCATGTAGTTTTGATAAAATCACTGTTTTATCCTCAGGAGATTATCACTAGAGGACTAGTAGACCTTCTGCAAGGTAGTCATCCATATTGATGAACTCTGTATAATCCCACCCCCACCACTGATTGGCAGCTTTCTGAGTATACTGTGTCTGGGCAGAAAGCTGCCAATCAGTGGTGTGGGCAGGGTTATACAGAGCTCAGCATTCAGAGAGCTGTTAGAAGAAAAAAAACAGGGATTTTATCAAAATGAATACAAGAAGCCCAGTAAGCGACACATCGCTAGAATCAGTGTCTCTGTTTCTACATTATGCTGCTCTTAGATGGGGTAGTGAAAACCTGGTGACTGATTTTCTTTAATGTGTAGTGGCACTTTCAAAAAACTTTTGATATGTTATAGAAGTTCTAATTGGTGGGAAACTGAGTGCTGAGAGCACCACCAAACACTAAACGAAAAAGGAGAAACACTTTGCAGAGTGCTGCTCTCTTCCAACACTGCAGGTGGACATAAAGTTAATGGACTATCTTCAGTGTCAGGAGAGAGCAATGTTAGGCTGAGCCCTGTGCTCCTTCACATTGGTGACCAGTTAGGGTCTCAGCACCTGGATCCCACTCTGTGACATGTTAAAAGATTTTTTTTAAAGTGTAGTTACACTGTAAATGCTTGCATGGTTACAGTGGTGCATCCGTAGGTGAGGCCATACTCAGTACGGAGGCTCAGCCACAACCAAGTGAATCTGACGTCAATGCTTCCTGCAGTATACATGTAGATGTTATGCACCGACAATCAGGATTTCTTTGTTTTTGATATAAAACAGAATCCTTTTCAATAAGACACTTACCAACACATGCTTGTACAGACTTCAGATGGAGATGCCACATATTTAGAATGGAACGGTTTTCGCCATCTTTTTCTATCACAACTAGGAAAAATTTTTCTGAAAAGGGAGGTGGTCGGTAACCTGTACACATTGAAACATAGACGTCATCAACTACTTTAACCATTATTAACAAATTAAGAAATTAACATGATGTAAGGTATCTTTCACATCACACATCTGTAATCTGTTACAGCTACATGTGTTTAGTGTAAAAATGGATGCATTGTTAGGCTATGTTCACACACGTTGGGTTTTTCAGCATATTTTGCCGCAGATTTTTATGCATATTTTCAGCTGTATTTTGCAGTACCAGCAAAGTCTGTGAAAAAACAGAATTCTCTCTTCACACATCTTGTTTGTTTTTTTTGCTGTGTATTTTGTGCCTTGGTTGGGTTTTTGGAAAATAGAGCATGTCACGTCTATCAGCGTTTTTTCACCTATAGGAAGTAATGGGTGGTGTAAAAAAAATGCTGAAAAAAAACACAGGAAAATTTTTTCAGCGTTTTTGATGGCAAAATAGAATGGGTTTTTTTTTTTTATTTTTTTTTTACAGAACTTTATGTACATGCATAAATAGAGACAGGACAGTGAAAAAAAAACGATGAAAAAAAGCATCAAAAAACGCAGCAAAACCTGCGTTTTTGACACAGCCGATTTCCTGCCAGAGATCAGTTTTGCTGCAGATTTCTGACATAAAAAAACACAACATGTGGGAACATAGCCTAAGACAAGTATATACTTTTTTAACATGTACGCTGAAATAGTTTGCCTACTTTTTTTTTTTTAAGGAGGTGGGGATTGCTAAGGTGGGTTTAATTGTCTTTTGGAAAAAAACAGATCAAGATTAATGTAGAAAAAAAGATGTGTCTACATTACTTCTTTTTAAAACAGGCAGATTATGCTATTTTGACCCTTCAAAAAACAAATCCAACAAGAAATCTGCAGAAATGTATGTGGAATGGATACAGATTCGACATAAAAAAACAATATTGATGTTCAGCGAAAAACTATTACAAGGCAAAAATTACAACTGCAATGGTTGGAGCACCCAACAGAGTAAAAAAAATAAGAAAGGAAAGGCCGCCATCAGAATCAGTGACAGTTTTCACTCCGGACTGTCACTAGTTGTTTGGTCAGCCACAGAAGGGCGCTTTTCACTCACCACTAGAGATGAGCGGTGTTCGACTAGAACTGTTCGCCAATCTCAAATTCGAGCTGTTTTGGGCGGTGTTCGAGTTGTTCCACGAACCCGAACGATTTGCAAAAAATTCGGCTGTTCGAGGTTATGTTCGATAACTGTTCGTGCACCAAAAGCGTGTCCTGCATGTCTGGCGCTATTTAAAGCACCAATCATGCAGGGATTGTCTGCCACTCACTGTAATGCCACAGCCATGGTGGTTGTGGCATTACAGTGGTTGCCCAAATCGATGGGAACAGTGCCAACAGTGAAACATGAAAAGCCGGCAATTCAGCAGCGGCATACACCTGTATCCGACAATTTAGAACCGAAAGAATAGGGCATCACACATAGATTAGATAGATAGAAACATGTCAGCCACATATATACGAAGTACAGTGAAAGTGTTGCTTACTGTACTTGTCATTTAGCGTAAAGGATTTATCAAAAAAAATAATAGTGTTTTCATGCACTGTCTCTTTAAAAAAGCCGGCCGGCAATTCAGCATCTGTACCCGACAATTTATAACAGACAGAATAGAGCTTCACACATAGATTAGATAGATAGAAACATGTCAGTCACATATATATGAAGTACAGTGATAGTGTTGGTTACTGTACTTGTCATTTAGTATTAAAATAAAGGATTTATTATTAAAAAAATTGGCGTGGGGTTCCCCTTAATTTTAGGCTCTAGCGGAGGTTAAGCAGACGGCTGGGGCAGATGTTTGAAGCCTGGGAAGGGGGTAATACCCACGGAGCTTCCCAGGCTACTAATATCAGCCCCCAGCTGAATACATAGCCTTTACTAGCTATTAAAATGGGGGACCCCCCCAAAAAAATGACGTGGGGTCCCCCCTAATTTAATAGCTAGCAAAGGCTAGGCAGACAGCTGGGGGCTGATATTAATAGCCCAGGAAGGGAGCCATGAATATTGGCCCCCTCCCAGGCTAGAAACACCAGCCGTCAGCCGCCCCAGAAATGGCGCATTCATAGGATGCGCCAATTCTGGCACTTAGCCTCGCTCTTCCACGCTGCCCTGGTGCGGTGGCAGGGGGTAATAGGGTTGGGGTTGATGTCAGCTTATAATGCCAGCTGACATCAAGCCCAGGTTAGTAATGGAGAGGCGTCTATAAGACACCCCCATTACTAACCCCATAGTCAAAGTTAAAAAAAACACAAACACCCAGAATAAAGTCCTTTAATTGAAATAAAGACACAATCCTTTATTGTTCTAAATTAAACCATACTTACTGTCACGCCCATTCCAGCTGAAGCCAACGATCTCCTGCAATAAAAGAAAAATAATAAAGCAACCTCATCCTTACCTTTCCATGGTTCCCGCGACAGCTTCAGCTCTGCTACATCGAGATGACAGGCTGGACCGCAGCAGAACGCTGCCATCCAGCCTCTCATCCCGCAGACACTGAGAAGCGCAGGCTTGCTTGCGCTGCTCAGCGTCTCTCTGTGACGACATCCAGATGAGCCGAGTTCATGTCCAATGAACTCGGCTCACCTCATGCACGTCACTGACAGCGTGGGAAAATTCTCACGCTGAAGCGGTGAGTGCAGGAGAATTCTCCCACGCTGTCAGTGACGTGCATAAGGTGAGCTCATGTCCAATGAACTCAGCTCACCTCCTGCACTTCACTGACAGCGTGGGAGAATTCTCCTGCACTCAGCGCTTCAGCGTGAGAATTCTCCCACGCTGAAGCGCTGAGTGCAGGAGAATTTTCCCACGCTGTCAGTGACGTGCATAAGGTGAGCTCATGTCCAATGAACTCAGCTCACCTCCTGCACGTCACTGACAGCGTGGGAGAATTCTCCTGCACTCAGCGCTTCAGTGTGAGAATTCTCCCACGCTGAAGCGCTGAGTGCAGGAGAATTTTCCCACGCTGTCAGTGACGTGCATGAGGTGAGCCGAGTTCATTGGACATGACCTCGGCTCATCTGGATGCCGTCACAGCGAGACAGTGAGGAGCGCAAGCATGCCTGCGCTTCTCAGTGTTTGCGGGATGACAGACTGGATGGCAGCGTTCTGCTGCGGTCCAGCCAGTCATCTCGATGTAGCAGAGCTGAAGCTGTCGTGGGAACCATGGAGAGGTAAGGATGAGGTTGGTTTATTATTTTTCTTTTATTTCAGGAGATCGTTGGCTTCAGCTGGAATGGGCGTGATGGTAAGTATGGTTTAATTTAGAACAATAAAGAATTGTGTGTTTATTTCAATTAAAGGACTTTTTTCTGGGTGTTGTGTTTTTTTTAAATACTTTACTAGAAATTCATGGTGGTCATGTCTAATATTGGCGTGACCCCATGAATTTCGGGCTTAGGGCCAGCTGATAATGCCAAGCTGGCCCTAACCCCTTTATTACCCAGTGAGCCACCGCACCAGGGCCCTGGATGAGTTGGGTACAGCGCCAGAAGATGGCGCTTCTATGAACGCGCCATTTTCCGGGGTGGCTGCGGACTGCAATTTGTAGCGGGGGGGGGCCCAGAAAGCTTGGGCCTCCCTGCGCTGCAGATTCCAGCCCCCAGCTGCCTAGTTGTACCTGGCTGGACACAAAAATAGGGCGAAGCCCCACGTACTTTTTTTTTAATTATTTCATGAATTTCCTGAAATAATTTAAAAAAATTGAAGTGGGGCTTCGCACTATATTTGTGTCCAGCCAGGTACAGCAGGCAGGAACGGGCTGCCCCCATCCACCAGCTGCCTATTTGTACCTGGCCGGACACAACAATATAGGGAAGCCCTTTTTTTCTTAATTATTTCATGAATTTCATGAAATAATTAAAAAAAATTGAAGTGGGGCTTCGCACTATATTTGTGTCCAGCCAGGTACAGCAGGCAGGAATGGGCTGCCCCCAACCACCAGCTGCCTATTTGTACCTGGCCGGACACAACAATATAGGGAAGGCCTTTTTTTCTTAATTATTTCATGAAATTCATGAAATAATTAAAAAAAAAGTACGTGGGGCTTCGCCCTATTTTTGTGTCCAGCCAGGTACAACTAGGCAGCTGGGGGCTGGAATCTGCAGCGCAGGGAGGCCCAAGCTTTCTGGGCCCCCCCCCCGCTACAAATTGCAGTCCGCAGCCGCCCCGGAAAATGGCGCGTTCATAGAAGCGCCATCTTCTGGCGCTGTACCCAACTCATCCAGGGCCCTGGTGCGGTGGCTCACTGGGTAATAAAGGGGTTAGGGCCAGCTTGGTATTATCAGCTGGCCCCAAGCCCAAAATTCATGGGGTCACGCCAGTATTAGACATGACCGCCATGAATTTCTAGTAAAGTATTTAAAAAAAACACAACACCCAGAATAAAGTCCTTTAATTGAAATAAAGACACAATTTTTTATTGTTCTAAATTAAACCATACTTACCATCACGCCCATTCCAGCTGAAGCCAACGATCTCCTGAAATAAAAGAAAAATAATAAACCAACCTCATCCTTACCTTTCCATGGTTCCCACGACAGCTTCAGCTCTGCTACATCGAGATGACTGGCTGGACCGCAGCAGAACGCTGCCATCCAGTCTGTCATCCCGCAGACACTGAGAAGCGCAGGCTTGCTTGCGCTGCTCAGCGTCTCTCTGTGACGACATCCAGATGAGCCGAGTTCATGTCCAATGAACTCAGCTCACCTCCTGCACGTCACTGACAGCGTGGGAAAATTCTCCTGCAATCAGCGCTTCAGCGTGAGAATTTTCCCACGCTGTCAGTGACGTGCATGAGGTGAGCCGAGTTCATTGGACATGAACTCGGCTCATCTGGATGTCGTCACAGAGAGACGCTGAGCAGCGCAAGCAAGCCTGCGCTTCTCAGTGTCTGCGGGATGACAGGCTGGATGGCGGCGTTCTGCTGCGGTCCAGCCTGTCATCTCGATGTAGCAGAGCTGAAGCTGTCGTGGGAACCATGGAAAGGTAAGGATGAGGTTGCTTTATTATTTTTCTTTTATTGCAGGAGATCGTTGGCTTCAGCTGGAATGGGCGTGACGGTAAGTATGGTTTAATTTAGAACAATAAAGGATTGTGTCTTTATTTCAATTAAAGGACTTTATTCTGGGTGTTTGTGTTTTTTTTAACTTTGACTATGGGGTTAGTAATGGGGGTGTCTTATAGACGCCTCTCCATTACTAACCTGGGCTTGATGTCAGCTGGCATTATAAGCTGACATCAACCCCAACCCTATTACCCCCTGCCACCGCACCAGGGCAGCGTGGAAGAGCGAGGCTAAGTGCCAGAATTGGCGCATCCTATGAATGCGCCATTTCTGGGGCGGCTGACGGCTGGTGTTTCTAGCCTGGGAGGGGGCCAATATTCATGGCTCCCTTCCTGGGCTATTAATATCAGCCCTCAGCTGTCTGCCTAGCCTTTGCTAGCTATTAAATTAGGGGGGACCCCACGTCATTTTTTTGGGGGGGTCCCCCATTTTAATAGCTAGTAAAGGCTATGTATTCAGCTGGGGGCTGATATTAGTAGCCTGGGAAGCTCCGTGGGTATTACCCCCTTCCCAGGCTTCAAACATCTGCCCCAGCCGTCTGCTTAACCTCCGCTAGAGCCTAAAATTAAGGGGAACCCCACGCCAATTTTTTTAATAATAAATCCTTTATTTTAATACTAAATGACAAGTACAGTAACCAACACTATCACTGTACTTCATATATATGTGACTGACATGTTTCTATCTATCTAATCTATGTGTGATGCTCTATCTTTCTGTTCTAAATTGTCGGGTACCGCTGCTGAATTGCCGGCCGGCTTTTTTAAAGAGACAGTGCATGAAAACACTATTATTTTTTTAAATAAATCCTTTACACTAAATGACAAGTACAGTAAGCAACACTATCACTGTACTTATTATATATGTGACTGACATGTTTCTATCTATCTAATCTATGTGTGAAGCTCTATTCTTTCTGTTCTAAATTGTCGGGTACAGATGCTGAATTGCCGGCCGGCTTTTTTAAAGAGACGGTGCATGAAAACACTAATATTTTTTTTAATAAATCCTTTACACTAAATGACAAATGCAGTAACCAACACTGTCACTGTGCTTCTTATATGTGTGACTGACATGTTTCTATCTATCTAATCTATGTGTGATGCTCTATTCCTTCTTGTCTAAATTGTCGGGTACCGGTGTATGCCGCTGCTGAATTTGCCGGCCGGCTTTTTTAAACAGAGTGTCTTCTGAGCAGTTTGTCAGCTTTTGGACACCTTTGCAGGTGTTTTCTATGTGTTTCTATGTGTTTTTGTTTGCCTGCCATTGGTTTTAACGGTGTTCGACGGTGTTCTAAGGTGTTCGACGAACAGTTCGACGAACAGTTCCTCGAACATCCCGGTGTTCGACGAACCGAACCGAACCCGAACACTACGGGGGTGGCTCAACACTACTCACCACCATTGTACGCACGCAAAGATAAAAAGTAAAACAGCTCTCACTGGTACTTTTAGTCTTCCAGAGCAGCTTACCAAAAAAAATCTACATTTTGGACTTGATATTTTCTGGGATATATTAAAGGGGACCATTCACCAATTTTTTCATGTTGAAGTGGACACATGATGTCATAGTGGTAAACAACATGAGAAAAAAAATATATATTTTTTTTGGCCACTGCAACACTGCAAAAAAAATGTAATAAGAGGCCATCAAAACATCCTACCTATGCCAAAAATTATAACGTCAACTCAGGGTGCAAACAAGCAAGCCCCATCGACCAAAAATTGAAAACTGTACAGGTCTCACAAAATGGCAGTTTTTTTTATTTTTTTAAATCAAATTTATTCATTTTTTTTTCGCATTTTAAATAATAAAAAAAAATTATACATATTATCTCTGTAATCATACTGACCTGCAGAATCATATTGCCCGGTCATTTTTACCATATAGTTAACATGGTAAATAGAAAAAAAAAAAAAATTGTGGAATTGCACTTTTTTCACAATTTCTCTGCACTTGGAATTTTTTCCCCTCCTTTTCAGTACAACACATGATAAAATGAATGGTGTCATTTAAAAGTATAACTTGTCTCGCAAAAAAACAAGCCATCATACAACTATATCAATGGAAAAAGAAAAAAGTTATGGCTTTGGGAAGAAGAAGAAGAAAAAAAAAATGAAAACGGAAAAACGGAAAATAAACATGTCAGGGGTCAATAGGAATCAAAATGTTAGTTCTTTCTAGATGAGGAACAAATAAATAAACTGATTTAAAGCCCAACCTTGTGATGGCTGAAAGAAAACCTCGGGTTCCTTTACTTTGACTTCATCTTTGTGTGGCTTGTATCCCAAAATAAAGTCTTCTTGAAACACGTGAAGCAGCTGAGTCCGTGATCCACACTGTAAATGTAATTAAATGGAGGAGAGCTCAATCAATATCAGGGTATGTGCACACAGTGCGGATTTGCTGCAGCGTCCAGATGTTACAGCATAGTGGATGGGATTTCTAGAAATGTGCATTTTCCCCATAGACGTGCATTAGATGAGGAAAATCCGCATGCGTAAAAAACACACGTATGTTTTATGTGAGTTTCCGCAGCGGAAAGGCACACAAAAACGCTACATGATGATCAATAAAGTTTGTTTAAAAAAAACTATTCTCTAATTTCAACATGAAGACATGAAAAAGGCATGCATAAAAACCGCATCAAAAAAAGCATGCGGCAAAACCGCAAGTAACCTAATTTGCATATTAGGTGCGGAAAAGGTGCAGAAATCTGCAGCGTCAAAACCGCAGCAAATCCGCACCGTGTGCACATACCCTTAGAGGACTGAACATGTGCAATCTTTACAGACAAGAAATCCTATGAGAGAGTTAGCATCTGCAGGCCAGACCAAGGTGTCACTAAACACCATATTCATATACCACATACAATATCCAGCACTTTACAATATTTACTAGCTGCACATCAGTCAGCGAGTCCAAGCTAAGGTGGATCCCTGCTGTAAAGTGTAGTTAGGGCCCCTGCTGTAAAATGCAAGGAGGACTTCAATGTATACTGCAAGGAAGCTAGCCAAGCCTTCCTGTGTATGGGGGAGTAGGGAGAAATTGCGGTCGCCTGAACCATCATTCAGCCAACATATAATAATAATAATTTTTATTTCTATAGCGCCAACATATTCCGCAGCACTTTACATTTTAGAGGGGAATTGTACAGATAATAAAAGACATTACAGAATAACAATAATCACATAAATCAGATACCAGGAGGAGTGAGGGCCCTGCTCGCAAGCTTACAATCTATGAGGAAATGGGGGAGACATGAAAGGTGGATCATAACAATTGCTTGTATTGTACGGTCACCCATCAATGTAATAAATACGGTAATCACATAATAATGAATGAACCAGTCACCAACCGATATGTGTACAGGTACAGAAACAGAGGGATATCAAGTGCATGAGGCTGTGTGAACAGATGATATAAGGGTCCTGATTTGGAAGGAGATTTTGTATGGGAAGAACAGGGATAGTTAGATAAGTGTGGTGAAGCGATAGGTCAATCTAAAGAAATGTGTTTTTAGGGCATGCTTAAAACTGTGGGTATTGGGGATTAATCAAAGTGTCCTGGGTAGTGCTAATTGGTGCAGCATGTGAGAAGTTTTGGAGACGGGAGTGGGACGTCCGGATTATTGAGGATGTTCATCTTAGGTCATTAGCAGAACGGAGGACATGGGCAGACTGAGACGAGAAAGGAGATGTAAGGTGGTGCTGAAGCGTGGAGCGATTTATGGGTGAGAGTGATGAGTTTATATTGAACTCTGTAGCGGATGGGTAACCAGTGCAATGACTGGCACAGGGAAGAGGCATCGGTGTAGCGGTTGGCAAGGAATATGATCCTGGCTACTGCTGTCAGGACGGATTGGAGAGGGGAGAGTTTGGTAAGAGTGAGACCAATTTGTAGAAAGTTCCAAATAGTCCAGACGAGAATAAATAAGAGTGACACTAAGGCTGTGTGCCCACGATGCGTTAAAGCGTTTCCGCAGCGGCAATTCTGCTGCAGAAACGCTTAATAAACGCTTCGTAGAAGGTCTCTCATGTTCCCCAATGATAATCCGCATGTGCTGTGCACATGCTGAGGAAATTTCCGCTGCGGATTATCACTGCGGAAAAAAACGCAGCACTACCAATTATTTTGCGGAAGCGCTGCGTTTTCGCCGCCATTGACTTGCATTGGAATGCTTGGATTCCGCATCACTGCATCTGCAGATGCGGAATCCAAGCGTTTCAATGTGCGGATGGTACCCGGTTCTGGAGAGGAGGAGACTCTCCTCCGGACCCGGGTACCATACTACCTGTAAAAGAATAGAATAAAAAATAAATATTATATTTACCTTCTGATGGTCTCCGGTGTCTTTGTACTGGTTTGCTGGCAGATCACGGTGGACTCAAGGACCTGCCATGACGTCATTTAGTCATGTGAAAGGTCACGTGACGCTGACGTCGGCAGGTCCTTTCAGTGTACCGCGAGTTGCTGGCAAGCAGACACAGGCACACTGCGGGCCATCAGAAGGTAAGTACATATTTATTTTTAATTTTTTAACATTCTTTCGGTCACACTATATAAATTCAAGCCGTTTGCATGGATTTATACAGTGTGACCAAGTTGTCAAGCACTTTCCAAGTGATGCTAAAATCGCTTGGAAAGCACTTGTTAACCCGCATGCGGAAATGCATGTGAAGAATGCTTCACTTCCGCTTGTCCCTGGAAGGAAAAACGCATGTAAAATCCACATGCGTTTTTTCTGCCAGGGAGATGCAGAAACGCTCAGGAAAAATCCTGAGCATTTCTGCATCGTGGGCACATAGCCTAAGAGTTTTCGCAAACTCAAAGGTAAGAAAAGGTCAAATTCTAGAAATGTTTTTGAGGTGCGATGATATGAGCGAGCGAGCGAGTGATCGAATGTAGGAAGTGAATGAAAGATCTGAATCAAGTAAGACCTCAAGACAGTGGGCATGTTACTGGGGAGTAATGGTGGAGCTACACACGGAAATAGCAATATTGGGAATAGATTGGTTAAAGGAGGGAGGAAACAAAAGGAGTTCAGTTTTTGACAGGTTCAGTTTCAGACAGAGGAAGGACATGATGTTAGAGACCGCAGAAAGACAATCACTGGTATTTTGTAATAATGCAGGCGTGATGTCAGTAGAAGAGATGTATAGTTGTGTTTCATCGGCATAGAGATGGTACTGAAAACCAAATCTACTGTTTGTTTGTCCAAGTATATAAGGAGAAGAGCAGGGGAACTAGGACTGATCCTTGAGGAACCCCGACAGTAAGGGGAAAAAAAAGAGATGTATGGAGGTCCTTCGTGTCCCTTATTGGGAGAACACTTCCTAAAAACTGAAAATTCAAGGTGTGGGTCTGGGTGAAGAATAGTAAGGTTCTCTCAATGTCACTTTTAAACAAACACACCATACTTGTAAAGGAACTACTTACTTTACTAGTTATTGCATCAAGCTCAATAATGCAGCCTGGGCGCGCTGTAGATTGCTGGCTGACGATGTTAAACACTTCACCAATTAGTTTCTAAAAAAAAAAAAAAAAAATGAATATGTAGTAATACAAAAGAGGATCACATTACACAGCAGTGTCACAAAAACACATACACTAGCGCCCCAAGTCATACTAAGAAGTCGCTGGCGGTCAGATATGAAACCTGCGAAAATTAAAGGTATCAAGACCAGACCGTATAGTCAGCAATTAAAGTAAAAATCTTTGTGTAACTAATGAGCAGACAGGCATCCGGAGCTCTGAGCGAGCGACGTCACATGCCAGCCCTCCGATCCACTGCACGTTGTTACCAGAGATGCTACCGGCTGTTGTACCCTGGTTAGAAGACCACATGCCTGCACCTGCAGTGGGCCGCTAAGACTATTACCGATGTACGGATTACCAGCATACTACATGTGACGCAAACAACAAAATAGGACAAAATAACTGAAAACTTCATTGTGTATAACTATTCACCCCCTAAGGTCAGTACTTTGCAGAGCCTCCTTTTGCAACAATGACAATTGCAAGTCACTTTGGATAAGTCTCTATGAGCTTTCTACTTCTTGCCACTGGGACTTTTACCCATTCCTCAAGGCAAAACTTCTCCAGCTCCTTCAAGTTAGATGGTTTCCTATAGTGAACAGCAATCTTCACCACAAATTCTCAATTGGATTAAGGTCTGGGCTTTGACTAGGCCACTCCAACAAAACATTTACAGGTTTCCCTTTAAACCACTCAAGTGCTGCTTTAGCAGTATGCTTTGAGTCATTGTCTTGTTGGAAGGTGAACCTCTGTCCCAGTCTCAAGTCACTGACAGACTGAAACAGGTTTTGCTCAAGAATATCCCTGTATTTTGTACCATCCATCTTCCCCTCAACACAGACCATTTTCCCTGTTCCTTCTGACGAAAAAAGTCCACAAAGCATGATGCTGCCGCCACCATATTTCACTGTGGGGATGGTGTTCTTGGGGTGATGGGCTATGTTAGCTTGGCTCCAGACAGTTTACCTTGGTGGCCAAAGAATTCAATTTTGGTCTCATCTGACCACAGCACCTCCCTCCATACATTTGAGGAATTTCCGACATGTCTTTTGTCAAATTCAAAATGAGCCTCACAGTTTTTGTGTATAAGTAAAGACATTTTTTTCTGGCCACTCTTCCATAAACGCCACTTCTATGGAGAGTACGGCTTATTGTGGCCGTATGGACAGATCGTCCAGTCTCTGCTTGGGAACTCTGCAGCTCCTTCAGGGTTACCTTTGGTCTCTGTGCTGCCTCTCTGATTAATGCCCTCCTTGCCTGGGCTCAGAGTTTTGGAAGGTGGTCCTCTCTTGGCAGGTTTGTTGTGGTACCATGTTCTTTCCATTTGATGATAATGGATTTGATGGTGCTTCAGGGGATCATCAAAGATTGGAATTTTTTTTTTTTTTTTTTTTATAACCCAACTCTGACTTGTACTTCAACAACTTTTTCCCTGACTTGTTTGAAAATCTTCTTTGTCTTCATGGTGTTGTTTGGTTAGCGCATAATGGTGTTGCAGCCTCTGTAGCCTTCCAGAAAAGGTGTGTATATACCGACAGACCATAGTAATGTAGGTTGAATAAAGACCTAGGTCCATCCAGTTCAACCTTTCTCCACCAACTGTACTCCCTACACTAACACTACACTAACTTACTGGGACTAGGTCTCACAAATGTATTATTACCATTTTTATTATTGCTGCACTATTACAATTAAAAATGAACCAGTTTATAATTTTTAATTAGTTTTATATTTTGTATTACTCTTATGACTATTAATGGTATTACTAAAATACCTATACCTGAATCTGTTGATCCATAAGGCGGCAAAAACCCCAGGACACATTCAGCCAATTTGCATCATGGGGAAAATTTCCTTCTTGGCCCCGAGAAAAGGCGATCAGTCCTAGAACCCTGGATCAAACCTAATTATGATGCTAGTTATGCAATTACTATTATCGTACTAAATTTACTACTATAGGTGTAACATTTTGTCTAATTTAACTGTAAACCACAATGTTTTGTGTATTGAGGAAATCGTCCAGCCCTTCTTTGAAAGCTGTTATAGTGTCTGCCATCACTACTTATTGTGGTAGGGTATTCCACAGTCCAACTGCTCTGACTGTAAAGAACCCTTTCCTGTTTAGGTGCCGGAATCGCCTTTCTTCCACCCGAATATTTAGCATATATAACAGATATAGCCAGTGTCACAAGTCACAATATTTTTGCCAACTGGGCAAAAATATTGTGACTTGTGACACTGGCTGCATTAGCTTGTCAAATTCATGACTGGAATATATTTCTGGTGGAAATGCATGTCAGTTAAGAGATGTGTCTAATTCATCAAGTGGTGTGTGAGTTAGGTGCATCATACTCCAGAGAGCCCTTCAGCAAGACTGGCGTCTACAACATAAGTTGACCCCAATAAGCGCAAAGCTCTTTTCCCTGCATGAGTGGACACTAGAATTCTACTCTCTGCAATGTCCCTGTCAGAGAGGAGGAGTGGAGCAGCTGGGTCAGGAGTTGAAGAGGGGGTATGACTCATTCAGGGAAAATTAACATCCTGTTTTTACATAGAGCTTAGAAAGATTCAGCTTGTCAGTTTTTAATCAAGTGGTTTCATAGACCTAATGGAAAACAGAAGAATTATCTGGGTAGAAAGGCAAAATGAGCAATTGTAAGTACACAGTGCTATATAATATGATGATTGCAATATATTAAGAGGATAAAAACTTTGATGGGAGTGTTTTTTTTATTTTAATATGGGTCTAGACCAAAAACAAATGCCAAAGACTAAGGAGGAAGAATAATGGTTATAAGCCCATGAATATGTGATATATACCAAAACTTTATTAGCTAGAAAGATAAAAAACAGGAAAATGGGCACAACAGTGAAAAAAGGGGGACAGCAGGGAGGGCATCACTTATATACACATATATAGCTAATAGAATGGTAATGGTAAATGTAACAAGGCACAAACGCATCAAACAGTCCTCTCTTGCTGGAATGGCGCATGTCCCGACGTGTTTTGCCGATGAGTCTTCATCTGAGGGTTGAAGATGAAGGTTCATCGCCAAAACATGTATCAGGGCTGGGGCCATTCCAGCAGGCGAGGACTGATTGAGGGGTTTGCGTTGTGACTCGTTACAATTACCTCTCTATTGCCCTTATGTTACCATATGCATTATATGTGATGTCCTCTCCTGTTTGTATCGGTCACTGTTTTTTCACAGTTTTGCCCATTTCCATGTTTTTCTATCTTTTTAACTAATAAAGTTCTAATACATATCTCACGCTCATGTGCTTATGACCATTATTCTTCCTCCTTAGTCTTTGACTTTGCACATATAGGCAGAGACCTGTCAATTCAAGGCAGCATTGTGGAGGAGAGGGGGTGAAGAGAATCAGCTGGGGACCCGCCTAGCCGACTAGTCTTCAGTGCTGCTCGGTCCCCAGCAGCTATCAAAGTATGCTTTTTTCTGAAATTTTGCAGCGTTTCAGAGTCTAACATATCTGACTGATGTTATACAGCCAGTGCCGGATACTTGCTGCCCATGGATTGGGGAGCAGGTATCAGCTGTCAGGTTTACTTTAACTAAGAGGTGATGGGTTCTCTTTAAAGTCTATTACTAAACGTTAAATGTATTTAAAAAGCTGATAAAAAAAAAAATCACTTGTGGTATTAAAAATTATTAGATTTAAAAAAAGAATAATAATAAAGTTAAGTGAAAGTATAAAATGTACAAACCACTATATCTGTATATTGTTTACTAAATATTTGACTTGCCAACAAAATAGCAATTGTAGATCATAGTAATTTACAACTCTGGACTGTGCCATTCCTTGATGATTTCTCCTGGAAACGTACAAATACATTTTACAATTCGTAGTGACATGAAGAATGGTAACTCCCAGTTGTTACAAATTCAGCTTTTTCAGGAATAACAGAGGAACGACAATGCTAAATAGTTGAAAAAGGATGCTCCAAAATGATTGTTTCATGGAGAGCATAAGTATTTACTGTAATAGATGTGTCAGGAGAGGTAGCGGGTCTTCTTTAACACATTAAGGTAGCAGTTACTAGTTACTTCTTTATCGCATTAAGGTAGCAATTTAAAACCCCTCAGAACACATTTTTTTTACATCAACTTTTCTTCTCCAAATAGCAAAATTTAGAGAGAAGCTATAGAACTAGAACAGTTCTTGCTTGCAAAGATTCACTAACGTCATAAAACATTGCAGTAATTAGTTCCATAATAACTTTTGATAAAAAGCTTGGCTGTAATCAATGGTCTGAACACAAATTTCTTACGCAGAACATACAATCTAAAACTTACAGATGATTCAGGATCTGAGAGTTCATCCAATAACTTCCGGGCATCAACCACTGCTTGATACAGCCTCAAGTTTGTCCCATCAGAGGCCACAAAGCAGGCACTGGCCGAGTTACAATATGTGCCTGAAAAAGAAAAGGTATGGGACAGATAATTCATAGAGCAATGGTGGAAACCCTGACAGACTGTTGATGCAGAACCTCTTAAGGCCCCGTCACACTTAGCGACGCTGCAACAATCCCGACAACGATACGACCTGTCAGGGATCGTTGCTGCATCGCTATGTGGTCGCTGGTGAGCTGTCAAACAGGCAGGCTCACCAACGATCAGGGGAGCAGCGACATCATGGAAAGAATCTTTCAATGATGTCCTGCTCCTGGTTACCAGCCTGCTGAAGCAGGAGCAGGCTGGTAACCATGATAAACAGCGGGTTACTAGGGGCACACGTGCCCCTAGTAACCCATTGTTTATCATGGTTACCACTCTGCTACGGTGAGCGGGAGGTTACCGCTCACTTTAGCAGGCTCGTAACCATGATAAACATCGGGTTACTAGGGGCACACGCGCTCCTAGTAATCCGTTGTTTATCATGGTTACCACTCTGCTATGGTGAGCGGAAGGTTACCGCTCACTTTAGCAGGCTCATAACCACGATAAACAACGGGTTACTAGGTGCGCGTGTGCCCCTAGTAACTCGATGTTTATCATGGTTACCAGCTTGATCGCTGGTCACACACAGCGATGTGTGCTGACCAGCGGGAGGGCAACGACCAAAAAATGGTCCAGGACACTTTGCAGCTTTCAGCGACCTCACAGCAGGGGCCTGATCGCTGCAAAGTGTCACACATAGCGACATCGCTGGTGAGGTCGCTGTTGCGTCACCAAAGCCGTGACACAGCAGCGATCTCGCTAGCGATCTCGCTATGTGAGACGGGGGCTTTAGGCTTTGCATGAATACTTCTAATAAACTCAAGAAGTATGCTCAAGTCATGTAACAGGAGAGTCTGACTCCAGCACAGACCAGCCTGACAATACTGGTATTGATGCATCAGGCCCTTTGTCTATTATTGTCAGTCTTACTTCTTTGTACCCCGATGAGGCTTATTTTTAGTGTATAGAATACTTAAAGGGGGTTTCCCACGTACAAAAGTATATTTTAATCAATAGATCTTGGAATAATAATAACTTCCACAATTGGATGTGTTTAAATAAAATGTCCCCGTGCTGAGATAATCTTATAAATGTGCTCCTGCTGTGTACTGTGTAATGGCTGTGTCTGACTGTACAGGAACACGGTCTGATCATACCACAGCTCCTAGGTAGGGGAGGAGAAAAAAAAAACTATTACACACATTACACCGTGAGGTGACAAATGATTCTTTCTTTGAAGTAAAACTTTGTTTAAAAAACAGTCAGGGAAATGTTTTGCCTCACAAAAAGAATCAGCTGTGATCCTGTGCTGTCCTGTCTGTATCCTCTCTTTTTCTTCCTCCCCTGCCCAGGAGCTGTGGTATGATCAGACCATGTTCCTGCACAGTCAGACACAGCCATTACACAGTACACAGCAGGAGCACATTTATAAGATTATCTCAGCACAGGGACATCTTATTTAAACACATCCAATTGTGGAAGTTATTATTATTCCAAGATCTATTGATTAAAATATACTTTTGTTTGTGGGACAATCCCTTAAAGGAAAATAAGACTCCAGTTTTTCTATCGTTTACCTGCAGCCTGGTAGCAGACATTGTTGTGAAACCTGTTTCTGCTGACAGTTTTATGGGTAAATGTCAGGGAATGTCTCTTTAGACAGTTCGTTAGACAAGTGAAGGTCTTCTTTATTCTCACATTTCACTAGTATTTCTGACAAAACAGACAGCAGTGAAAATTACTAAATGAAGTATTTGGTTGCTTTAGTCCTCTTTTCCATTAGATGGAAAATATTATAACTACTCTTGAAATGGCTGATTAATGGTAGCTAAATCACATCTCTACACGGTGATACAGAATATCTTCAGGAATTAAAGGAAGATTATCATCAATGACCTATTGTTTAAATCAGATTTTTGTAGTATGTTTTTTTTTTTTAATATTACTCTCTGTATTTGAAAACAATTTTCACAATGGCCACTGGGACTGTTTTAGGTTCGTAATTCCTGTCTTTCCAGGACGAATTCTCAGCAGGCTCCTCATCATCAGAGGCAGGATTACAATGACAGGTAACACCTCTATATATAGCTGATAACACAGAATCCACCAATCACGATAGGCGATGTTCCAAATGACCCTGCTTCCCCTCCCTTCACAGGGACCTTGGCATATGCTTATTAGATGTTTCAATACAAAAAAATAGGGTCAAAAGCGGTTTATTAAGTTAATGAACGTGTGTTCTTTCCTGACACAACAGGAAATTAAAGTCTAAAAAAGCTCCAATAACCAATATCAAAACTGCAAGATTGACTTGGATCCGGTATTTTCACTGGTTTTTCTCTCTGCATTTTCTTTTGGTTTGCAATCCACTGAGAACCGATGAAAGAAGACGAACTGTTGTGAACTCTCTCTTACACACAACAGAAAGGGATTTCTGCTTTTTTTTCAATTTTTTTTTAGCACAAAGAGGCAAGCAACAGCAACATGGAGAATATTATACAGCAGTACTGAGCTGCCGATGTAAATCAACACTCAAGTTAAAGGTCTTTTCAGAGAGCTCAAAACTATCTTTCTAGGTTTCCCTCTGCCCGTTTCTTCTCCATGCTCCTTAACCCTCACGTTTCCCCTCTCCATAGAGTACTGTATCACATGACACCACAGTGAGATTGCAGAGGCTGCAATCTGTCTTTTTTGAACAAGATGGAATTGAGCTGTTTTTTTCACAGTGGATGCCAACTTCAGGAGGCAGGGGAAGAAGAGACCGATAAGTCAGTAAGGAAGCGGATTTCTGTGATGAGCTATATCAAAGTTCCTTATTATTGTGCAAAGTTTCTTGAAAGTACAGTTCCATTTTAAGAAGATTGCAGATAAGGGCCTCCAAAAGAGATCTTGGACACCCTTTTCCAAGCCTAGATGACTTGCCATTATCGGTCTTGGATGCAACTAAAGAACACATGCTCATTTCCTTAAAACTTTGCCTGGTAAAGTTCAGTTGTTTGTGCTCACATATATTTAGGAAAAAATTTAAAACTGTGTGCTTCCATTCTTCTTGTCAAACGAGTGTTTACCTGTATAGAATACAGCACAGAAGAAATCACAAGAAATATTTAATTCACTCACCTAAACAATAACTTGGTATAAGTGTTGGAAGCCATGCCACGTTACAAAAGGCAGATGTACGAAGAGAGTTAATTCGGGCTAGTTCAGAAACTCCCCCACTGTATGATAAGGGTCCGATTGGATCAACTCGCCACAATATAAGTTCACTGTAAATTGCATTTGGGTCGTGAAAAGTTTGTGTAGCTGCATTTCTAAAATGTTGCTTGGGGAAACCTTTTAAAGGTTTAGGATCCAATACTTTACCGGCATGTTCTGTTTCCCATGGATTCCCATCAGAGTCCGGAGTCATCAGCACATTATGGTGAGATGAAGTCAGCAGCAAAGGAAGTACAGAGTGACATGCCAAATCATTCAAGTGGAATCTGTGGCCACAATACCGAAATTTATGTGACACTGTGAGCACTGATGAAAAAGCAGACTTATTTGCAAAGGTCACAGCCCATTGATTCAATGACCCATCAATATGCTTTGAAACCATCATGACTGTTGATGCCATACTGACTCCACTTGGAAGAGCATTCAGAGGGTTTACAGTTATGTCACTTGTCATCAAGGTTTTCTGCAGAAGAGCAGAAGCAGCTTCCTTGGCAGAGGTAGTACACGCATACATCATTATGTTTTTGCTAAGCGAGCTAGCATCTCCGGACGGAAAAGCAACCGGTATCCGGGAAGAAAAGGAAACCTGAAAACAGAGCGCAGAAATCATCAGCTAGCAATAAACACGTATTGTAGGCTTCATTTTCCTAAACATTACACTATTTTAATTAAACGAGATCTGTCATTCTGACTTGTTTGTCTTAGCAAATGTTTCTATACTCCATGAAATAACAATTCTGGAGCGCTTTTTCTTAGAATATTGCCTTATGTAGTCCCCTCTGTTATTAGTTACACAAATTTAGGAATAAACAGACAACTGGGCGCTTCCATTCCACATTTCAAAAGTGTTCGTGCCTTCACAGACTGGTACTGCAGCACTGATTGCACAGTGTCAAATGGTGGCGACATCCAGATGTCAATTCTGCTATAAATTGATAGGACGTATTACAGCGGAATGGCACAATGCAGTTACTCTGCACAGAAAGCTGCTCCAGGATTGTTATAGAACGGGGGATACAATTAGTTACTGGACCAAAACATGTCAGAAGAGCCGACAGGCATTTTGCAGCAGACGACATGTCAGGAATAGTGGGTTACTTGGTGCATATCAGGACTCCTGTTTGCCCATGTTATATACATATAATCTGATTACTTTCTGGGGCCATTTCCTGCCACAACATGATATGTTTTTTACCAAACAATATTGCTTTGCAGTTCTGTATTTCTTTTGCCTTTGATTTATTTATTGCTTGATTAATTGTACTTTCCCGTTTTATTCCTCTTTTCTGTGAGGGGTTTCAAAGGAAACCTGTCACCAAAAAACGCTATTAACCTGCAGATATGGGGTTAACCTGCAGATTAATAGCGTTACTAAACTGGCCAGCGCCGGCACGTAGCAGAATGCTGCGGGAAGAAACGGAACTTTATTCTTCCCGGCAGAGTTCGGGTTTCAGTCACAGGGATGGCGCCGGTTTAGTCACTGTTCTGAGAATACAGGGGGGCGGCTGTAACCGCGACCTCTGCCCTCACTGTGCCCCAATGAAGAGGGAGTGTCAGTCAGGGCTGGGGGTTCGGTAACAGCTGTGCCCTGTAATCTCAGAGCGGCGACTGAACCAGCGCCGTCCCCATAACTGAAAGCAGAACTCTGCCGGAGAGAATAAAGTTCATTTTCCACCCTGCAGCGCCCGGGCATGTTAGTAATGCTATTAACCTGCAGATTGACCCCATATCTGCAGGATAATAGGGGTCAAAGATAATGTTCTATTATTTTCAAATATGGCATATTAGTCTTGTTGGTAATTTATGAACGATTGCCAACGATGATTCATAAATGTACTTGCTGTTAAAACTCTGCTATGCTCCTGAGTGGTCGCATGTAGTCATGTGACTTTACTTGCTGATCGTCCGTTCCAAAGCACAGAGTAGAGATTTTCTGTCTGTGCTTTAAACAGAACATAACCTGTCAGTGGAGCACAGCCCTGCATGGAGGAAGGGCTCAGCCAGCAGTTTATACAGCAGTGCTTTGAACAGTGATATCATGGAGTTGTGGCCAGAGATGCACAGCAAGTTGTGAGTGACTGGAGATGTGTACACAGAGGGTGGAGACATAGTGTCAGAGCAGGCTCCACAGAGCTTACAGCTCATCAATAGTGACTTGGGCCAGAAGGGAAGGAGTTCCAGAATGTAAAATTACATGAGAATAAATGAATCCATTATATGACTCATTGCTCCCTATAGTACTGTGTGGGCAGTATCAGCACCTCTGGGGGAGGGGAGTCTCAGGACAATGCATACTGTAAGAGCTGAAAGGGAGAACAAGTGTAACCAGCTATTTATCCATCTTGAGACTATAGTAGCATCAAGATGGTGCTCTTCAGGTGGTGTGGGTGGGAGTGAAGGAGCTGCGAGACAGATAGCGCTCTGGCAGAGAAGCCTGAGTGCATTGCTTCTTGGTAATTGTAATGTAGCTGCACAGAGTGTGAGCTGTGTATACAATAACAAACCACTGCAGTGATTGCAGGGGAGCTAACAGTGGAATTAAAGGTAACAGAGTTTAGAGACTTATTAGCGGGGGGCGGGTGGGGGGGGCAGTAAGATTATGTTTTCTCTTCTTTTGTACCTTTTAATAATTGCTATCCTGATCTAATGGTCAATAGCATTAACAAGTAAATGTTACAATAATAATGTAATTTGCCTTCAGCATGTTACCCTTGAAGTATGCAAGTACCAGGGGCCTAGAATAAATCAAGTTTTTCTTTCCTCTACCTAAGATATGGAACATCTCAGAAACCGCTAGCCTTGTAAAATGATAGCATTAGTTAATCCTCCCAGCAGCAAGAGATGAATGTTCGGTCCCGGGGGCTATACATTTTTTGTTTTGTAAAGTAGGAGATACAAAATGAAATAGAAAGCAGCACATTATTTACTAAGAGATAAGCCTCGGGATAAAAGAACAAAAGAACTGCAGGCAAACAATGTGTTCAGTTATTAAATGGAGAGTCATAAAGATATCTAGTGATGCATGATGAACCTACCGTGGAGTCCAAACTAACCAAAATACCTAAAGTCTGTGACAATCTGATCCTAGGAAAAGCACAAACAAATGCTATCCTAAAAAAACTGATTAGACAAAATAACAGCTGTGGTTTTAATTATTAAAATGTCAGCTCTTGTGTTTTTTTCTGATTATAATGTATGACTTTATTTCTTTTTAAATCTGACAATTTGAGAAATTTAAAAACCTGTATTCTACTGGAGGACTGACATTAGGAATGTGAAACTACCAGCACTCCACAGCTTATTATTTGAATATCATTGTTAAAATTTGGATAGTTGAATTAGCACATTTTTTTTTTTTTTTTTTTTTTAACTATAAGAAGCACTTTTTTTTAGCAAGAAAAACATCTTGCTAGAAATATTAGTGTCTTATAGTCTGGAGGCAGCTTCCTATGATGGAGGAGAACATTGAAACATCGTTCCTCCCAACCACTGAGAGAACTGCGCTCTCTCCTCCTGCCCCACAACGATCAATCTGATCAGTGCAGAGAAGGGGAATAAGCTACCAGGACCTGTACATCACTAGACCTGCATGGGTGCTGCAGATCATGGCTACTAGTTAACCTTCAGGTCATGTGATGAGTCACATGCTTGGAAGGAACGTCAAAATGCTGTAATGTATACACACTGGGTGCGTGTGTGCCCATTGTAACTGTGTGATGTGTGTTTTGATAATGTAGCTGAGCCGTGTGTTTGTTTGGTGATTTAAATTAACAATGTGCTGATGTAACTGAAATGTGTGCGTATTCTTTATGTGTTGTGTATGTATGTATATATATATATATATATACACACACACACACACACACACACACACACACACACACACACACACACACACACAGTGCCTTTGAAAGTATTTGGCCCACTTGAACTTTTCTACCTTTTGCCACATTTCTGGCTTCAAACATAAAGATATAAAATTCTAATTTTTTTGGGAAGAATCAACAACAAGTGGGACACAATCGTGAAGTGGAATGAAATTTATTGGATATTTTAAACTTTTTAAAAAAATTAAAAACTGAAAAGTGGGGCGTTCAATATTATTCGGCCCCCTTGAGTTAATACTTTGTAGAGCCACCTTTTGCTGCGATTACTGCTGCAAGTCGCTTGGGGTATGTCTCTATCAGTTTTGCACATCGAGAGGCTGAAATTCTTGCCCATTCTTCCTTGCAAAACAGCTCGAGCTCAGTGAGGTTGGATGGAAGGCGTTTGTGAACAGCAGTTTTCAGCTCTCTCCACAGATTCTCGATTGGATTCAGGTCTGGACTTTGACTTGGCCATTCTAACACCTGGATACGTTTATTTTTGAACCATTCCATTGTAGATTTTGCTTTATGTTTGGGATCATTGTCTTGTTGGAAGATAAATCTCCGTCCCAGTCTCAGGTCTTTTGCAGACTCCAACAGGTTTTCTTCCAGAATGGTCCTGTATTTGGCTCCGTCTATCTTCCCATCAATTTTAACCATCTTCCCTGTCCCTGCTGAAGAAAAGCAGGCCCAAACCATGATGCTGCCACCACCATGTTTGACAGTGAGGATGGTGTTTTGAGGGCGATGAGCTGTGTTGCTTTTACGCCAAACATATCATTTTGTATTGTGGCCAAAAAGTTCGATTTTGGTTTCATCTGACCAGAGCACCTTATTCCACATGTTTGGTGTGTCTCCCAGGTGGCTTGTGGCAAACTTCAAACGAGACTTTTTATGGATATCTTTGAGAAATGGCTTTCTTCTTGCCACTCTTCCATAAAGGCAAGAGTTGTGCAGTGTACAACTGATTGTTGTCCTATGGACAGACTCTCCCACCTCAGCTGTATATCTCTGCAGTTCATCCAGAGTGATCATGGGCCTTTTGGCTGCATCTCTGATCAGTCTTCTCCTTGTTCGAGATGAAAAGTTTAGAAGGACGGCCGGGTCTTGGTAGATTTGCAGTGGTCTGATACTCCTTCCATTTCAATATGATCGCTTGCACAGTGCTCCTTGAGATGTTTAAAACTTGGGAAATCTTTTTGTATCCAAATCCGGCTTTAAACTTCACCACAACAGTATCTCGGACCTGCCTGGTGTGTTCCTTGGTCTTCATGATGCTCTCTGCACTTGAACTAGAACCAGAGACTACCACAGAGCAGGTGCATTTATACGGAGACTTGATTACACACAGGGGGATTCTATTTATCATTACCAGTCATTTATGACAACATTGGATCATTCAGAGATCCTCACTGAACTTCAGGAGTGAGTTTGCTGCACTGAAAGGAAAGGGGCCGAATAATATTGCACGCCCCACTTTTCAGTTTTTAATTTGTTAAAGTTTAAAATATCCAATAAAGTTCGTTCCACTTCACGATTGTGTCCCACTTGTTGTTGATTCTTCCCAAAAAAAATAGAATTTTATATCTTTATGTTTGAAGCCAGAAATGTGGCAAAAGGTAGAAAAGTTCAAGTGGGCCAAATACTTTCACAAGGCACTGTACACACACACGTCCAGACTATATTTGTACGTTAACCAAATCTTCGTGATTTGGGCACTGTACGCCATGACTTTTGATTTAAAATGAAAAAAATGCAATTGAATATTGGGACATGATCACAGAACCATCAAATGTTTTTTGTTGCAAATAAATCAACGGGGTTGCAGAAAACGTGTTGAGAAAAAAATACGCACATCATCTTCCAACTGTTTAAAAAGAATCTAACGTGAAGCAACAAGGAGCAATTATCCTCCAGTGCAGTCATATTCCAGAACTGCAACCTCCCTGGAGGACCCGGAAGTACAAGGTGCTCAGAGACATGGCTGAAACCTGACCACCAGTGAACAAGAATCATAAACATCAAGACTGGACAAAGAAATACCTGAAAATTGATCTTTCAAGGTTTTATAGCTTGCAGAGATGAGAGTGACTGTTGACAGATAAAATGAATGGGCCCATGGCTAGATCAGTGATGGGCACAGCCTTCCACTTCAACTCAGACGCCAGCAAGGTGGAGGTGGGAAACTGCTATAGGCTGGTATTATTAAAAAGATGAGCTAGTTGGACCTTTTCAGGTTGAAGAAGGACTCAAAATCAACTCCCAAACCTACTGCCAGCTTTAGAAGATACTTTCTTCAAGCAGTGGTATGGGAAAACATCTGCATCTTTCAGGAAAATCATGATTTTTATGCAGGACAATGTTCCAAAATCTTCACTGCTTGGCTGCCAGTAAAGGCTATAAAGATGAAAGGATAATGACATGACCCCTTTCTCATTGGACCTAAAAGCTATTGAAAATGTGTAGGCCCTTCTTAAATGGGAAATTTACGGTGCAGGAAAACAATCACATTTCTGAATAGTGTCTGGTAGGCGGTGGTTGGTGCTGCCCAAAAAGTTGAAAGTCAACAGATTAAGAAACTGCCAAACTCAATGGATGAAGCTTATGACTGTCATTGAAAAGAATAGGGGCTATATTGGTCACTGAGATGTTTTTTGTTTTGTTTTTTTTTAAATGCCAGAAATGTATTTTTGTACCTGAGCTCTTTGGTTATTGTTCTGACTATAACAGATTAAAATAAACAATTGAGATGGGAAAATTTACATTTTTCATTTAGTTCCCTAGTACTTCTGCAAACATAGATACTCTCCTAAAAAAGACAAAACTTCACTTTTACTTTCCTAAATATTCAGGCTGATGAATATTTTGGACTGACTGACACCACTATAGTTGTGCAATAAGAAAATTAATCATCAAAACTACAAATTGCCTAATAATTGGGTGCACAGTGTAAAAGTTTCAGCGAATTTCACCAATGTTGTAGAACCTTGATGACAGATTTAGAAGTGAGAAGATTCTTTTCCCATGTTATACAGTCAGGGCCTATCCACGTAATAGGTCTAACAAGTGAGGGGCTCAACCGCTACTTGTTTTTATACATCTAAAGAGAAAAGCACATGCACGTCACCCTCCCCTTTATTTAAGATTTTGATAAGTGGGAACATTTATATTTTGTATATATATCACAAATGTCTAAGATGGAAAAATTCCTGTAATAAGTAATACATTAGAGAATAATACCTGAACTTGTCTGAAGATTCCAGGATTGTATTCATCCAAATAGTTAATGTGCCAGAGTAGAAAAGTCCCATCCACAGGGTGAATGGTGAAGAGCATGTCGGCACTCTTGTTCCACTCTGTGAGGAGAGATTCGATTTTCCGGTCTAGTAACACAGTGGGTAGAGGAAGGGTGGTAGCATCAGGTGAAGATGCTTTTGTACTCAAATCTTTTTCGGCTTCTTCATGCTCGGGAGATCCAGTCAAAGACCTTTCACCCTCCGCCTCCCCTAGAACAGAGATTGAGAAAAGTCTGTAGATACATAGTGATGGAGAATTCATCATTTGCGTCTATAAAACTGAATTATGGTAGTATTTCACTCACAATACAACTTCACCTTGTAATGTAAAATGGCTTTTCGTCTTTTCCCTGAGGCAAAGTTACACTAACCATTATCGAGTTTCATTAATAAACCGTCCTCGTCCTCCTCATCTTCAGCGGTGTCTGACTGCTGTTCCACCATGGTTTTCAGATGCTGTATAAATATTTCAATGGACGATGTAAAGTGCAATTCCTTACTGTTGAGCCAATGGACTACGAAGCCTCCCGAACCTTCATCCAGATTAAACGCCGGCCCAGCCAAAACTGAAGGGATGTCTGGAAAAATGAGCGTCATTAGTGACTAACCCAATTTTTCATTTTATTCTCCCTTTCTTCCAAGATCCACCATTTTTATTTTTCTGCCCACCTAGCTGCATGAGGGTTTGTGCTTTGCAGGAGGAGTTGTACTTAAAAATGACACCATTCATTTTACCTTATAATGTAATCGAAAACGGGGATGAGGTGAAATGGCAAAAGAAAAAGCAGTTCTGCATTTGTTTTTTGGGCTTCATTTTTATGGCATTTATTGCTCAGTAAAAATTACCTGGAAATATGATTTGCCAGGTCAGTACAGTTATAGTGATCCCAAACTTGCATAGTTTTTTTTTTTTGTTTATTAAAGTAGAGAAAACAAATTCAGAAATTCACAAAAAAATTAGCTTGTGTCGCCATTTTCCGAGATCCAAAATATTTTTTGGGCTGGTTTCTGAGGGCTTGTTTTTTGATGGGTGACCTGTCATTTTGATTTGTAAAAATTCGGGATAGATATAAGGTTTTGATTGCTTCTTATTGCATTTTTTGCTTAGTTGTTGCAACCCAAAAAGAATGCAATTGTGCAGATCCGATTTTTTTTTCTCTTTTGAAGTTTTTAATTGTATATTAGACTTTCTTGGACACAGTGATAACGTGTGTACTTTATTATTTTTTTTTATTTTTTTTTTTAGACATTTATTTTTAATGCAGGAAAAAGGAGTGCGATTCAAAGGTTCGTGGTGTTTTTATTTTACGATTTTTTTTATTATTTTTTTAAAAACATTTAATTTTTACTCTATTTGTTAGCCCCCAGAGGTGACTTGAACCTGAGATTGTCTGATCGAATGTACTATATACAGTAATACTACAACATTTCTGTTGCAAATATCAGAAAGCCCTTTCAGAATATCAGAAATAGATTGAAACCCCTTCAATCTAAATTCTCATTGGTCTTATATACACTCTAGCAACCAGACACAGAAAAGTACAGAAAGGTAAATAAACTCCATAAACTTCTACTTTACCAGTGTTTGGATTTATGCTTGCTGCTATGTGAAAATGACACAATGAATTAGCGTGATGCGAGATGTGCCTGTGGGCTTCCTGCTGGCTTGGTTGACTTGGTAGCAATTCCGTGTGAGCAGCCAGAACAGAAGACCGTCTTCTGCCCCTTCTCAAGTGTTTCAAGTGATGAATTGTCTGAATAACAGCAAAAAAAACAAACATTTTAAAATCTGATAAGCAGTAAAGATACCCGGCATAGAAAATACACAGAATGAGAATGCATGACCATCAGTCGCACAAGATGTGCTACAATCCGGATTGACCATGCTGTAAAACAAATTAATACTAAAATTAAGTTTATGGCCCAGATTATCTCGCTTGTCTAGAGAAGAGGGCGAGGTGGAGTTAGACGCTCCCAATTAATGAAGAGGTGCACAGCTCTTAATAAATTAAGAGCGTCTGGTGAGTGGCATGCACCTCTGTGCGCTATGCCAGAAATCTTACTCCTGTCCCTGACTGGAGTAAGATTTCTGGCATATGGAACTGGCTAATTATGAATTAGATGAACTGTGGCGTCACGCCCTAGTCCCACCGGTTTTAGCAAATCTGGAGAAACTAGAGTGAAAAGATGCAACTCACGGTTGCGTCAGCATTTTGCAACTTTTCAAAGCAATTTACGCCAGAATTCTGTGTGTTGTATAAATAGACCTTTTTAGGCTCCACACACTACAGTTAATGTCTAGGAGTAATTGTATAACTAATCCAGCAAGAATTGCAATCTATGCTAAACTACGCAAAGCCAGAGAGCATTTCTTAGAGTCTGCACAAAGGTTGAAGTTGAGGAACTACAAGTCATACTTTGCATAACAGGAGAATCAGAAACTTGTGTACCTTCCAATAGCCAATGGGAGTATGGAGGCAATGGAAGTGATGTAAATTTCGCTAAAGTGTGGAACATTTTATGAATATCCACCTTTTCCTTTTTTATTTTTATATATGCATAATCCTATACAGTCAATAACTAATAAACATATATTATACACAAGGTTTATTTATTTTTTTGGGACTATCCAAGCAGTAATAATCAAAGATGAATTCTATAAAGAAACCTTACCTCAAGAGCATGTTCAATCTTGTCTTTTTGCTTCCCTGCGCTTGACAAACTGCTGCTGGAGTTGCCATAATCAACTATTTGGCCTCCAAGAAGGCTATCCTCTGGCAAAAGTGTCTCAGCCCAGAGGCGACAAACACCATCTTGACAGGATGTCAGTAGTACATTGCACACAGATCCCCTGAAACAGAATGTAAAAGTGATGGAGGATAGTTAAATGAACCATAACCAGGTCCTGAGAAAATGAGATTATTTTCCTTTCAGACTGACTTAAATATTATATATTATTATATTCAGTCACTGAAATTTAAAGTAACCTAATATCTGTAAATTATACACCTAGACACACGTCTACACAATCCACCTATATTAATTAGTGCACTCTTGCAGGGAATCTGTCAGAGGGTTTTTGCTATGTACCGTAATCTGAAGACAACAGAAGATCGAGACTGAAACACAGAATTCAAGGATGTGTCACTTCTCAAAGTACAGTGCTATTGTATACTGTGAAGGATTTATCACTAATGCTATGTGCCCACGATGCAGAAATGCTGCGGATTTTTCCTGAACGTTTCTGCATCTCCCTGGCAGAAAAAACGCATGTGGATTGTACATGCGGATTGTACATGCGTTTTTCCTTCCAGGGACATGCGGAAGTGAAGCGTTCTTCACATGCATTTCCGCATGCGGGTTGACAAGCGCTTTCCAAGCGATTTTAGCATCACTTGGAAAGTGCTTGACAACTTGGTCACACTATATAAATCCCTGCAACCGACATGGATTTATATAGTGTGACCGTAAAATAATGGTAAAAAAATAAATATTATACTCACCTTCCGATGGCCCCCGGTCTCCTCCGATGCGTCCGGTGTGTTGGGCGGCTCGCAGTGGTCTAAAAGGACCTTCCATGACGTCATTTAGTCATGTGATAGGTCACACGAAAGCAGACGTCAGCAGTCGCGTGACCTGTCACATGACTAAATGACGTCATGGAAGGTCCTTTTAGACCATCGAGAGCCGCCGGGAAGCCAGGACGCATCGCTATGGAGACCGCGGGCCATCAGAAGGTGAGTATAATGTATATTTTTTATTTTAAATTCTTTTTTTTTTACAGGTACTATGGTACCTGGGTCTGGAGGAGAGTCTCCTCTTCTCCAGACCCGGGTACCATCCGCACATTGAATCGCTTAATATCCGCATGTGCACATGTAGTCATGGGGATATTATGCGATTCAATGCAAGTCAATGGCGGCGAAAACGCTGCAATTACGCAAAATAATTGGTAGTGCTGTTGATTTTTACGCAATGATAATCCGCAGAGGAAATTTCCGCTGCATGTGCACAGCGGCTTATCATTGGGGAACATTGCAGACCTTCTACCAAGCGTTTTTTAAGCGTTTCTGCGGCAGAATTGCCGCTGCGGAAATGCTTAAAAAATGCATAGTGGGCACACAGCCTAAGAGATTTACATTGCCAGACTAGTTCAGCAACGCCCCCTCCTGTGATAAGCAGCAAACTGTCTATGGACTTAGTACACATAGAGCCTGGTGTGGGCGGCGTTAGCCTTCTCAGCTCTGCTTCATTCTAAATCTAAAAGCTCTGATTGTCTCAGGACAGCTGCACCCAGTAACCTAAGTGATACATCATTTGATTCCGCTTCTCTTTGCCTACATCATGTGGCGCTCAGATTATATAGCAAAACCTACTTACAGACTCCCTTTAAGAGGGACCTAAAGGTTCACAGTTCAATGTAATATAGCCGGCATCTGAACACGTGTGGAGGAAGCTCTGCACCTGAACCCCCTCCATAGGACATTTATTCATGTATGAAAAAGGGTTATATAGAAAGAAGAGGGAAGAGGACACAGGGCGACACCCGGAGAAATTTCAACAACATTGGGAGGTAAAAAAAAGTAGTGCCAGCAAAGAACTAGCAGTCAGAGAGGTAGGAAGAAAATCAAGAGAGCGGTATCCTTAAGGCTGGGGCTACAAGGTGACATGTTGTGGACACTGAAATCACACTGACACATTGTAACATTGGATAGAGCGATGTCTTCTGGTACTGCATAAGGAGCACAAATGTTTCCAAAGGTGTTGGATTTGCTATGGCTGATCACAAGTGATACACTTAACGTAGCTTAAATGCAAGTAGCACACAACACGTGACTTACTAACAACTCAACTGTTTTATTCACAGCAAAATCAGATCTCTAATATAGTCACACAACAGCAAGTCGCAGACAAGTTTCACAAGTGTTTTTGTCGAGCTATTTTTTTAAAAATATTGCTGCACGACATATGTAGCTCCAGCCTAAAGGATTCTCTACTTATAGACTTCTGGCCTCTATTGGCCATCGCTGTTTTACAATCACATAGTACTCACAGATCCTGAGCTCATACCCACTCTCCACCGCTGCTCCAGTCTATGTGGAGTGGCTGCTGCGGTTGACGTCACAACTACAGTGCACATCACTGCTGCAGCCAATCACGGAGCACAACAGCTTTGACGATGAAGACGCCACAAACTGCTGAGCTCAGTGGCGATGTGAAGTGCAATCATGCCACCTCTGAAGTCAGTTACCAAAAGCAATGGTGGAAAGCCGGAACTGGACCCGGGAGAGAGAGAGTACTATCTGATTTTATTGTTTTAACAAAGCGCTGGCAAATAGAGGCTAGAAATCTATGAGTGGAAAATCACTTTAGCATAGAAAAGATATATATATATATATATTTTTGGGCTCATTAAAGTCCATTTTTTCTAAAGAATTTTTGGAGTGCTGCCAAAAATTTTGTGTTTACTTGTGTTATCTTTGTCCAATATTTAAACTTTTTTTTGCGATCTGAAACATTTAAGTGTGACAAACATGCAAAATAAGAAATCAGGAAGGGGCAAACACACACACACATATATATATTATATATAATATAAGTACAGACCAAAAGTTTGGACACACCTTCTCATTTTTATGACTTTGAAAATTGTACATTCACACTGAAGGCATCAAAGCTATGAATTAACACATGTGGAATTATATACCTAATAAAAAAAGTGTGAAACAACTGAAAATATGTCTTATATTCTAGGTTCTTCAAAGTAGCCACCTTTTGCTTTGATGACTGCTTTGTACACTCTTGGCATTCTCTTGATGAGCTTCAAGAGGTAGTCACCAGAAATGGTCTTCCAACAATCTTGAAGGAGTTCCCAGAGATGCTTAGAACTTGTTGGCCCTTTTGCCTTCACTCTGCGGTCCAGCTCACACCAAACCATCTCGATCGGGTTCAGGTCTGGTGACTGTGGAGGCCAGGTCATCTGGCGTAGCACCCCATCACTCTCCCTCTTGGTCAAATAGCCCTTACACAGCCTGGAGGTGTGTTTGGGGTCATTGTCCTGTTGAAAAATAAATGATGGTCCAACTAAACGCAAACCGGATGGAATAGCATGCCGCTGCAAGATGCTGTGGTAGCCATGCTGGTTCAGTATGCCTTCAATTTTGAATAAATCCCCAACAGTGTCACCAGCAAAGCTCCCCCACACCATCACACCTCCTCCTCCATGCTTCACGGTGGGAACCAGGCATGTAGAGTCCATCCGTTCACCTTTTCTGTGTCGCACAAAGACACGGTGGTTGGAACCAAAGATCTCAAATTTGGACTCATCAGACCAAAGCACAGATTTCCACTGGTCTAATGTCCATTCCTTGTGTTCTTCAGCCCAAACAAGTCTCTTCTGCTTGTTGCCTGTCCTTAACAGTGGTTTCCTAGCAGCTATTTTACCATGAAGGCCTGCTGCACAAAGTCTCCTCTTAACAGTTGTTGTAGAGATGTGTCTGCTGCTAGAACTCTGTGTGACATTGACCTGGTCTCTAATCTGAGCTGCTGTTAACCTGCGATTTCTGAGGCTGGTGACTCAGATAAACTTATCCTCAGAAGCAGAGGTGACTCTTGGTCTTCCTTTCCTGGGGCGGTCCTCATGTGAGCCAGTTTCTTTGTAGCGCTTGATGGTTTTTGCAACTGCACTTGGGGACACTTTCAAAGTTTGTCCAATTTTTCGGACTGACTGACCTTCATTTCTTAAAGTAATGATGGCCACTTGTTTTTCTTTACTTAGAATTTGTATTATGGCAAGAAAAAAAGCAGCTAACAGTCTATTCAGTAGGACTATCAGCTGTGCATCCAGCAGACTTCTGCACAACACAACTGATGGTCCCAACCCCATTTATAAGGCAAGAAATTCCACTTATTAAACCTGACAGGGCACACCTGTGAAGTGAAAACCATTTCCGGTGACTACCTCTTGAAGCTCATCAAGAGAATGCCAAGAGTGTGCAAAGCAGTCATCAAAGCAAAAGGTGGCTACTTTGAAGAACCTAGAATATAAGACATATTTTCAGTTGTTTCACACTTTTTTGTTAAGTATATAATTCCACATGTGTTAATTCATAGTTTTGATGCCTTCAGTTTGAATGTACAATTTTCATAGTCATGAAAATACAGAAAAATCTTTAAATGAGAAGGTGTGTCCAAACTTTTGGTCTGTATTGTATATACATACATACATACACACACACACACACACACACACACACACACACACACACACACACACACACACACACACATCTCCTTACTTCTACCCTGGCAGAGAAAAATGTAATGAACATAGTCGCAACCACAAGCCACTATCATCCATCTCCTGTCACACACAAAACATTTTACCTTGGCATAAACCTGCTTGTATTCCTCCATGAAAAGCCAATCACTGCTCGAGGATGCGCTAGGTACACAAAGGAAAAGTTGACATCAACCTGGCTTCCCTTTTTCTCTAGGACTTCATGAGGTAAAAAAGAGGTTTTCCATCCAGTTAAAGGGTACCAGACCTTCATCAGACAGTCATCCTGTTGAGAGATTTGCATTTAGCATTCAGCCATGTATTTTCCCTCAACTTTCAGATCATTTAATGTCTCTTTACGCCTAGACATTTCCCCTGTCTATTTTTTGAGACAATTAAAGGTTCTGGGAAAAAAGCGTCTCAATCAATCACGCTTGCTTTTCCAATAAATCGGGAGAAAATTCAAAAGTACGTCATACAAAGTTAATGAAGTTATGGAAAAAAATGAGAATGCTCAGCTGTTTCATATCAGGTTGTAAATATTGGGGGCATACATGCTGAAATAGGATCTTTCGCTAGTTTGACCAAAACATGGAATAGTGACTGCAGAGCTGAATAAATAATAGTTTTTATTTTTTAATTTCTCCTCTATATTGCAGTTGAATAACTTTTACTTAAGAGAAGTTCTAACCTAAACTTACAAGTAAGCGTTACCAAAGAATGGCCAATCATAAGCACCGGCATCATGCAGGGGAAGAAAAGAACACGCCCCCACAACAGCTAAGATCAGGCTTTCTCCTGTGTGAGACATGCAATGACAGACAGTCTGCTCTCCTCACTGGTCTCACTGCAGAGCTGTGTGTGATTACATAGTGCCAGGAGTAGAGCTGACACAAGTGTGATTACTAACACTTCTTCAGATTTCATCTCATGCACTTAGCATGCAGGAAGGAGCAGTAAAGCAGAGTGACAGCATTGTAAGAGGAGAGCTGCTAGTAGTGTTGGTATGGAGACAAACCTCAGCTTTGCTGTACAGTCCCCGCCCCCACAATGGTTGCCCAAAGATGAAATCATAAGGAAATGTTAGTTATCACACTTATCTCTGCTCTATTCCCAGGATTATGTAATCATACACTGCTCTGCAGTGAGATCAGTCAGATCATCAGACTGTCTGTCATTACATGTCTGACACACAAGAAATCCTGTTCTAAGGTATTGTTGGGGGGGGGGGGGGGTGTTATTTTTTCTCCCCTGTGTGTTGCTGCTTGCTTATGATTAGCTAACCTCATGAAGGGAAAAGTCGTGGAATTATGGAGACCATAAGATCGATAGACATGTTAAGGATATGCAAGTGATGAAAAAATGCAAACAAAATGTTCACAACATCTTGATTTATTCAGTATTGAGTAGGAGCATGGACGCGCAGAAATACATGCACTTAAATGGCATGCTATCCATGTGGTTATTAACACCTTCATGACATCTGACGTGCCTATACGTCATGGTCGGGTAGAGGTTCCCAACCAATGACATATTGGTACATCATGACGATCGTGTGTGGCACAGGAGTTGTCCGCGTGAGATCGCCGCCGGAAACTCGGCTTACATGATTAGCAGAGCCCTGGCTGACGCAGCCAGAAACAATGCCCGCAACAGGAGCTCCATCTAATGTCCGATCGGCACCCCGGCAATGTTATCGTGAGGGCCTGATCGTCATCATGACGACCTCTGAGTCTGCCAGCTAAGGTGCCCTGTTTAGACCAAGCGAAAAAAAATGGTCTAAGAGGCTTCTGTCAGTGTAACACTTACAGTTACAATGCATTATACCAAGTTAAAGTCCCATAGAGGGACTAAGTAAAAAAAAACAAACAAAAAAAAATCTATATTATACTAGTAAATAAGTAGATTTATGTAAAAAAAAAAACATCAACAAAAGTACGCATATGTGATATTACCGCGTCCGGAAAGACCTGATCAATAAAACTGTTACACTAGATAACTCCTTCAATGAACATTGTAAAAAAATAAATAAGATACATGGCAAAAAAAACCTATGCTTTTTCATCATAATCACCAAAAAAAAAGAGGAATCAAAGGCAATCAAAAAGTCGAATGTAAATAAAAATGGAATTGCTGAAAAAGTTATCTTGTCCCCCCCAAAAAAAGACAAGACACCTTACAGCTCCATTAGTGGAGAAATAAGAAAGCTATAGCTCTCAGAATACAGCGATGGAAAAACAATTCAGTTTTATATTATTTTTACATTTTTTTTATATAAAAGAGTTTATTGTGTAAAAACTACAAAACATAAAAAAATTATATAAATCTGGTATCCCTGTAATTGTACTGACCCCAAGAATAAAGCGGTCTCATCAATTTTGCCACTTGGTGAACGGCATAAAAAAAAAAAATCCTGAATTGCTGTTTTTTGTTCATTCTGCCTCCCAAAAATCAGAATAGAAAGCGATCAAAAAAGTTTATATGCACGAAAATGGTACCAATAAAAAAGTCAACTCATCCCGCAAAAAAAACAAGTTGTCACATGACTCAGTTAGCAGAAATATAGGAAAATTATAGCTCTCAAAATATGGAGATGCCAAAAACATTCATGGTCAACCAATACTCTGAATGTACGTATCTCCCTTGGGACTATTTCCTCAGATGACACATTTTTCCATATGTTTTTGTGGATTTCTTATGGAATTATATATTTTTTACGGATGAAATTTTCTGAATAAAAATATGTTTTATTGGAAGTGCTGGATCAACCGCTTCTGTTATATGGCATATAGAAATGCCCCCCTCCCTTCTGAACTACACAGTGTGCATAAACCACATTTAGCGTCCACATGTTTGGCATTTCTGTAGCAATGAGAGCACGCTTAATTTATGAGTACATATCTCTAGAAGCATGAGCTGGTCGCTACAATGACAAAGTGAGTGGTAGATGGAGGGTCCTTAAAAATGATTTCAGGGACCTAGGTAGGAAGCTTAGGGCAAGGACCTCCAAGGTAGTTTTCTCAGAAATACTACCAATCCCGCGAGCCACACAGGAGAGCCAACGGGAAGTTAGGGAGGTGAATAAGTGGCTAAAGAGTTGGTGCAAGGCAGAAGGGTTTGGGTTCATGGAGAACTGGGCCGACTTCGCGGTCGACTACAGGCTCTACCGTAGGGACGGGCTGCACCTCAATGGGGAGGGTGCAGCGGTGCTGGGGAAGAAGATGGCTAATAGGTTGGAGGAGTTTTTAAACTAGAGACGGGGGGGGGGGGACCAAGGAAATAGGTGGGATGTGAGGCAAGCAAGGGGGAAGGGGAGAAGTGAATATAATGAGGGTGGAGAGGGGGGTGGGGATAGTACAGTTAGATCGTGAGAGAAGAATAGGATGCTAAATAACCCCAAAGTTTTATCTTGCATGCTGACCAACGCAAGAAGCCTGACCAATAAGGCGGATGAGCTGCGGGCGCTTATATCGGAGGAGAGGTATGATATCGTAGGTATAACAGAGACTTGGCTAGACGATAGCTACGACTGGGCGGTAAATTTATTAGATTATAGTTTATTTAGAAGGGACCGGAAACAGGGGAAAGGCGGAGGAGTCTGCTTATATGTAAAGTCATGTCTAAAACCCAGACTAAGGGAAGATATAGGAGAGGGAGAAGAGGGGGTCGAGTCCATGTGGGTAGAGATAGAGGGGGCAAAAAATAATAATAAAATATTACTGGGCGTCTGCTATAAGCCACCAAATATAACAGAGGAGAATGAGAATCTGCTATTAGGACAAATAGACAAAGTAGCAAAACATAATGAAGTGATTGTAATGGGGGATTTCAACTACCCGGATATTGACTGGGAAACAGAAACCTGTAGATCTCAGAAAGGAAAAAGGTTCTTGACAAATATTAAGGATAATTATCTCTCCCAACTAGTGCAGGAACCAACGAGAGGGAAGGCAGTGTTGGACTTAATATTGACTAATAGGCCTGATAGAATAACTGAGGTACAGATAGGGGGGCACCTAGGTAATAGCGATCAGAATATTATCGACTTCAAAATGCCCTTCAGTAGGGTTATCAATAAGGGAACAACAAAAACATTAAACTTTAGGAGGGCGAAGTTTGATCAGCTGATAGAAAACCTTCAACTTATTGACTGGGACAAAGTACTTAATCAATGGAATACGAATAGTAAATGGGAAACCTTCAAAAGAATTCTGAATACTCAGTGCGAGAGGTATATACCGTATGGGAATAAAAGGGCCAGAAATAAGAGGAAACCAATATGGTTGAACAAGAACGTAAAAGGGGCGTTAAATAGCAAAAAAGAGGCATTCAAAAGATTAAAACAGGAAAACAGTAAGGAGGCACTAATGTGTTACAAGGAAAAAACGAGAACCTGCAAAAAACAAATAAAAATAGCGAAGGAGGAAACAGAGAAACGTATTGCTAGGGAAAGTAGATCAAATCCCAAACTGTTCTTTACGTATATAAATAGTAAAAGGATTAAATCGGATAATATTGGACCGATAAAAAGTGAGGAAGGCAAAATCATAGAGAAAGATGAGGATAAAGCTAATAATTTTTTTTTGACAACTTTCACAAAGGAAATAGAACTAACAAGAGAAATGAGAAGTGACAAACTTAATCCTCCACTAAGTATGACAAATCTAACCCAAGCTGGGGTACAGAAACGCCTCAGTAACATTAAAATAAACAAATCACCAGGACCTGATGGCATACACCCACGGGTACTAAGGGAACTAAGTAATGTGATAGACAGACCGTTATATCTTATATTTAAGGACTCAGTTGAGACTGGGTCTGTGCCACTTGATTGGCGACAGGCGAATGTAGTGCCAATATTCAAAAAGGGAGCGAAAAGTGACGCCGGAAACTATCGGCCGGTGAGTCTGACGTCAGTTGTGGGCAAAATTTTTGAAAGCTTCATTAAAGAGGCAATTACGGAGCATCTTGATGCTAATAATCTTTTAATCCCGAACCAACATGGATTCATGAGGAATCGCTCCTGCCAAACAAACCTGATTGACTTCTACGAGGAGGTTAGCTCTCGAGTAGATCAGGGGGAACCAGAGGATGTCGTGTATCTCGACTTCTCAAAAGCGTTCGATAGCGTGCCACATAATAGGTTGGTATACAAAATGAGAATGATGGGGCTGGGGGAAAATGTCTGCAAGTGGGTAGCTAACTGGCTAAAGGATAGAAGGCAGAGGGTGGTTATAAATGGAATATACTCAGATTGGGTAAGCGTCACTAGTGGGGTACCACAGGGGTCTATACTAGGCCCAATGTTATTTAATATCTTTATTAACGACATAGTCAACGGGATAAATAGTAAAATATCAATATTTGCAGATGACACAAAGTTATGTAAAACAATTAATACAAAAGAGGACAGTGCAGACCTACAGAGGGATTTGGATAAGCTGGGTAGGTGGAGCATTAAATGGCAAATGAGGTTTAACGAGGAGAAATGTAAGGTCATACATATGGGAAGGAAAAATGGAAGTCACCAGTACTCACTGAATGGGAATTCATTGGGGAATTCAGAGATGGAGAAGGACTTGGGCATCTTGATTGATAGCAAACTAAATTGGAGTGCCCAAAGTCAGGCCGCTGCTGTAAGGGCAAACAGGGTAATGGGATGTATCAGAAGAGGTATAGCTGCAAAGGATGAGAACATTGTTCTTCCACTGTACAAAGCACTGGTCAGACCACACTTGGAATACTGTGCTCAGTTATGGGCTCCAATATATAGAAAGGATATAAATGAGCTTGAAAAGGTACAAAGGAGGGCAACAAAATTAATAAAGGGAATGGAGGGACTGCAATACCCAGAGAGGTTGGCAAAACTAGGACTATTCAGCCTGGAAAAGAGAAGGTTGAGGGGGGACATAATAAATGTGTACAAATATGTTAGGGGACAGTATAGAGATCTTGCCCGGGATTTGTTCAAAAGGAGGGATATTACGGTAACAAGAGGGCATTCACTAAGACTGGAAGAGAAAAGGTTTCAGCACCAGCATAGGAAGGGGTTCTTTACGGTAAGAGCAGTGAGAATATGGAATTCACTAAGTGAGGAGACGGTAAAGTCGGATTCACTACACCAGTACAAGCGGGGACTGGATGCTTTTCTAGATACCAGGCAGATTTCAGCATATACTTAAAAATAAAATAAAATAGTAGGTTGATACAGGGATTTATTCTGACTGCTGGTTTCAGAGTCGGGAGGGAATTTTTCCTCAGGTGAAGATTGGCTAAATCATTTGGGGTTTTTGCCCTCCTCTGGATCAACTTTAGCAATTACAGAACTAACAGGTCGAACTTGATGGACGCAAGTCTTTATTCGGCTTTACAAACTATGTTACTATGTTACAACATACTGGTCATTACAACAGCAGATTTGCAATTTTCACTTAGCAAAATCTATTGCTGCTAGTTTCTGGAAAGCACCCAAGGAGTCAAAATCATATGTACACCTGTAGATAACTGCCCAGTGGGATCACTTGAGGGTGGACTCTGCTCTTCTGGCACTTAGGGGCCCTGTATATTGAGTCCGCATACTATTCTAGGAAAATCTGTGCTCCAGGAGGTAAATAGCGCTCGGTCCCTCCCGAGTCTCGCCATGTGGCTAAGCAGTACAGTACAGCAAGATATGGGGTATTTCCACATTGTATGCTGAGGAACAGTTCTGAGGAGGAGGGACAATGGATGGGGAGGATGGAGGGAGAGATGACCAAAAACATTGTTTACTGTGACTGTTACCTTCTGTTTTAATTCATTGCAGTACACTTAAATGTTGCATGGGCAGACAGATGTTTATGCAGACGAACTGCTCACCATATATTTGCTAACAAACGCATGTGAAGCAGAGGGGAGAGGCCTGTTCTCATCTTTATCAGATAATTAAAATTGAGCCAGATGCCGGATTTATCACAGGCAGAGTAAACAGGGGGTCATAAAGAAAAGTGGGGAGGGGGTGGTTTAAGTATCTGGTTTAAAGGCAAATTTTTGACAAAATTCCAATATTTTCACAAATAAATGCAAAAAATATTGACCTAAGTTTACCACTAACAAAGTACAACATGTCACTGGGATATGTTGAAGCGTTCCAGATTTATTACCACAAAAAGAGACACTGGTCAGAATTGTAAAATTTGGTCTGTTCAGGAAGGTGAAAAAGGTGTTAGGCTAGGTGCCCACGTAGCAGATTTGATGCAGAGCGTTTTTGCCTCTCTGGCAGAAAAAAAACGTATGCAGATTTACATGTGTTTTTTCTGCCAGAGAGAAGCGTTTTTTTCAGCGTTTTTACATGCGTTTTTTTTCAAGCAGTTTTCCAAGCGATTTTGAGCATCACTTGGAAAGTGCTTGACAAGTTGGTCACACTATATAAATCCATGCAACCGGTATGGATTTTTAATGTGTGAACAACTGATGCTTTAAATGCAGCATCTATAGTATAAAAAAAAAAAAAAAAAAAAAAAAGAGAATTAAAATGTTAAAAATAAAAAAAAAACTTGTATACTCACTTCTCTGGTCTCCTCCAGTCTGCTCTCGGCCGCGTCCTCTCTCTTCAGCGTCCCGCAGTGTACTGTCATGACCGGCGGTGACGTCATTTAGTCAGCTGATGGTCACGCGACCATCATCTGACCGCCGACGTCAACGGTCGCGTGACCATCAGGTGACTAAATGACGTCACCGCAGGTCCTGACAGTACACCGCGGGACGCCAAGGAGAGAGGACGTGGCCGGGAGCAGACCGGAGGAGACCGGGGGCCGCCGGAGAGGTGAATATACAGGTTGTTTGTTTTTAACGTTTTTATTTCTTTTTTTCACCGCGTGGTAGCCGGGATGAAGACGAGTTGTAGTCTCCTCTTCATCCCGGGTACCACACGCACCGGGATTACGCTGCAAATTCGCGGCCATTGAATTTAATTGAAACGCAGCAAATCCACATATACCTGCGGGTTTGCTGCGTTTCAATGTTCCTCAATGGCCGCGAATTTTCAGCGTAATCGCGGTAGAAATTGTCATGCTGCGTTTTGCAATGCAATGCGAATTCGGCGGGCAAATTAGCGCACATTCAAATTCACATTGCTTTGCATGGTAGACTGTTTTACAAGCGTTTTCGCAGCCGTAAAAATGGCGCAAAAACGCTACAAAAACGCATCGTGGGCACACAGTCTCAAAGGGGTTAAAGAGAATCTGTCACTAGGGTTTTGCTATATAACCTAAGAGCAGCATGATGCAGGGGCAGAGACCCTGATTTCAGCAATGTGTCACTTACGAGACTTTATTTTGCTGTTTCATTAAAATCAGTGTTTTATCAGCACGGAATAATCAGTAGAGGAATAGGTGTCTTGTGCCTCCTGGTCCAACCATGCCCCCACAACTGATTAGCAACTTTCTTTCAATTTAAGGTGAACAGAAAGCTGCTAAGCAGTGGTGTGGGCGGGGTTATACACAGATCCGCATTCAGAGCTCTGCTACATATGCAGCAGAAAAAAAACTGATTTAACTTGCCTGCAGATTCCTTTTAATCATTGTCTGAGGAACATTCTGCTACATAGAATGCACCTGGGCACGGAAATCGAACCCCTTAATGACCACCATTATGTCTTTGAGACGTATAGCGATAGAGATATTAGAGAAAAGCATCCCCAGACAGGTGACAATCCTGTAGCTGTCAGCTGTACACTATCGCTCACAACTTGCTGCATCAGCCACGATCATTGTTGGCACCGACCATGGCAATTTAACCTTTTAGATGCTGCTGTCAATAGTGACTACAGCATCTAAATGGTTAACAGAGTGCAGGGGCTCCCTCTTTAACCCTATCGGCACCCTGAGATTATTATTGTGGGATACTGATGTTTGCCGTGGCAATTCACTGCCAAATAATGGCATTAGAGTCTGACAGATATAGTGACATGTTCAAAGGTTAGCAACATTTAAGCAGTAAACATTATATATGTTTTTTAGTCCTGTCATGCCACTTTGCATTCGTTCCTGAAATGCACCTGAAGGGTTAATAAACTACCTGACAGCAGTTTTGAATATGTTGAGGGGGGCGATTTTTAAATTGGTATCACTTTTGGGGGTTTTACAATCTATAGGACCCCCAAAGTCACTTCAAAACTGAATAAGTCCATAAAAAATATAAATTTTGTAAATTTCCTTGAAAAAAATTAAAAGTTTTAGCTACGTTTTTAAACCTTCTAAAATGATAGTGAAATAAATGAACAATTTATGTTGAAAAATGACTCTGGAGACACTTTGAAGAAATGACCCGTACCACTGGTTCCACGGATGACCCATTGTGTACTGGAAGTGAAACTGGACATCACACTGCAGGCCTAAGGCATCACACAGCAGGCCTAAGGCATCACACAGTGTGCATAAACCATCAGGAGGTGTTTGCAGGTCACTGGGCTATGAGTCAGACACCCGCCTAAAGATGCTCCATTGACATCAAAGCCCTCACTCTCACAGGCTATCATGATGCAGAGCAAGATGACAAGTAAGGCTGGAATGGAGGTCTATCCTCTTCAATGTCGCGTTGAGGGCCTCTTGGATGCAACGATAACTAGAGATCGGTATGGAGAGCACATGAGCAACGTCATGACAAGGCCTTCATACGGGAATGTCACACTAGTCCTGCTCCTGTGATTATGTTGTGGGGTGGCATAATGTACAGTAGTCAGCCTCCTCTAGCCTTTACTTGAGGTACACTAAAAACTTGATGTTACATTGATTTGGTGGTGAAACCAGTGATATGCCTATTTCTCTAAAGTGTCCCAGGAGCAATTTTTCAAACACGACAATGCCTGGTTGCATGTTTTTCATGCTACTATGAGCAGTCTGCCTGGCCTAAACGTGTTTCCATGGCCTGCAACGTCTCTAGACTTGTATCCCATCGAGCACATCTTGGACATCATCAGTCAGTAATTGCAAAGGGAGCTGCCAGCGGATCTTAAGGATTTCCATGCCCAAGTGCATTCATAATGGCAGAACAATCCTCAGACAACCATTAATAAGCTCATTGATGGCATGCCAATGCATGTAAGTGCATGTATTTCTGCGCCTGGACCCATTATTAAATGCTAAATAAATCAAGTTATTTTGAACATTGTTTCCATTTTTTCACCATATGCATATCATATCATTAACATATCTACTGATCCTTTTATTTCCACGACTTCTCCTTTTTGGTGTTGCAATTTCAGTGTTGAGGAGTGTAGATATAAATGTATAACAAAATAGAGTTTCCTATAACCAAAAGGTCTAAATATGGTGTTTCCAGTCAGTAAGCCCAGGATCAATTGTTATTGGTCAAAGACCTTTGGAAGTGTTAATCAGGATGCACCTACCAAGGTTTATGATCATTTACAGTACAAAGGCTCACCGCAGGGCTAACACTACGGGTGACAAGGCCAGCTGGTCTACATTCTGTGGGTTATAAATGCAATGTGCTAACAAAGGGTAATAAGGATGTTCTAAAAACTGCTAACTATGGGAAGATATGACATTATAGTCTTTTGTAATCATATTTGAGGGAAAAAAAAGCACAGATTGATCAAAACAGTACTTTGATCATAAGATGAATGATAGCATTGCCACATGGGAGGAAAGGTACATAGCAGGAGTGATAAAATAGATAAAAAATATCCAAGCAAGGATCACTGGGGTGGAAGAGCATTCAGGAAGTCATCCCTGAAGAAGTCAATCCAATCAAGAGAGGCCTACTAAGGAGGAGGCCATACCAAGGAGAGGACACTTTAAGGAGATAGAAAGGCTTCTCCAAGGTGGTATAACAAGAGGGCACCAAGCATGATACCGGGAAGAAATTGACTGGAGCTACAGACTTGAGTGTGGGAAGCGTCCTTTTCTGATAATTAGGCTGGGTGCCCACGATGCGTTTTTCATGCGTTTCCGCTGCGGAATCTCCCCAGCGGAAAAGCATCAAAAACGCATGGTAATCCGCACCCCATGGTCCCCAATGACATTCCGCAATGTCAATGCACATGCTGCGGATTTTTCCGCAGCGTTTCTGCAGCGCTCATAAATCCGCAGCATGTTCATTAATTTTGCGGAAGCGCAGCGGAATTGCCGCCATTGACTTGCATTGAGACGCACAGAATCCGTGTCTGTACATTTGTACACGCGGATAATATGCGTTTCTATGTGCGGATGGTACCCAGTTCTGGAGGAGAGAAGACTCTCATCCAGACCTGGGTACCATTGCACCTGTAAAAAAAAGAATAAAATAATAAATAAAGTTTATATTCACCTGTCCGGCGGCCCCTGCAGCGCTTCTCCTTCCAGGACCTGAGATGACATCGCGGTCATGTGACTGCAGGCTGTCTCGTGAGATGCTGGCAACCCGGAAGGAGCGCGACAACACACATGGCAGCACACGCGGCGGGGGATCGCTAAGTATAGCTTTATTTTTAACGGTCACACTATATAAATCCATGCTGTTTGCATGGATTTATATAGTGTGACATAGTTGTCAAGCACTTTCCAAGTGATGCTATCGCCTGGAAAGTGCTTGTAGTCCGCATGCGTAAACGCATGCATAAACGCATGTGAATACGCGTGTATTCTGCAGGAAAAATGCATGTACAATCTGCATGCATTTTTTCTGGCAAGGGAGATGCAGAAACGCTGCAGACATTTTCTGCATCGTGGGCACATAGCCTTATGATGTTTTTTTTAATGTCTGTAAAATTGATGAATTATTGTCTCTTTTGTTAAGGGACAATGTAACACTGATTTTATTTATTTTTTTAATTGTATAATGTTCATTTGATTCTGAGGAAAAAATGTATTTTTCTACACTTTTGTGGGTATGCTTTCTTTGCAGAGATCTTTTGCGATATGCTTATGTGAGATTAATATTGTCAATTTCTTGATATTATTGTTGAACAGTATTCTTGTCTTTCTTATTTTTACTGTCTACAGTATTAGTATTTCTGACACCAGCATTATGGATACGAGTTTATGAAACCTCATCCACAGATTGCAGAGAAAATGTGCAACAGAAGTTACTGCGGATCCATCATCAAAAGGAATTCATGCAGCAGCTTTCAACCTTTAAAATGCAAAATATAAATCTGTCTTAGGCTGTGTGCCCACTATGCGTTTAAGCGTTTCCGCAGCAGCAATTCCGCTGCAGAAACGCTTAAAAAACGCTTGGTCGAAGGTCTGCCATGTTCCCCAATGATAATCCGCATCTGCTGTGCACATGCTGTGTAAATTTCTGCTGCGGATTATCATTGCGGAAAAATCCGCAGCACTACCAATTATTTTGCGGAATCGCGGCGTTTTCACCGCCATTGACTTGCATTGAATCGCATAATATCCACATGACTACATGTGCACATGCGGCTATCATGCGGTTCAATGTGCGGATGGTACCCGGGTTTGGAGAAGATGAGACTCTCCTCCAGACCCGGGTACTATAATACCTGCAAAAAAAGAAAGAATAAAATAAAAAAATATACATTACACTGTGTTCAGAATTATTAGGCAAATGAGTATTTTGATCACATGATACTTTTTATACATGTTGTCCTACTCCAAGCTGCATAGGCTTGAGAGCCAACTACCAATTAAGTAAATCTGATGATGTGCATCTCTGTAATGAGGAGGGGTGTTGACTAATGACATCAACACCCTATATAAGGTGTGCTTAATTATTCGGCAACTTCCTTTCCTTTGGCAAAATGGGTCAGAAGAGAGATTTGACGGGCTCTGAAAAGTCCAAAATTGTGAGATGTCTTGCAGAGGGATGCAGCAGTCTTGAAATTTCCAAACTTTTGAAGCGATCACCGAACAATCAAGCATTTCATGGCAAATAGCCAACAGGGTCGCAAGAAGCGTGTTGGCCAAAAAAAGGCGCAAAATAACTGCCCAAGAATTGAGGAAAATCAAGCGTGAAGCTGCCAAGATGCCATTCGCCACCAGTTTTGCCATATTTCACAGCTGCAACGTTACTGGAGTATCAAAAAGCACAAGGTGTGCGATACTCAGGGACATGGCCAAGGTAAGGAAGGCTGAAAAACGACCACCTTTGAACAAGAAACATAAGATAAAACGTCAAGAATGGGACAAGAAATATCTTAAGACTGATTTTTCAAAGGTTTTATGGACTGATGAAATGAGAGTGACTCTTGATGGGCCAGATGGATGGGCCAGAGGCTGGATCAGAAAAGGGCAGAGAGCTCCACTCCGACGCCAGCAAGGTGGAGGTGGGGTTCTCGTATGGGCTGGTATCATCAAAGATGAACTTGTGAACTTGTGGGACCTTTTCATGTTGAGGATGGAGTGAAGCTCAACTCCCAGACCTACTGCCAGTTTCTGGAAGACAACTTCTTCAAGCAGTGGTACAGGAAGGAGTCAGTATCGCTCAAGAAAAACATGATTTTCATGCAGGACAATGCTCCATCACATGCAACCAACTACTCCACAGCGTGGCTGGCCAGTAAAGGTCTAAAAGAAGAAAAAATAATGACATGGCCCCCTTGTTCGCCTGATCTGAACCCCATAGAGAACCTGTGGTCAATCATAAAATGTGAGATCTACAGGGAGGGAAAACAGTACACCTCTCGGAACAGTGTCTGGGAGGCTGTGGTGGCTGCTGCACGCAATGTTGATGGAAAACAGATCAAG